>NW_015540860.1:388526-399953 GCF_001515605.1 Sinocyclocheilus anshuiensis | reverse complement strand
GGGGGACCATAACCGTCTGAGTTAACGTGATTAAGCACACACAACTCAACCAGACTCAATTAATAGATGCAGTCATAGGGGGCTCAGAGAGAAGAAAGCAAAGAGATGCTGTCAACAACAGCAGGTCTTTTCTTTATGGTCCCATATTCTGAATGGTGGGTCCTACGTTATTAATAGAGGATGCGCGGTTTATTTAGCAAATAATATGATAGACCTACAAGAAGTGTCTCATGGTAAAGACGTCTACAGGACAAATCTCTAACACTAAAAATGTTTTTAAAAATCTGTTTAGAAATGAACAAAGTGTATTGTTCTTTTAAAACCTGAGCTCCCTAAACTCTTTAGCAGCTTTTACTGTATGAACCCTTTAACTGTCTGTGCTCCCGACAGATGGGTAGATCATAGCTGGTAGCAGATTACAAGAGATTAAAACAATATCAGTCTTTCCCAGCTCAGATTTGCTCATTTTCTGACCCATGATGATCTAATCCTCACCCTCAGTATCACTTACCCAAATTTTCCACAGAGAGAGCAAATGTGTTCTTACTCATTGAACTGCCTATATATAATCTGATTTAATGTAACCATACTTGTTATTTTTACAATTTTATAATGTGAATCAGTCTTATTCAAAATGTGTTGTTTGTACTTGTCCACTATGGTTACACTTTAGAATAAGGTTTCATTTGTTAACATTAGTTAATTAGTTACATGAACTAACAATTAACACCTTTTACAGCATCTATAATATTAATCTTAACGTTTACCAATACATTTTTAAGATCATGTTGTTATTATTATGCCATGTGAACATAATCATGATCATTTTTAGTAGGTTATTACCATAGACTGTATAAAAACAGGTTATTACATTTTAAGAAAGGTTATAAAAGCTATGCGAATGTATTGCTCATAGCTCATATAGTTAATGCATTAATTAATGTTAACAAATGAGACCATGTTACTGTTTAAAAGTCCGAAGATTTTATGAGACAGAACAATTTTAATAATAGGCCTATATTAATAGTTTTTAAAGTAAGAAGCCTTAACCATATAATTTTATGACAATATTATGTGTAGCCTACCAAATAGCCTATAAAAAAAAACTTTTTTTTCAATTAATTATTTCTTTATTTATTTATTTTTTAATGACGTCGATTCGATATCGATTCTCAAAAGCCATGAATTGATCTTTCTGGTACCAGAAAAATGAAGGAAAACATTTTATAGGGCCCTATTATTGTTTAAAAAATAGGACCTTGTACAAAAAAATTAAGTTTAAAATAAAGGTCTGTGGCTCTTAATTTCTTTTTATTTATTTACCATTTGTAAACTGATGTTTACTGGTTGTTTTTTAGAAACATCACTAGCATTTGTATTAAAACCATATTCACTGAAAAAAAAAATCGAGAATCGAATCTGATCGAATCGAGAGCTTGCGAATCTGAATCGAATCGAGAGCTGCGAATCTGAATCGAATCGAGAGCTTGCGAATCTGAATCGAATCGAGAGCTTGCGAATCTGATCGAATCGAGAGCTTGCGAATCAGAATCGAATCGAATCGGGACATCTGAATCGATACCCAACCCTAGTATTAAGGCTTTTAATACATTGCCATCATCTTTCAGAGAGACAAACTGAATTTAAACACCTCTGGTCATGTGACTTTTTTTTAATTATTTTTTTTAGAGCAGCCATGTAAAAGTGTTCACATATTCTAAACAATCTGTACGTTACGTTTATTTATAGTTCACAACTGTGTAAAATAACTCTTTTTAGAGTAGTTTGTGCCTTTTTGTACATTTTAGTCCCAAATGTTACCGATGTGGATTAAACGGGAGAAACTGTGCTTTAGTTCACTATGTCCCTATTCTTCAGCGGGCTATTGTTTTGGGGATTCCCCGCTGAACGCATATGTTGTCCAGCGCAAACAAAGGGGCGTCCGCGCGCGCGCTGATTGGCTGCTGCGTTATCTGAGGTCTGTAACAGCAGATGGGGTATTCCTCCTCCTCAAACTGCGATTGTTCGCGATGGGAGCACAGAAGCTCGGTTTGAGTTGGATTGAGTAAAGCACTGGATCGGTTCGTAGCATCGCTGATGGTAGGTTTGTTCAGTTTAATGTCGTCTGGAGACGTAAAAGCACAGATAAGATTCAGAACCCGTCAGAATCTGGTCTGATCATCGTGTCATTGGGCATCTGGAGAGCAGAGATCCACGAGAGAGGGGTGGGTGTTTGCGTGCGGTTTTTCATACATGTTGTTTATTTACTCACGACTTGTTCAGACTTCGATGCCTATGCTGGCATGTGTTTGCAACTTTGTATCATAACGTGTAATATGATCCGTTGTGGATTGAAATTCATTAAGAATGTCTACTGGAAATGTAATGTAATATTCAGGCTTCAAATTACAATAGCATCTGTGGACTCTTGTCAAGAGAATATGCCGCAGTGTTTAACATGTAGAGTTGTTCATGTCCCCTGTGAGATATCTGTGTTAGCAATGGGAAAGTATAACTATGGGCTCTAATGACTCGTTTGGCATTACATTTGGCTAGATTACATAACCAGTCTGGTTTATCCAGAATAGCTCCCAGAAATGTAAGTTCTGTTACTGTTTATGCACATGTTGTTCCAAACCAGTATGACTTTCTTTCTTCTGTGGAACACAAAAGGAGAAGTTCATGCTTCTTTTTTTAAGAACAGTGAAAGCATATTAACATACTTTTGTTAATCACAGACACATTCAATTGATCAAAATTGACAGTAAAGACATGTCACAAAAGTTTCCACTCTTCCTTTAAGCAGCACAACTATTTTCACTATTAACTGAGAGGTAAATAAGCATATTAGAATGATTTCTGAAGGATCATGTGACACTAAAGTGTAATGGCTGCTGAAAATTCAGCTTGGCCATTGCAGGAGTAAATTGTACTTTTAAATATATTAAATAGAAAACAGTTAGGCTATTTAAAATTGTAATATTATTTCACACTTTTATTGTCTTTGCAGTATTTTTACTTGATTAGCATAAAATAGATCTTTCCAAAACATAAAAAAAAAAATATTATAGACCCTTTCCAGTAGGGCTAAATAATGTGATATGGCCTCAGGTAATAACAGCTGATATTTAGACCAACAGCACCATTGTGAGTGTGATAACTTGTGATTCAGACTTGTGAATTTGGATAGTTATTTCTTATATTTCTTTGTTGCCCATGAAAATACTTCTAAAAGAGGCCAAAGCATCAAACTTTGTGAGTCACCAAGTACACAGACAAGCAGAGTGATACAAATAGTGAAATGTCTCACTGCTGTTGAACTATTGTAAATATCAGCAGTTCTGGAGCACTGCTGGACCAATCAGATTTGAGGACCGGGGAGTCCGGGACTAATTGTTGTATAAAACCACACGAATACTTTTAAGTGCCTACAAATGATGCAGTTCTTGCAAATCTTCAAGTGTGAGATTACATGATGGTGACTAAATGCTAACAGATTTTTCATTTTTGGGTGAACTATCTCTTTAAAAGTGATCCTCACACCTTCAGGCGGTGCCTGTGACATGTTTGAGCGTGAGTGAGTCAGGGAAACATCTTCAGAGAGTTTAAACATGAGGAATCAGGTTCATCTTGAAACAGTTTTTCTAAACTGCATCTAGAAATCATTTGTTTTGATAAATGTGGATTCTTTCAGTGTTTCAAATAAGTTACTCATTTCCAGACTACACTGTAAAAAATGACCGTGAATTTAACGGTAAAAGACTGTAAAAATGCTACAGTAAAAACCTGTTAAATGGTTAACGGTAAATTCCCCTACTATATACGGTGGAAAAATGTATTGGACATTACATGTATTGGACATAAATTTTACGGTAGTATACCGTTTTTGGAAGTGAAAAATACCGTATAATTTACAGTGAATAACCGTAAATTGACATTCCCAGAATTCCCTGCGTTACATTTCAAATTTGATGTTTTTTTTGTTGAAATAACTATGTTTCTTCTTAGTTTTTTCTTATCAGTTTTGCATATTAGGGTTGTGTGTTACACCTAATGTTGTTAAATGAATGTTTATTGCATTATTTCAGTTTCATGTGTGTTACCATGATGGTGTTTAGCGTTTGTGTGAATGACACTGTGCACCTTCTATATATGTTATTATTTAAAAGCTGCTTGTGATGGGCTTTGGTTCATCATGTGACTTTCTCATCACCACCTGCATTTGGTGGTTATCAGTGTATTACAAAGGTACAAAACAGATTTCAGTACTTCAATAGGTTGGTATATTAACATTATATCAGTTAATGAAATTACGGTATTTAACTGTAAATTTAAGATAAAACCGTAAAACCTAAACGTTGCTACTGTATTTTTTACGGTAAAATTCCGGCAACCACAGCTGCCGGTTTTTTACCGTAAATTTTATGGAATTTTTTTTACAGTGTAGCCTTAGTCTCTCAGTTGCAAGTTAGAATCTCAGTCAGATGTGGGCGTCACATTTTCCATGCAGCAGATTTTGAAGTAGCTGTGTTTTGTCTTTGTCATACTTCATAACTCATGAGAGTTTCACAGCAGCAGCAGCCATCAGTAAACACTCCAACAACTGCAGCAGTGCAAGCTGCTAAACACATGAGCGAAGGGAAGGAAGAAGAAAAGGAAGAGGGAGCAGACGTGTGACTTTCAGCATTGTTGGATGAAGCTTGTTGTCGGTTCGCAAGTGTTTTCCAGGTTGCCGTGGCAATTTAACAATAGCCGAGCAATAGTGTTTGTGAGGAGATGCTGGTTGGGGGAGGTGAGGGAATGGATGTAGGCCAGGAAACATCAAGCGGAGATCTTGGCCTGGATCTTAAAGACCGAGGGTATGAGCGCTTGCTTTGGAATTGGACAACGAGGGGGAGCTTCCAAGCCATGGGAGGGAAGAAAACGGATGGAAAGGTGGCCGTGGTTGTTTTCAGGTCATTGCAAACAATAGCATGAACAAATATGATAGAATTTATGACTTAAAGAGTAACATGCAAACATGCAACAAAAGAAAATGTCCACCAACAGAGTTTGGTTAGTTTTGGATGCTGAAGCAGGATAAACCACCACTTCCATCGCGTCTGTCCCACTTCCACAGTCTTCCCAGCACCGAAACACATGTACAACTCAAGTGCCAAGCCACCAGACCGTCTGTGTTCGACAAACATGTAATTATTCATAATTAGGCATTTTTATAGATGCAAAGTTGATCTTTAAGAGAACCGGCAGATTGGATAGTCACATGAGCCCAAAAGACTGTGTAAAAATAGTTCTCATGCTCTTTTTCATTCATTTCTCATTGACTCCCCTGACACATTTAATGCTAGAGTGCACAGTTGCGTAAGCGTGGAAAAGTACATGGCTCTTGAAAAGTGGTGCTCCAGTGAAAGGCATGAAAAAAATGGCTTTTGCATTTCAGAGACTAAAGTGGGGTCATGTTGCATGGAACACTGGTGGTTTTTTCTTTATCTATATTTTCCTAACCGACGTCTAACTGAAGAGCTTGAATAAAGGAGGGATTAAAAGTAAAAGAAAAAGTTCAGATAAGATTTTATTTTCTCTCAACTTCCCTTTTTCCTTTTTCAGCATGTCTTGGATTTACTTCTTGGCCTGAATGTGTAGTACTGTACACTATTTTGGTGTTTGTAAGAATACAAAAAATACAATAAAAACAGTAATATCGTGGAATATTATAGCAAGTAAAACATTAAAATAAAGGTTTAATAAAATAACAGTTTTGAATTTTATATTTATTAAATGTGATGTCAAAGCTACATTTTTTAGTAACCAATACTCTAGTCTTCAGTGTCACATGAACCTTCAGAACTCATTCAAATATGCTAATTTGATGCTCAAGAAACATTTCTGATTATTGTCAATGTTGAAAATAGTTGTGCTGCTTAATATTTTTATGCAAACCATGATACATTTTTATCAGGATTCGTTGATTAACAGAAAGTAAAAAAAAAACAAAAAAACGCATTTATTTGAAATATTTTGTAACGTTATAAATGTCTACTGTCACGTTTGATCAATTTCTTTATTAATTTATCAATTTATTCATTTATTTAAAAAAATATCCAACTGACCCAACATAAATTCTTTAATATTCCGAAATTGATTTAATGAAAACCAAAAACAAATCATTTTAAATGCTACAACTAAATATACTATCTTATTTTACTACTTTATCACAAAATTATAAAGTATGAAAACTGGGTATTCATTTAGAGATTTGCTAAAGATAACAAAATGATTAGTGTAGAGGAAATAAGCATGCACAATATTGGCCGATTCAGGTTTGGCACCGATATATCATGCATCTATAATCTAATCAACGCCTGTCATCTGATGCCTATTATCTGCTCTGGCAATGACTTTTGGATGTGTATCAGAGACTAATAGCTCTTCTGTAGTTCTGGCAGGACTATATTTGGGATATGAAACATTAATGTCAGAATAAGCTGCTCTGGGTTGATTGGTATTGAATATTTCATCATCTCCTGATTGAGCGCAGCGAGTGGTGTGTATGAAAGATGTGGGAGGGGCCACACACACACACACACACACAAGCTCTAACAGCTACACATACTTAACTGTTCACTGTGTGTCAGGAGATGGTGGTGTTGATAAGAAAACAAGCCCATACAAGAGAGAGATGCTATTGTTTGCTCGTGGGATAATGATCTTGTGAAAGGATAATCGTGTAGGGACTGAATGAGGCCATTACCGCTTCCATTTGGGGTCTCAGTAGGACACCTGTGCTCTCTTTGTGTGTATTTGTGTGTGTGACTCTTGAGTTACATTCGTACACTAAGTAGTTCTCCTAAAGTGATTCTAAGTGCTCATAAAGTTCATATATATTTTGTTGTTGTAAGATTAATGGCAGTGTGCATAAAGACATTGGTGAACTTGAGAGAGACTGACACAGGGAGATAAAGAGAGGAGGAGGAGGCAGTGAAACCACCATTGGGGAAGTCTGAAGCCTCATGTCAGTTTCCACTGTGCAAATCAGAGGAAGAGTATAGGAGAGCGAAGCTGAGTGTCACATGGGTTCAGCACTGGTTTAGCGTTTAAAGACCACCAGGCGATCAGCTGCAAAAGAAAGAAGGTAATGTGCGTTCAGTTAAATCTTCTTATATCAAGTTTAGGAAATCCTATGAGATAGTGAGACAGTAAACGGGAAGTACTACTGTTCAAGCTTTTGAAAATGTCCGGATTTAAATCCGTTAAAATATGCTGGTTTATAGTATTTCAGATGAAGAGGAGTAAGGTTGTTGTTTTAAATAACTTGTATGTCATTTTATGATGTAATACAGAGGACACATGACTGTTGGGTTGGTTGTTTTTCTGTGTTTGAAGGGATAGTTGATTCACAAATGAACATTCTCTCATTATTCACTCACCCTCATGTCGTTCCAAACGTCTATGCATTTCTTTCTTCTGTGATACACATACAAAATATATTTCAAAGAATGTTTGTAATCAAACTGTTTCTTATCCCATTGACTTCCATTGTATTTTTTGTCAGTGGGAAACAAAATGATTTTATTGCCAGCATTCTTCAAAATATCTTCTTTAATGTTCCACAGGTTTGAAACAATATAAGGGTGAATTTAGATTTAGATTTTTAGGTGAACTGTTCCTTTAACATGCTTGTACAAAGTTGTGAAACCACATGCTAGGCAGATGGCCACTGCCATTTCCTTAGTTTCAGTTCCTTTAACATTAAGTTTAGCGTGAACATGTATCTTTAAAAAAGTTTGTTTTAAAGTTAGATGTGATTTGACACATTTATTTTAGTTTTGTTGGCATGACAGTTGTATCAATGTTTTAAAGAAGACACAATAAAACAGCAACAGCGTGGAGTCTGAGATCTTGAGTAGTTGTAACAGCGGGGTAACAGTACCCCTGTTGTCCTGCACCTGTCCCTGTCTCCGGAAGCTTCTGTAAAGCCTTTCCAGCTGGTGAGGAAGGAAGCCTTAAGTAGAGCAGTTTGTATTGTGCCAGGGGAACCTCCAAACGGGAGTATATGTGTCAGCCATTGAGCTCTAGAGTCGGTCATATAGTTAACTGTACTCTTTCGTCTTTGAAATTGACATGTTACACATTTTGCATTGAAAAATGTAGGTTACACTTTATTTTAAGGTGTCCTTGTTACTGTGTAATTATACATTTAAGTACGGAGTAATATTAATTAACTACATGCACTTACTATATGGTTAGGCTTAGGGTTACTTGCATGTAATTATGCATAATTTATTGTTATTATAATAGTAAGTACATGTAACGTGTAACAAGGACACCTTAAAATAAAGTGTTACCAGAATGTGCAACTTTTCCTTTGAATAATTCACACTGATGAAGGATTTATCACTCATGTTTTTGTGTAGGGACTGAATGAGGCCATTACCGCTTCCATTTGGGGTCTCAGTAGGACACCTGTGCTCTCTTTGTGTGTATTTGTGTGTGTGACTCTTGAGTTACATTCGTACACTAAGTAGTTCTCCTAAAGTGATTCTAAGTGCTCATAAAGTTCATATATATTTTGTTGTTGTAAGATTAATGGCAGTGTGCATAAAGACATTGGTGAACTTGAGAGAGACTGACACAGGGAGATAAAGAGAGGAGGAGGAGGCAGTGAAACCACCATTGGGGAAGTCTGAAGCCTCATGTCAGTTTCCACTGTGCAAATCAGAGGAAGAGTATAGGAGAGCGAAGCTGAGTGTCACATGGGTTCAGCACTGGTTTAGCGTTTAAAGACCACCAGGCGATCAGCTGCAAAAGAAAGAAGGTAATGTGCGTTCAGTTAAATCTTCTTATATCAAGTTTAGGAAATCCTATGAGATAGTGAGACAGTAAACGGGAAGTACTACTGTTCAAGCTTTTGAAAATGTCCGGATTTAAATCCGTTAAAATATGCTGGTTTATAGTATTTCAGATGAAGAGGAGTAAGGTTGTTGTTTTAAATAACTTGTATGTCATTTTATGATGTAATACAGAGGACACATGACTGTTGGGTTGGTTGTTTTTCTGTGTTTGAAGGGATAGTTGATTCACAAATGAACATTCTCTCATTATTCACTCACCCTCATGTCGTTCCAAACGTCTATGCATTTCTTTCTTCTGTGATACACATACAAAATATATTTCAAAGAATGTTTGTAATCAAACTGTTTCTTATCCCATTGACTTCCATTGTATTTTTTGTCAGTGGGAAACAAAATGATTTTATTGCCAGCATTCTTCAAAATATCTTCTTTAATGTTCCACAGGTTTGAAACAATATAAGGGTGAATTTAGATTTAGATTTTTAGGTGAACTGTTCCTTTAACATGCTTGTACAAAGTTGTGAAACCACATGCTAGGCAGATGGCCACTGCCATTTCCTTAGTTTCAGTTCCTTTAACATTAAGTTTAGCGTGAACATGTATCTTTAAAAAAGTTTGTTTTAAAGTTAGATGTGATTTGACACATTTATTTTAGTTTTGTTGGCATGACAGTTGTATCAATGTTTTAAAGAAGACACAATAAAACAGCAACAGCGTGGAGTCTGAGATCTTGAGTAGTTGTAACAGCGGGGTAACAGTACCCCTGTTGTCCTGCACCTGTCCCTGTCTCCGGAAGCTTCTGTAAAGCCTTTCCAGCTGGTGAGGAAGGAAGCCTTAAGTAGAGCAGTTTGTATTGTGCCAGGGGAACCTCCAAACGGGAGTATATGTGTCAGCCATTGAGCTCTAGAGTCGGTCATATAGTTAACTGTACTCTTTCGTCTTTGAAATTGACATGTTACACATTTTGCATTGAAAAATGTAGGTTACACTTTATTTTAAGGTGTCCTTGTTACTGTGTAATTATACATTTAAGTACGGAGTAATATTAATTAACTACATGCACTTACTATATGGTTAGGCTTAGGGTTACTTGCATGTAATTATGCATAATTTATTGTTATTATAATAGTAAGTACATGTAACGTGTAACAAGGACACCTTAAAATAAAGTGTTACCAGAATGTGCAACTTTTCCTTTGAATAATTCACACTGATGAAGGATTTATCACTCATGTTTTTTTTAGTTCTTGTATGAGCATTTCTATTGACCGATGCATATGGATGAATGGCATGATATTAAAAGTTTCTTCCGTCTCTGGTTTCTCTAGTTTCATCTGTAATGAAACACAAGGGACAGTACTGTATTATCCTACAGCACTGATTGTATTTCAATCAATGGCATTCCTAAAAACGTAAATATATTGATCATCATTATGACTGAGCATCTTTTACCAGTTTAAATGTTAAAAGTGTGATCAAGTTTAAAGACTCTGTTGGGGAGGCGGGACATTCTCTGTTTAGAGACCATGATTGGACAAAAATCTGCTCAGTGCAACATGAGTATTTTATTATGGTTTTCCCAGATGAGAAAGACATCAAATTAAATGCAAATATCTGCTAAAAGTTAATTTTAGGAGTACATTAGCATACAATATTGTTTAAAATTTGTTTGTGTTTGAAAGCTCACCAAGGCTGAATTTATTTGATAAAAAAAACGGTAATATTGTGAAATATTATTACTATTTAAAATAACTGTTTTCTATTTTAATATGTAATTTATTCCTAATGCAAAGCTGAATTTTCAGCAATCATTACTTCAGTCTTCAGTGTCACATGATCCTTCAGAAATCATTTTAATATGCTGATTTGCTGCTGAAGAAACATTTCTTATTATCAATGTCGAGAAACCCTGATAGTTATAGAAAGTTCAAAAGAGAAGCATCTTTTGACTTTTTTTTTTTTTACTGTGTCTTTTGGTCAATTTAATGTGTCATTGCTAAATAAAAGTATAAATTTTTTTTTTTTTAAACTCTACTGATAACAAACTTTTGAATGTTTTACTATATACTACTTTATACTACAGGTGAACTCAAAGGTAAAACAAAAGGGCCCAAAACTTGAACTGTGATTTCATGGGGTCTTTAAATGTGTTGATGAACTGTTTCAATCCTCTCATTCATTCCAGTATGTGCTCCATGTCTATTCTGGTCACATCCTCATGCATAGTTTACTTTCAGCTGTGACTCGCAGATGTCGACATCACGTGGTTTTGTGGGAGTTTCACAATTTGAGTTGAATTACTGAAATAAATGAACTTTTCCACGACATTCTAATTTATTGAGATGCACCTGTAGAATAGAGCATCAGTCTCTTGTCAAGAGATATCAAAAATACATGAGTTAGTCAGTGTGAGATATGCATACTTTACTCTGTTTGTTGTTCTCTTACATTCCTCATGCGCTGACCTAGATACCGAAGAGTTAATTCTTTGATGTTAAAACAAGAAGCAGAAACATTCTCTCTCTCTCTCTCTCTCTCTCTCTCTCTCTCTCTCTTTCTCTGTTCTCCTCTATGT
>NW_015540860.1:385284-385965 GCF_001515605.1 Sinocyclocheilus anshuiensis | reverse complement strand
ACATTCCTCATGCGCTGACCTAGATACCGAAGAGTTAATTCTTTGATGTTAAAACAAGAAGCAGAAACATTCTCTCTCTCTCTCTCTCTCTCTCTCTCTCTCTCTCTCTTTCTCTGTTCTCCTCCCTGTTCCTCTGTCTCCGTCTCTCCAGAGTCCTTCCATGCAGTTGTGGCTGGGATAAAATGGATGACAGGAATGACGGTGTGCGGTTTGGAGAGAACAAATTCATCAGCAAGTGAGTATAAATCTTACACCAACTCATGAGTGTTAAAATCATCCTGTGATTGGGATGTTAAAACAACTGAACAAAAGAAATGTTTGCATTTTTTCCTTCCTGTTAGCGCTGACAGTCTTGTAATGATATGTTCAAATGCGATACTGTAAAGTCAGATTGTCATTACAGCAAAATAAAAACCGGACAGGAAGATCAGTCCTTTATTTTGTCACCATGAAAGACTTCACATTAAGTGACAAGCTACTGACTAATAAAATATATGGATATAAAATACTCCAACAAGATAAATACTGAAACAATATTTAATTATTACAATTCTTTAAAAAAAATTAATTGATGAGCAAAACATTTTCATATATATATATATATATATATATATATATATACAGTGGTGTGAAAAAGTGTTGGCCCCCTTCCTGATTTCTTATTTTTTTGCATGTTTGTCA
>NW_015540860.1:366980-385231 GCF_001515605.1 Sinocyclocheilus anshuiensis | reverse complement strand
TCAGCTTTGCCATCACAGGAATAAATTACATTTGAAAATATATTCAAACAGAACACAGTTATTTTAAATTGTAATAATATTTCACAATATTACAGTTTTTTTTTTTTTACTGTATTTTTTATTAAATAAATGCAGCCTTGGTGTGCATAAGAAACTTCTGTCAAAAACATTTTTAAAAATCATACTGAACCCAAACTTTTGAACGGTAGTGAGTAAGGTAAATTTTAGGATAACATATTAAGAATGTTATGTTTTTTTGTGGGTTATAATAATAATAATTATTATTATTATTATTATATGTACGTAAATATATATTCATTATTCTTTCATTCTTTATTTTGCACATTGCATAGTAATTAGCATAAGCACTCAAGTCCATTTAGTGTAAATGTTCACAACTTTTTAAATGCATTCTTAAAAATAGGATTTTAAACCATTTTATTTCAGAGATTAAAGTAATTGTTGAACAAACTTTGTTCTTTCTCAGGAGAAGCATTCTCTCTCATTTAAAGACCTACAATCTCTACTATGAAGGAAAGAACCTGCAGCTACGCCACAGAGAGGTAAGAAAGAGTTTTACACTCATTGTGTGGCAGGTGGGGAAGCGTTTGACCCCTTCTGTGCTTTCTCAATTATTCACTATTGTCTGCGGAGTAATAACTGTATGTGACTGGAGGGCTTGTGTGTGGGGGTGTTCATGCGGGGCTCCTTTTGTGTCTGTAAATGCAGCTTGCTCAGGTGCTCTGGCCGTGCCAAATTACTGACAGATTTAGATATGCTACATTTATCATTTATCAACCTCATTTATTCGAAAAGTAATACTCTGGTCCATTATGTATCATCACTTGTTTTTGTCAGGTAACAGACTCAAGGATAAGTATATGTGTATGCTGTATGTATTGTGCCTGCAGGAAGAGGAGGAGCTGATCATTGAAGGACTTCTCAACATCTCATGGGGTTTGCGTCGACCAATCAGGCTTCAGATGCAGGATGACCACGAGCGAATCAGACCTCCTCCCTCCTCTACCTCCTGGCACTCAGGGTGTAACCTTGACAACCAGAGGTCAGACAATGAAGCAAACACACAAATATATTTAAATGAGCTCATTAACCTCCTATACATGCAGTACTGAGGAAGAGAGAAAGTACACTGACAAAATCAGTTTATGTTGCTTCTCAAGTGAATATACCTTGTTTTTAGGATGTTTTACTGGAAAATAAGACTAAATATATAGTGTAAATATACACTACCGTTTCAAAGTTTGAGATTGGTAAGATTTGTTAAGATAATGTTTTGGAAAGACGTCTTTTATGCTCATCAAGGCTACATTAAAAAAAAATAAAAAGAGTATGCCTAATATTGTGAAATATTATTATTATGAATATAAGTTAACTTATAATTGATTTCTCTGATGCAAAGCTGAATTTTCAGCAGCCGTTACTCCAGTGTTCAGTGTCACAAAATCCTTCAGAAATCATTCTAATATTACAAACATTTGGTGATCAAGAAACATTTCTAATTATTATCAATGTTGGGACAGTTGTGCTGCTTCATATTTTGTGGAAACTTTGATGGTTTGTTTTTAGGATTCTTTGATGAATAAAAAATTTGGTTTGTAATCATTTGGATTCATTTATTAGAAATGGGCATCTCATGTAACATAAATGTCTTTACTGTCACTTTTGATCAATTAAATGTGTTCTTGCTGAACAAAATTATTCATTTCTTTAGAAAACCTCTTACTGACCACAAACTTTTGAAAGGTAGTGTATATAAGTCTGATAAATACTTTTTTCTTGCAATACAGAATTTTCAACCATTAAATGTCACTTTGTATAATTTATAATAATAATTTATGCTTTGTAAGTCGCTTTGGATAAAGTGCATTCAGGCTATACATTTTTTACCAGTATGTGTGTTCCCTGGGAATTGAACCCACAACCTTTTGCGCTGCTAACGTAATGCTCTACCACTGAGCCACAGGAACATATGTATTAAACTAAACCATGTTTGATTAGTACCTATCTAGCTTATTAACCATAGCATACAAAAATTATCATCATAACAGATACCAAGATGTATTTCATAAGCCCAGTTCTTTAAACTCAAGTAACCTTGACACCATGAGAGCCTGCTTTGTTTCCTGAGTTTGTTGCCATAGCAGCTCTATGCTTGGGATGGCCATGCTTTTGGCATTCCATCAGCTGAAATGTTTTGAACGTGTGCGATATAAATAATTCACACATTTCCAATATTTTATGTTAGGTTTTGATCTCTTCTCGTCTGTTTTTGCCTCATGGTTCCAACTGGGGACTTCAAAAGAGCTATTTATATCTGAGTGCTCCAATGCTAATATTGTTTTCAGCACCTACTGAGGGTCGGTACACAGAATCAAAGAGCTGAGAAACTGAGCACTTACATGCCAGAATGTTATTGATCATGTTAGCTTAACAAGCGGTTCCCAGAATCATTTGATTTCACGTCCAGTATGTGTTCATATGCATGACAACATTTTTTTCACAATTTTTTGATTGTTTTGGCATCATTTGGACAAATAATAAGATTAATTTGCGTGATTCTAGGATTTCAGTATTGAACATAGACTGATGTTGAAGTGTATAGTGTATAAGGTACATATTTGGAAGAATTCTTATGTTCCTCTGTAATTGTTTTCCAGTCAGGTGGGTCAGAAACAGACTCCTCAAACTCCACCTCAGATGGAAGTGACGCCCCCAGAGGACCACTCGAGCAATGGCACAACACAAGACCATGAAGAAGAAGGTACGACTTCAAAAAGACACATTATGTGAAATTGTGACTTGTTCTTCCTCCTCATCTTCTGCTTTCTCCTGGCAGAGGCGTGTGACGTCTCCGCTCAGCTTCTTAGAACCAAAAGTGATGCCGGTGTTCTGAGACGGGGCAGGAGACGGTCTCCCAGCGACCAGCGGCGAATCAGAAGGCACAGATTTTCCATCAACGGTCACTTCTACAACCACAAGGTAACTTGAGAAGAAACAGTTGTGTGTGTGATTGTTTGAGCATCAGTCATGTGATCTCTTGTTCCTCTTTCTCTTTGATTCAGACGTCTGTGTTCACTCCTGCATATGGTTCTGTTACTAACGTCCGGATCAATAGCTGCATGACCACGCCACAGGTGCTGCGGGTGTTACTGAATAAGTTTAAGATCGAGAACAGCCCGGATGATTTCGCCCTCTACCTCGTTCATGCCAGCGGAGGTCAGCTGCTGTCTGCTTTTATCTTCCAGTTAATAAACGACTTGACTGTGCAACACTGAATCTCCATCTAGTGGACACAGAACAACATGACAGTTATACTATATTGGAGGCTACAGTAGAATCAATATTATACACTAATAATAATAGCTAATATACTGCTACCAGAAGTTTGGAATAATTAATTTTTTAATGTTTTTTTTAAAGACGTGTGTTATGCCCACCAAGGGTGCATTTTTTTGATGAAGTAAAAAACAAATGTGAACGTAATATTTTGAAATATTATTACAATTTAAAATAACTTCTTTCTCTTTAAATATATTTTTGAAAATGTAATTTATTTCTGTGATGGAAGAGCTGAATTTTCAGTAGGCATTACTCCAGTTTTCAGTGTCACATGATTCAAAAATAATTCTAATATATTTCTTCTTATAATCATTTTTCAATCAGTTTTTCATATTTTGTGGAAACATTGATACACTACAATTCAAAAGTTTAAGTAAGTAAGATTAAAAAAGAGAGAAGAAATTAATACTTTTAATCAGCAAGGATGCATTTATAATGTTAAAAAAATGTCTATTTCAAATAAATGCTGTTCTTTTGAACTTTTTATTTAGCAAAGAATCCTGAAAAAAAGAAATGTATCACTGTTTTCAACACAGGAATAAATTACATTTAAAAAAAAAAGAAAAAGAAAACTTATTTTAAATTGTATTAATATTTTACAACATTGCTGTTTTGCTGCATTTTTGATAAAATAATTGACTTTAGTGACCATAAAAGACTACAAAAACATAAAAGAAATGTAATTATTCCAAACATTTGATAAGTAGTGTAACTGCTGATACTTAGTTTTAGTATTAAACTTGATGTTTGTGCTACAGATATGAATGATACCTCAAATCGTATGACGGATATGAAAATTTTAATTAGTTGTGGGAAATTGCCAAAGAGTTGCTCTGTGGTGGTTAAGATTTTTGCATAGCTCTTTGACAATTGCCCACAACACACTAGTATCGTAATAGTGACCAGTTTTGCACCTTATATACCTTATATATTTGTACAATATAATGAAAATGAAAATGCTGGAATCTAGTTGTATATGTACAAAATGTGTTATGTGTTTCAGAGCGTGTTCAGCTGAAGCGTACAGATTACCCGTTAGTAGTGAGAATACTTCAGGGACCATGTGAGCACGTCTGCAAGATCTTTCTCATGGAGCAGGATCTGGGAGAAGAGATTCCCTATGAAGTGAGTGTGTGTGTGTGTGTGTGTGTGTGTGTGTGTGTGTGTGTGTGTGTGTGTGTGTGTGTGTGTGTGTGTGAAGCAGGGTTGATCTGCTTAGACATTTAACATTATAAGGCTGGTAATGCTGAAACACACAAAGAAATTCACATAACTGACTGCAGTTGCTCTCCACTGCTCTAGGTGGCGCAGTACATCAAATTTGAGATGCCTGTCCTGCAGAGTTTTATTACCAAACTGAAGGAAGAGGAGGACAGGGAGGTGCAGAAGCTGAGAAGCAGGTATGGTCCACCTTACATGAGCAGATGGGACAAACCCTGGACCACAAAACCAGTCATAAGTGCCAATTTTCCGAAATTGAGATGTATACGTCATCTGAAAGCTGAATAAATAAGCTTTCCATTGATGTATGGTTTGTTAGGATAGGACAATATTTGGCCGAGATACAACTATTTGAAAATCTGGAACCTGAGGGTGCAAAACAAATCAAAATAATGGGAAAATTGCCTTTAAAGTTGTCCAAATAAAGTCCTTATCAATGCATATTAATAATCAAAACTGAAGTTTTGATATATTTACGGTAGGAAATTTACAAAATATCTTCATGGAACATGATCTTTACTTAATATCCTAATGATTTTTGGCATAAAAGAAAAATCGATAATTTTGACCCATACAATGTATTTTTGGCTATCGCTAGAAATATACCCGTGATACTTATGACTGGTTTTGTGCTCCAGGGTCACATTTAGTTTCTGAGAGTTGCCGGTGTCCTGGCATTTTATCCTACCCGCAAGTTTTGTGTCTGCTCTGTTCAGCGAGTGACTGAGAGGGGCAGCGCTTTTAGTTAAACCAGATATTAAGTTGCTTCTAATTTTACATGCAAGTATAGCCGAAATCACAGCACAGCTATTGTCTTTATCTTATGTGTATTTGAATTGATCAGTCGACGGCTCGATTATAAATCAGGATTTTTGTGCAGATTAACATCTTGGAAGGGAGAGCTGGTCTTGGTTTGAAGTCTTAATGGGTTGCGTTTCAGTCACTATTTCATATTAATTCGGTTGTCTGACAACAGAAACGGTAAAATATAACAATGAAAACAGTTTTATTGAGAATTTGGCTGCATCAAATTACAGTATGTGGGCACAGAGAGGCAAACAAATGTAACAATAAAAAAATAAATGTTCATTTTGCATGTTCAGAAGAAGTGAGCTGCCCTGTCCTGCAAATAGTCTAAACAGGCTTGTGCAAGTATTGCTCAGTGCAAAGAAAGAAGTAATAGGAACCTCAGTATGTGGGCACAGAGAGGCAAACAAATGTAATAATAAATACTAAATGTACATTTTGTATGTTCAGATGAAGTAAGCTGCCCTGTCGTGTGAATAGTGTAAACAGGCTTGTGTAAGTAAATTGCTCAGTGCAAAGAAAGAGAAGTAATGGGAACCTGGTATTTCTATGTTCTTTTTTTCATGTGTCTAATAGACATGAACATGTTATTTGAAAAACATCAATGACCTTTGAAACATATCTAGTCTTCATGCTCTATGTTGAGTATGGTTTCACTAATAATAAACATACATTTGCATTAAAGAATCCATATTTGTCCATGCCCATGTTGATTAGAGTATGAAAAGTATTCATTTGATGTACATTTAGAACAGATAAAAATGTGCGATTTAAGCTGCGATTAATCACAAGTTAACTCATGGCAATCATGCGATTAATTGCGATTAAATATTTTAATCGATTGACGGCCCTAATATATATATTTAGATTTAGATTATTTAGCCTTTTGTCAAAACCTCACTACCTCACTTCAATTTCAATGGCAATTGCTCAGTTTACACAGAAAATCTGATTAGAAATGTGTGTTGCTCATGACTGCTGCCATGTCTTTTGAGCCTAAATGCCATGTGACTGCTGACTCAAGCACCACAGGAAATGATGTCATGACAATGCTAATTGGCTGATGGCACCACAAGAAGACGCACAGTCACAAGACCTTCACTAGAGACTATCCTAAGCTGTGACGTCAAAGAAAAATATCAGTTTCACTTTTAAGAGACCTCCAAGTCAAAATCATTTTCACTTCATTTCTGTTTTAATAATCCATGCATCTCTTTCTGAATAGATTCAAGTATCTGCGGTGTATCATTGAGAAGCAGCTCCAGTGTCTACCAGAAGGCTCCACCTGTATGTGACGAGCACATTCCCCTCTTCATATCAATCAGTGGCCTTCCAGACAAAATGTCATCAGTCGCGTCTGTCCTGAATGATTGTTAACCACTAATATGCATTGATATTTGCTGACCAGTGAAGATGGATGGTACATCTCGTTATATAAACATTCGTTGTATATTTTTCTCTGGTGCTGTAGGGAATCACACGCAGGTACAATAATATAAAAGCACATTCCACTAAACCAGGGAATTTCATCATCCAGTGATCACTGGAAAGAGCAAGCAAAAAAAGGAGCAATGACAAGCACAAAGTGACAAAGATAAATGCTTACAACTTTAGTATTATTTGTTTGGTTTAACCCATTAAAAAGGGTGACGACTGACTGATCACTTTACATGTTGGATGTATTGAGAATATATGCGGTCTGAGCCAACCTGTTGTACCATTACAGTCTGATTACAATTCCATTAGACCAGAGTCTCTTTTAGGCAGTGATTAAATCTCTTTGTAACAGAATGGTGAGACGCGAAGTACAAGACTGTGAACTTAAAGGATGATTGAAAACGGAGTGAAGCAGCACAAAGGGATGGTAGTCTCTGAATATCTGAATGTTGTTTGAGTGAGCGAGTTAGTATGACTAGTATGCATGTTTGGGCACCTGAAGAGGTAGGACAGCATGGCTGTAGTTGAGAAAGCTTCATATTTTTCTTTTACATTTAGACTGTCATTCACATCTATGACTGGCCTCTGTGTTGTCATACTGGCATGTGTTTATATGATACTGATTGTAAAACTGAGAATATGGTGATACTTATATTTAAATAAAATGTTATCATCAAAAAGAAAAAAAAACTGTTTTATTTACACGTGTGTCAGCATGTGTATCAGTATTAAGATAATATGTTAGATTATGGAGGATAATTACTATTATTTGGCAGTGTGCATGTAACTATTAAAACGCATAACAAAAAGAGTATTACATCATTTTTTTATAATACACTACTGCTTGGGGTAAGTAAGATTGATATAGTTTTGAAAGAAATTACTTTTATTCAGCAAGGATGCATTACATGAATCAAAAGTGATGCATTTATAATGTTAAAAGATTTCTAATTCCAAGAAATGCTGTTTTGAACTTTCTATTCATCAAAGAATGCTATGATAATACCCACTGCAAAGTCTACACCACAGAGTATGTAGACTATCAATTCTAGATCATAATATACATAGAGATCTATGTATATGTACAGTATGAACTACATCCAGTGTGCCCTACACGTAATATGTACTACAAATCGAGCATGCATTACATCTAGAGTGAACATAGCAAATGGCTGCAATATAACAAAGAGTGAAAAATTTAAGGGGGTCTGAATACTTTCCGTACCCACTGTATAGCTAGATATAGGCCTAGGCCTACGTTTATAACATAATTGAGGTTATGTACTCTATGTAGTATGCAGTTTAGCATGAGGACTCTAAAAGTGTATAAGATCACTAATTAAAATGTTTTGCATTTGTATTCTCACAGTTGTGGACAGTGGAGCCCTTTCACAGTTATTATATCTAGCAAAGTTTTTTTTAATGTACCTTTTTAACACTATATTTTGTGTTTTATTACCTTAGCATTACATTTCAGAAAACTAGTTATTAACACTGCTGTGTGGGTATTTCTAACAGCTGAGCGAGTGACGGCAAATTTGGAAAAATCTTTTCCTAATCTTTCTAGAAGTTTTTCCTCTTTTGGAAACTCAAAAACTCTACTTTTTTTCTTTTTTGATTGCATTCACATCACCACTTCAGAACCCAACTATATCGACTTCTGCTTCTATGAATCCCGGAAACGTGAAAAGGGTCCATTGTTATTCTTTTACTGGCTAAGATTTTTATTTTATTTTTTTCAGCACGCACAACCTACCAGCAAAGAAAAATCACTGCGTGAATGTCAGAACTACCAGTCTTTCTCCACATGATGATTTGACTGCAGGTAGTCTCGTGGGTTATCTAACCAGCATCGCTGAGCTCATGGAGAGATACAATCACCACATGACCGACCCCACAGAATGACCCCTGGGCCTAAAGACGTTTGTCAAATCCATAGACTATCTTAATCCTGTTGATGGATTAGAGCGAAGTTCTGATCCTATGCCGGTGAGACGGGCCGATGTAGGTTCATTCACTCAACCAATCAGAGAATGAGCAGCAGTCGGTTAATACCGCTGTGTACGTGTACTTGTGCGAGTTCTGTCTCAAACTCTCATCCATTCAAGCTCAGCAGACCAGAGAGGAGGACAACACTTGGACAGTCATCCTGAACCTTCCAAAATACATTTCATCCACATACCAATTCAATGTAAGTCAATGCATACTCTTTTGGAGGAACGGAACTTTATTTTAACCATATTTTATAAGAATATGTAATATTATTAGTAGTTTATTAATATTTTATTAATATCTCCAAAGAAAAGTATATCTTCATACTGGAAAATTACATACCAATGTGTGATATTCTGGTGTATAATGTTGCATTACTGTTTATTTCTATTTTCTAAGGCTGTTGATGCAGAATTAATACTTGTATGTAATATGAAGATAATGGTTTAAAACATTTGTTTTACACTCAAATTCCAGTGCTGTTTATATTATTTTAGGGTCACCTTAGAGTGATAGTGACCTTGTGGTAAAGTTGACCTTATAATTGAATGATTTTAAGAATGAGCATCGTCTTTGTGTTGAGTTTGAGTGAATGGTGCAGGGGTGAGAATATTCTTGACAGACAACCAGACACTGAAGTATACCAGATTACCTTTCTAAAGCTGCCAGACTGGCGGCCTAGATTCTGAAAAGATCATGTACTGCTCAATTCTAGATCATAATATACACATAGAGACCTATGTATGTTATACTCTCAAGTTCAATACAGAACTTCTTTTATTATATAAAATGTCCTTAATCAGTATTTTTGTGTTGCCTTCCAAATAAATAAATACAAATTAAAAAATTATATATATATATATATATATATATATATATATACACACACACACACACATTTTTTTTTTTGAAAGAAACCTTTTTTTTTTGCTCACCAAGGCTGCATTTATTTAATCAAAAATACATAACCTTAATATTGTGAAATATTATTATAAATAGTTTTAAAGCTGTAAACAACATACAACTGTTTTCTACTTCAATATATTTTAAAATGTAATTTATTCCTGTTATGCAAAGCTGAATTTTCAGTCTTCAGGTTCACATGATCCTTCACAAATCATTATATAATATATTGATTTGGTGCTCAAGAAACATTTGAAGAAATTACATTTTAAAATATTTTAATATAGAAAACGGTAAACAATAAGGTTCTATTTGCCAACTATATTTAATTAATTAATTAACATTAACAATGAGAAATAAATTGTTACAATATTTATTAGTCTTTGTTAACATTAATTAATAAAAATACAACTCATTGTTCATTGTTAGTCCATGTTAGCACAGGTCTATTAAATAACGTTAATAGTCACAACTTTTGATTTTAATAATGTATTAGTAAATGTCGGAATCAACATTAACTAAGATTAATAAATGCTTTAGAAGTATTTATCATTATTAGTTTATGTTAACTAATGTATTGAACTAATATTAACAAATGGAACCTTATTGTAGTGTTACCAAGTTCTGGTCAATTGTAATCATGTTTCACAATGTTCCTGTTTTTACTCTATTTTTCATCAAATAAATGCAGTCTTTGTGAGCAGAGACTTTCAGAAACATTTATAAATTCCTAAATATTCCAAATGTTATAGATGGATAGATAGATAGATAGATATATAGATAGATACTGATGAAGATGTCACACTGAAAACATTTAGTCACTGCATGGGCACTTTTGTATTTTTATGGCCTCTGAATAAAGACTGTAATTTATTTTTCTTTCTCAAAGGACATTGTGGGCAGTCTTTAGCACTTTGTTTTTTTACTATGGAAAAAAAAGTTTACATATAAACATTCTTAAAAGATCTGTTTTGGATATATCTTCAATTATTTTTTCCCTTGTTTTAGAAACAGAATTGTCTCTCAAATGTATTAAACGTATGCTTAAAATGAGCCAATAATCAAAAATAGGTTATATAAAATAGGTTCTAAAAGATAGGGTTTTCTTTTTTCTTGCATGATAAATGGGCTACTTTTTTTTCAGATAAGACCCTATAGTAGTTTTAGGAAATAAGACCTTTCTAATTTCTCTTTCTTGACATTGTTGGCTTTCTCTATATCCTTCCTCCTGACGTTATGTCCTCTGTGTCCACTAATCAGACAGATCTCATTGGGACCGACGAGTCAAAGACTGATTGTTTTTTTTTAAACTATGTTTAGCTCTTTGCTTTCACAGAGTTTGCATACCAGACATGGATTCAGTCAACCTCTGACCTTGTGTTTTCACAGCATCTTCCGGCATGTTCTCCCAATATAAAATCTTGTCGTTGATGAACTGCCTGTTACTCCTGGCGGTGATGTTTCCTGCGGTCCAGTCGCGTCGGGGCGGGGGCTTCGGGCGCGGAGGAGGCCGAGGTGGAGGATGGGGTGGCAGCAGCTCTGGTCGCGCGGGCTGGGGAGGAGGCGGTGGACATTATCGTGCCCCACCAGCTCACACCGGAGGCTCCTCGGGACACAGCACTGGGAAGGTAGCAGGGGCGGCCGCCGCCGGAGCTCTAGGGGGAATGCTGGTCGGACACGGCTTGAGCTCCTTGGCCCGACCTGGATATGGGTACGGGTACGGGCACGGGTATGGAGGCTATGGAGGATACGGTGCGGGATATGGGCATGGCCATGGGTACGGCCACGGTCACGGACATGGACACGGGCATGGTGGTGAGCATTCAGGAGATCATGTTCACAATGAGACAGATGTGGATTATTACACAGACACTGCCAGTTCTGGACCCGTTTATAGCTGTGTGACAGTTTTTGGACTCGTGATGTCATTCTTACTTGGGTACTTTCTGTCCTAAGGGCCACTTATGGGTCACTTGGCATGGGTCAATCTTGGGCACCTTCTTGCATCTGTCACTTCTTTCAATACAAAAATAATCTAACAAAATAAAAACATGGAACATGGACTAAATGCAATTAAACAGCACTCTGTGCATGATCTCTGCCCAAGTTCTGTGTTAAATTGACAGCAGAAAACAAGGTTGCATTTGCTTGATTGACGACTGTTTCCAATGTTTTTTTGTCTCTGAAGCGAGAGTTATGATGAGCACATGCCTGAGTCAGAAGCCTGTGCATTTATTGTTGATTTTTATAAATGAATAATGTAGTTTTTTCATGATTTAGTTTATATGAATAATGGAATTTTGTATCATTTAAAATATATGATGTGCAACAGGTAGTTTATTATCTAAAGAGCTTTGCAGATTATCATGTATATATATTTTTCCTTGATACTTATGCAAACATGCATTGATTGTTCTCTACTGAGCCGTTTCAACCTTCTCAATGATTTAATCTGTGTGTTCCTTGCCATTTACGTCAGCGAACATTCAAAATAAAACAAGGCTTATGGTAAAATCACATTAAACCATAATAAGCTTGACGCAGTGTGTCGAGTCGAGAGCAAATCTTGTTAAAGGGCTCGGGCGCTCTCTACCTCACTTCCCTGAGCACTTTAACAAGCAGCTGATTGTCGTAAACCAATAAGATTCCATTGCTTTCGCTTGTACACTTTCCTATCAGTATGTATGTTTATTTTTGTACTGCTAATATAAAATAAATACACTTCATAAAATACTTGACGTTTTGTCATTTTTCATTCCATGCGAGTGATAATACGGGTAAATGTGGTTTGATTTAGTCAGGAATGGGAGAAATTGTGATGACTAGGTGAACTATTACTTTGGTCCTAAAATTAGACTGCATTTTCAGATGTGGACATGATATTCACATGCAAAATAACCCTAACAAAGAGCACTTAATAATCACAAAATTCTGTGTTTAGAAGTAAGCAGGAGGAATGTTCTCCCCCAATATATTATTGTAGATCTTAAACAATGAATAACACATCTTTGTTCACCCAAAAAAGAAAATTCTGACATTAATTACTCACCTTATGTCATTTCAAACCCGTAAGACCTTCGTTCCTCTTTTAAACACCAATTAATTCATTTTTGATGAAATCCGAGAGCTTTCCGACCCTCCATAGACCGCAATGCAACTGACACGTTCAAGGCCCAGAAAGGAACATGAGGACATCATTAAAATAGTCCATGTGACAAAAGTGGGTTAACCGTAATGTTAACGCAAAGTAACCTTACTACCTTTCTGGGCCTTGAATGTGTCAGTTGCATTGCTGTCTATGCAGTGCCAGAAAGCTCTCAAATTTCATCAAAAATATCTTAATTTGTGTTCCGAAGATGAATGAAGGTCTTACGGGTTTGGAACGACATGAGGGTGAGTAAATAATGACAGAATCTTCATTTTTGGGTGAACTATCCCTTTAACTTATTTTTTATATGTAGAATGTTATTAATAAAAGCATGTGAAACAAGATCATAAACTGAAGTGACCTCTTTGAGACCTTTGATTTCTGTAGGTGTTTAATAAGGAGCAGCAGGATTGTTCACATTAGCCTGTAGATATGTGAATGAAAGGGGAAGGAGAGTGGAGATTTCAGTACTACTGCAGTGCTCATGAATAAATATGAGTAGATATGAATATGCATTACAACATTACATCAGCAGGCAATGACGAGATTTGGCAATATATGAGCGTGTGTTTGCACCTTGAGTCAAACGGAGCGGGACATCGATGATGAGAAGAAAGGAAAGCGCGAAGAAGATGCTGAAAGTCAAATGGGAAAGAAAAACAAACATTTGGCATGCTCACAGTTCTCCTTCCCAACTGATGTGAGACAAAGAAGTTATTCAAATGACCATG
The DNA here is from genome assembly GCF_001515605.1 of Sinocyclocheilus anshuiensis. Classification (NCBI taxonomy): domain Eukaryota; kingdom Metazoa; phylum Chordata; class Actinopteri; order Cypriniformes; family Cyprinidae; genus Sinocyclocheilus; species Sinocyclocheilus anshuiensis. The sequence continues at coordinate 371,632 of NW_015540860.1, read as the reverse complement.
AACAAAAGTCTTTTTACATCTTTTTTTTTTCCATTTATACAGTGTTGCATAAAAAGCAGCAGGACATACAGAAGCTCTTGCTGCCATCCGTAGTCTCTCCATCTATCCTTTAAAACACATTCATATTCTCTCACACTCGCAAAAACAGTCTTTGCCTAAATCTTGTTCACTCGCCAGTGTGTGTTGTTCAGCATTTAACAGGGTTGTGCTGTGCTATTGTGTTTGTTAGCTGTTTAAATCTGTATTGTGTTTGTGTTCTATATGTTTATTGACTAGGTTGTTGATGATATGTCGATGATTTGAGCATCTGTATCCATGTTTGTGTGTGTTTTCACAGTCACAAAGATTTCCGCATATACTGCATTGGTCTTAATACGTCTATGTTTATATACTATCTGTTTCAGGATGTGTAAATGTGCGCATTTGTCAGTCTTAAACAGTTCTGTCTGCACCTGAGCGTTTGCGAACCACCTGCTCCCCATTGACCTGGTCCACGGCGAGGGTCTCCACTTCCGGCTGTTGCCGAGCCGCACCTCCACCTGCTGAGGGCGAGCGGTGAATCCGATGCGCCACTCCTATATGTGCGTTAGCACGGGGATGGGCTCCCTCCCACGCTGGACTTGGGGGCACTGGGATGTGGGCGGGGCTTGATGGTGCAGGAGGTGTGGTCGAAGAAGCGATGGGTGGGATTACAGAGGTGCGTTCCCGCAGCACCGGCTGAGACTCTACGGGGGCCGCGGGCTCTCTGGCTTGCAGGAACGGTGTGGGATCTGGCATGGCATCTACCGAATCCCTCAGTACCAACCTTCGGCCATCTGCGGCGCCCAACCGGTACAGCTCCGTGTATTCAGAGTGCAGCGGCTGCGAAAGACTTTTGCGCATGCGTCTGCGAGGGGTCTCGGGTTGCCGGACGTCTTTGTCGTTTCCCGAGGCCACAGGAGCGGGAGGAGGGGTGGGTTTGAAAGAGCCGATGGGGCTGACAGAGGGGCTAATACCTGCAGCTCCCCCGGCGAGAAGGCGTTTTTTGGTAGCGTGGAGCTGGGAGGTGAGGTAGGCAATGGTGCTGGCTCTCTGCTCCAGCTCTCCAGAAAGGACAGCCAACTTATGGCTCTTCAACTTCAGCTCATCCAGGTACTTCTTCTCTCGCTCACGGATGGTGTTCTCCAACACCGAGATCATGGCGTTCTTCTGCTCCAGATCTCGCAGGAGCTCCGTGTTCTCCTGCTCTTTAGCCTTGAGCTGAGCCTCCAGCTCCTCACAGCGCTGGTGCAGCTCTCTGCAACGAGCCTCACCATCATCTGAGAGAAAACAAGATGTTAGGTACAAACATTTAAAAGGATGCTACACACAAATATAAATTTTATTCCAGGGCTCTTCAACTCCAGTCCTGGAGGGCCAGTGTCCTGCTGAGTTTAGTCTCACGTAGCCAGACCTTCAGAGAGTCTGAGAACCTTGGCCGCTTTTAATTGCCAAGGACCGCCCAAGAGGATATATGACTGACAGATAAAGCAACCAATCACGTTTCGTTTTGTGCCGCGTCATGTTTAGGGGGGAGGAAGTGTTGCCACAATAACAGACTGGTGTGTAAAATGGATGTATTTCAGAGAGTCCATGTTGCGTACTTTACATATTTCACATACTTTTACAGCGTTTAGTTGATCCTGATAGCTGTGTTTCCATTACCCTTCAAATTGCGCAAATTGAAATTGCGGATTGAAAATACACCTAATGGAAACACTTCAATTTCGCAAAAACTCTCATATATTACAAAGAAGCTGTTATGCTCACATAATGAGGTTTTTCAGGCAATTCTAAAAAGGAATATATCGCAAAACTGCAATGGAATTTTTTTTTCATATTTATAACATGGCATACGTAAAAATCACATGGTCATTCTTTAATGTACTATAACCTCCAAGAAACACCTCAATCCATGGACGTGACGTCTGAGGCCGAGACTATGCTGAGTTTAGCTCTAACACAAACCAAACACATCCGAATGAGCTTATAAAGTGTTCAGAATTACTTGAAAGTTGCAGATGGGTGCGATAAATTGGGATTGTACTAACGTCTGCAGGACACTGGCCCTCCAGGACTGGAGTTGAAGAACCTTTCACTAGTATCGTCATATGTCATCAGCATTTTAAGATTCTTCTCTAGTCAGTGCTATTTGTGTGCCACATGAGTTAATGCCTATGCAGTGTTTTTTAACTGATCGCTTGTAAGTAATGATGATTATGCTTCCTTAGAGGACACAAGGCAGCTGTCTATCTAGGAAGAGAAGCGTTTCACTAGGTTTTGGAATAAAGCTATTAATAAGTACAATGTCTGAAATGTTTACATAAAGACATTCTGCAAACTGACTAAAACATTAGCCTGCAGAGGGCAGCAGTGAACTGTGAATCACACATCAATAAACCAATTACCCCTGCAGAACTAATGGCTATGGAACATCAAACTCTTTCCTATACAGGAACACTCCACTCCTCCCTTAAGATCTGATGTTAAGCTTTTGACAAACATCATTTGATGTATTATGGGAACAGCTCATTTAGCTTAGCTCAGCATAGATATTATTGATTTCTGAACCGTCTTACTGAAAATCACCTCATCATTAAAAAAAATGTACATGGGTTATGTCTGTCTTATAAATGTCTAAGATTGTTAAAGACATGCATTTAGCAGCCAAATAGGGTGGGGCTGAGACGGGCACCTCGGAGAGAGACTCCTCACACATAAAGAGAGGGAGTGAAGGGCAGACACACAGAGACATAGATCCTATCTCCTGTTACACCGCTAATGGATGTGAAGGTTGGGGGAATAGCAATGTCCCTCTTTATTGACCTTCAGCTTTGCAACAGCCTAAACAATGGCACGCAAGGGAAGATTTGCCTCTCTCTCTCTCTCTCTCTCTCTCACTTTCTTGCTTTCTCTCAGTTTAAATTTATCGTGCTTCACTGGCATGACAAAAGACAAAAAGCAAACATTTGTAACTGCCAAAGCAATAAAATTAGAAATATAAATAAAGAAAGAACAGTATAGTAGTATATAGAGTAAAATTAGAGAACCAGAAATTTAACAAATGATTTAGCAAATTTAAAAATAAAATCTGAAACGTTTATCCAATTAATCAGAAAAATGCTGCAAATTTAAATTAGTGCAAGCAAATAAAGTGAAACAACAACTTAATAGACAAAATGGCATATAAAAGTAGCATTAACAAAACAAAATAAAATAAATGTCCTTTAATGTCAGATTTACATATTGAAGCTATCCGGTACACTTCATCTGAGATAATGAAGGTCTCAGTTCTGTGTGATCTCTCTAATAGTTATTAAAATAGACATGCAGAATGAGCTCATGTTGGAGACTGACTCACACTCTCTCTCACTTTCCCTGACCGCTTCATTACCACTTAGCAATGGCCACACCAGATAATCATCAAATTCACACACAAACCCAGTTGGACATAATACATCCACGAAACACACTCCAGCACAGTCATCTGAGGTCAAAGCGACAGCTTCAGCATGAGAGTGCTTACATGTAAAACTATGATAAGTATACTTCATTCTTCACAATGCTAATTATCACATGTGTCACGGTAGAGTGACAACAGATGTCTAATCAGCGATTGGTGGTGTAATCATTTGTTACGGACATGTAGTTTAATGAGAATGAACCATCTGCTGTTACTCCAGTCGACAGAAAGTGCAGTTTTACATTGGAAGAGAAATAATCTCTATTATTACGTGATGGCTGGATTAAGAATGATACTTGATCTTTGAAATGAGAGGAACATGTGATTCTCATTTGATTCTCTCATGTCATTTGACATAAAACCAAGTGTTTTGATGTATGGCAGTGGTGCTGGTCTGAAATATCATGGCTATTGTTAGGAACATGAGCGTGGGGATGTAGTCAGCAGGTTGCAGATGATGCATTAGCCGTTTGCATTAGTGCTGTATTAGCGTAGTCATTCATAATCTCATTTCCTGTGCTAGACACGAATCTGGCTCACATCAGCCACATGCGCAAACACAAACAACAGCCTGTCCAACCATACAGACACTAAACAAATGTGAAACTAATTTATTATACACAGCTCTCTGAAATACTTGATTCTGACTAGTCAACTGCAGAAATATAATCTGCAGATTAATCATATTAATCTTAAACCAAATATTGTGATATTGTTACAGTGTTTGTTATGGCGTTTTCTTTCTGTTATTTTATTATTTAATTTAATAAAAAAATGTTTTGCTATTTTTGTGAGATAATACAATAATTTCAACTCCAAAATCAATGTTTCATGTATTTAATTGTTGTACTTGTTTAATAAAGAGTATAATGTACAGTCTTTATCATGTAAAAAACTCTCAAAGTCTCAAAGCCTTCACTGTTTTGCCTGGAAACTGCATTTCTGTGGGAACTGCGTTGAGCATTCAGATGCCTAAATGTTATCAGTGCATTGTATGTTTGTGCGGAGACTGAAAGGCCAACATATATTAAACAGAGTGAAATTGAAAGGTGTGAAAGGTGTGAGAGGGAAATGGCAGTCCCTGTGGGCAGCAGGGGGTCTGTCTGTCTGTCTGTCTGTCTGTGTCTGTGTGTGTGTGTGTGTGTGTGTGTGTGTGTGTGTGTGTGTGTGC
>NW_015540860.1:363161-366768 GCF_001515605.1 Sinocyclocheilus anshuiensis | reverse complement strand
AAAGGTGTACAACGGTGTGTGTGTGTGTGTGTGTGTGTGTGTGTGTGTGTGTGTGTGTGTGTGTGTGTGTGCTTGCTGGGTGGGTCGCTGGTTGCCAGGTTACAAGGCACGACCATGGTGGTATATGTGCGAAGAGGGACACAGTTCTCTTTCTTTGCGGGAAACAAAAAAAGTTTTATTTACAACCTGCTGCAAAGAGGGAGCAATACAGTGGCAGATAAATAAAGAGACTGCCAGACAAAACAAGAAACAATGTTTCCATTTGGCCTTCCTCCTGCTGTTTGCATGTCCATCTGTCTGTGCATCCACCAGGCTGTTAAGAGATTTCTTTTAACAGGTGAACGTGTGGATGACAAGCACTTTGACAGCATCTTAGCAACACCTGACACACCCACAGCCCCCTTGCATAAGCATTTTGTTCTGAGTGTGAATGCAGCCACATATAAAGCATGCGTGAGAAATCTTACCGCCTGGATCAGAACTCCGCATTGTCAGCTCATATGTCAGGTCTGTGAAACAAAAGAGAGGACAGAAGGAGTGGACAGGACGACAAAGGGAGGAGTGTGAGAGAGAGAGAGAGAGAGAGAGAGAGAGAGAGAGAGAGAGAGAGATCAAATGTTAGGCTGGCAGCACAGAACATCACACTACCTTAAATGACAACAGTTGAAGATCACATGACACAAGACATCACCTGAAACAGGAGGAGATCAAGAGAGTGAGAGCAAAAACAGAAACAGTAACACAAGCGAGAGTCAACCAAGGATAAAAGAGCATGTGGGAGTCAGTGGGACAATACAAACAACATGAAACTTCAAATTCTGTAGTTGATGAGTTCTGAGTTGTTTTTTGTTTTGTTTTGTGCTTCAATGAACTGCAAACAATAAGACCAGTATTTCATGTTGTTTTGTTTAGTTGTTTTGCTTTACTTTGCATTTTTGCTTGGCTATTTTGTTTTGTGGTTTTGTTTTTACTTTGCTGTTTGGCTTTGCTATTTTTTGTTTGTTTTGTTTTGTTTTGCTGATTTGTTTTGTTTTGCTTTGCTTTGCTTTTTGGCTGTGATGTTTTGTTTAGTGCTTTGATTTGTGCAATAATGAATCACACACACAATAATAGCACAACGATTTCACTTAAAAAATGTTACTTAAAAAAAGAATGGCCATGGAGATTGGAGTGAAGCAGCGTTAAGGCCTTTTCACACTAAACGCGAAAATTCTGTTCTCAGATACCAATGATAACAAGAACTCAGCATCTTCTTCTCTCTCAGAATACTCTTCTTCGGTGCCTCACACATTACAACAGCAGCTGCACGTGATCTAAGCTCAAATCTAATTGGACGGCCTGTTCCATCGTGGAGCGATGGGGGAAAAAAATCGACGTAGCAAATGATCGTGCCTAGTGTGAATAGCCCCACAGGGATCTATTGTTTCGATTCAAAAGCGTCATTGCGCCGACTTTTCACGTTCAGTGTGAAAAGGCCTATAAGAGTCAGAGCACATTCACCCTATAGTCTAGATCTTCCGTATTAAAAAAAATCGAGTGAAACATGAAATATGAAAGCAAATAGACATATGATTATGATGATATATTTTCTGTATGTGTTTTGTATGCAGCTCATGGTATTTTTTTTATAACAATAAAGGAAATCAACTGTAAATCACAATCAACTACAGAATCAAATATAGATCACAATCGGAAGTTATTACAAGCACTCGATGATGGTTTAAAGTGGGTTTTAAGCAAAAACATTAATAATAACATTACAGTTTCTAATGTGGCTTGATGCTAATTGTACTTCTATTTATATTTCAAGATGTTTTCTTGTAAGCATTATAGATAGTTTGTGTTTCTGGTGCAGAACCAAACTTTATTTATCTTAATTTAATGCTATATACTGAGCAGTGGACAATGTCCACAAAATCCATATACGAGATACATATCTAAGGAAAAATGCATTGTTGGCCGGCACCACCTAGCATGCAGGCGTGAATTAGCAGAAGGTGATCAAATGTTTTGCACTTGGTGTGAAAGCACCATTCGTCGTCAATTCGCCTTGCTTTTTCGCATCGCGCTCAGTTTGAAACGGCATTTAGATGAGGATTGAGCTGTCTAGAATGAGATTAACTTTATTCTCACAATCCTATACAATAATCCCTGTGGCACCGTTTTACTCAGTGTAGAGAAGTGACCTGTTGACAGGACTGCATAAGCTCTATGTGCAGTATGTGTCTCTGACAAAGTGCCACAGATTTGTGTTCATTTTTGATCTAGACATTTAATATGATGCCACCACAAGTGACCTCAAGATGTCAACATCATTAAACTGACAGTCATCACGTAACGCATAGGATTTGGCACATTTCATGAGGGCACTTGTGTGGGTGAGTTCAAATCTGGCTCGATTCACATCCCAATCATATCCGTCCTCTCATTTCCAGTCAACTTTTAATTATCCTCTGAAAAGTTGCAAAAATACAAAAATAAAATAAAAACAATACTAGATTAACTAAATAAATAACAGTAAATGCACTAAAACTGGCAATAATTTTTCTTCATTGCTCAGCAAAAATAATTTACATAAGCAAGTAATTATAATGAGAATTTGAGCCATTAAATAAATGAGACACTTTTTTCATGATTATTATGCTTCATTTACTGTAGACATTTTACAAATGAATAATGTATGTTTATGGATGCTTGCTTAAGTGCAGTTTTAATGTAAGTGGCAGTCACTACATGATGCCCAGTGTATTGGCATGTGTGTGTATGCGTGTACCTGTGCAGTGCTGTTGTAGGCGGCGGATCTCAGCATGTAGGCCTTTCAATGTGTTGGCATGGTCTTGTTGCAGGAACAGCAGGTTTTTCTGTGCGCTGTGCAGTTGATTCTCCAAGGTCACACTCACCGAGGCCATGTTGATGATGGTACAGGGTCACACTCACATGTATAAATAAACTCACTCTCTCACAACTGCACACACACTAGCCCAGGAGACCTGAAAACACAAGAAAAGAAAATACTGGTCAGATATTTAGAATATTCAGCCTTCTGGCAGTTATCACTCACTATAGCTAAAAGTTACATTAGTCAATTACACACCTAGCTCCAAGGTTATTGGAGGACGTTTTACAAGAAATTAATATTTCAGTCTTTCTACTTCAAAATTTCTCGGTTAATTTAACGTGTTACTTGCTGTTTGTGACATTTACTAGCAATTTCTGAATGAAATTTGTTTCTGCACCAAATATGTTTTTAGTGTAGCTGGCTGATTATAAAATTCTATACTATTTTTTAGGGATGCACTCACTGTATGAAGAATTTTTGGGTATAATATATCACAGTTTAGTTTATTTTGCTATCCTCACTTTACATAAATGAATTATAGTGTCCTGCACCCACTAGCAAAAAAATATCAAAAATTATATCTGGTCTCAGAAGGATATACAGTCAAACCAAAAATTATTAAGTTATTTACACACTTAATTATGCCCATTAAAATGTATTTTACAAGTTTTTGTTACTTTCACTGTTCATTTTTCTCTCTCTCTATGGTAGCCTACATCATCTTTAATTTAATAGCATTAGAGCTGCTCCATTGCAGTGGCTTAGTAC
>NW_015540860.1:359704-359861 GCF_001515605.1 Sinocyclocheilus anshuiensis | reverse complement strand
TTTTACCCAGACTCGGTCTGAATAATTTTTGGTCCCAAATTTTTACTGGTAGTACTGGTAGTCCACTGTATGAAGAATTTTTGGGTATAATATATCACAGTTTAGTTTATTTCACTTTACATACTTTACATAAATGAACTATAGTGTCCTACACCCA
>NW_015540860.1:338397-359347 GCF_001515605.1 Sinocyclocheilus anshuiensis | reverse complement strand
ATAAATGACGTTTATAGTGAATGCCCCTATAAATTGTCTTATTTTTTTATATTTACGATTTAGTTTTAATCCAAATGATGCGTGCTAAGTGAGCGAACATCAATAAAGATCACACAACAGAAGTGCGCGCTCTCTCTCTCACTCCCTCCCTACCAACCATTAAGTAACTTGTGCATTGTTTTACTAATTACTTACTTCTTTTTGACATATCCAACCAAACTACAAACTTTCCTGTGATGTCTGTGAGAAAGGTATATTCACACGACAAGCTCACGCATCTGCGCCGCTGCGCGCTCAATCCACTCAGCGTGCTTTGCTTACCAGCTGGCGCAAATCAGCTATACAGGCATTAATACTGAATGTTTTATATTCATTGCATACATATACTTCGTAGACATCTTTAATCTCTAATAACTCCATTCTGCTGTCTGTTGTCGGTGTTTCTTTGTCTGAATATGGCACTTATCACATGCTGTGTGGTATCGGCGTTTGGTATCGGGGCATTTTAACGAGTACAAGTACGAGTACAAGAGCGCAGTATCGGGCCCGATACCGATACTGGTGCATCCCTACTATTTTTTAAACAAGTAAATATTAAAATAATATTTTAAATAAATAATAATAATATTCTTATTTTATATACTAAAAATGCTAAAAATAAAACACCACAAACTAATTTTTGAGATAAAATATGCGATTTTCCAAAGCAGTGTTACTACATTATTACGGATTATGATGGAAAATTGTATGTGTACATATAACTGTTATGAATAATACTGATAAGAAAAAAGATCTAATTACCACAAACTAATACAGTCTATAGTAAATTCCATCGTTATCAAGCACAACAGAAGTAAAATATTATTCTTATATGAAACACACGAAACGTTTGACACAAAAAGCACCTCAAATTTCTTTTTATCTAAAAAAGAATTTGACTGAAGTCACATTTTTGCAGTTTACAGATTCAGTGCTGCCACAGACACAAGTGTATCATTTCAAGATATTTTAGGACATCATCCAATTCAGATCTGACAGGTACTGTAATAGGGACATTTTCTGAGTGTCATTCCATTAAAAAATATCACTTACAGCATATTTAATTAAACCTCTTCTGAGACATCAACATCAGGATATCTGCTACTCTGCAATTCCCAGAGTACATGACAAAATACATCTTTAATGTAATTCAATATTACACCAAAATCACTCTTCCTACAGGCATGTGAGGTCACAATTCACCAGCAGCGAAATATAGATGTGACTGTGTTTGTGTAATCAGGACAAGCTTCTATAAAAGTGCGCATGTGAAGTCAGTGCTGGATAAAACTACATGAGATGTTTACAATGGAGTCACAGCCACATAGTGAGGTCAGGAGACAGTCATGCAGTACTTACACAAACACAAACACATTACTGCAATTAAAATGTTTACTTTGGATATCACTATCCCTTCCCCGAATCAACGTCCCTCTGTCTGAGAGGACAAAGAGCTATATTTATCTAATGACAGCATAATGGTTTGACATTACGTAATGCGTTTCAGATGAGGCAGAGAAGCCAGGGAGAGTCTGTAGATACGGTATGTGGGAGTATTGATTTAAGGGGGTGAACGCTGGGCTGGTTTCCACAGACCCTGCACTGCTTAGGGATCATCCCCCATCCCAAAGCGCTCTTAAAGAGGTCATATCATACATATATCATTATTTCATTTTTTCCCCTTGATATTTTCTGATCCACTTAAAATTTAAGTAGGGCTGGGTGATATGTTGAATATTCATGGTATATCGCAATGATTGTGCTGGTGAATGAAATTGAGCAATATTTTAATTATCAATGATACAGTGTGCTATTTATCTAACCATTATAGTTTGCTTTTTATCTAGCCATTAATTTTCTGTGATTAGTCTATGATTCTGTCTTGTCTCACAAGTATGGAAGTGTGGAAATATGTTTTAATAGCATCATTTAAAGTAAAACAGCATTTGATTGATTAAGTTGGTTCAAATTATTCATTTTAACGAATCAATTCAGTTCTGATTCAAGTTCTGCCTCAATCATCACTCTAACGTGTTCACAGGTATCTCTATATTGCATTTTTCATATATTAAAATTTATAATTATCAATATAAAATATACAGTATGCAAACTACTGTTCAAACGTTTTGGGGTCAGTTAGATTATTAATATTTTTTAAAAAGAAATTAATACTTTTATTCAAAAGTGACAAAGACTTTTACAGCATCATAAAACATTTATCTACAAATAAATGCTGTTATTTTGAACTTTACTTCATCAAGGAATCCTGAAAAATGTATCACCGTTTCCACAAAAACTGTTTTCAACACCTAATGCAAAAAATTTCTCAGTGAGCATAAGAGTCTTTATTAAATAGATAAATCTTATACCGATTCCACATTTTGAATGGTAGCGTACATTACATAAATACTGTTTTTTATTACTTTATATAATGGTGCATATAAATTGAAGAGAGTAGACTAAAAGTGCATTTTCCTTGTGCTCGTTTAGACAAAAACTGTGCTGAAGTATATCAAAAACATGCCTTGATTATTTTCAATCATTTTTGCTGCTGTGACTTTAAGACTTTCATGCAAATCCTCTGTTTTTTTTTTTATGAGTATACTTAGTTTAAATAAAGGATATTTTAAGACGGGCAGTTTTGAGTTTCAAGTTTTGAGTTCTGAAAGTAGATCAAGTACATCAAACTCTTGTCTCTTATTTCAAAAATCAAGGAAAATTCAATTTCTCATGATATGTCCCTTTTAAAAACACTTTGGCCCAGCCTAATATATCATATTCCAGCTACAAATATACTCGCTTGTGGGCTAATGTATTAATCTAACACCATGTTTAATTTTTTTTCTGCTTCTACCAGAAGATAAAAGAAAGTGTCCCCATCATGACTTCTTAAGAAAGGCTTTGATTTAGTAAAAGGGTCCTCATAAAGACCTGTGTAGTTTAAATTATTAACAGAGAACTTAGGCAGACACTCTCCTCTGAGTGCACTTCCTCCTATCATGATAATGCAACACAATAAAACTGACAAATCCAGCCATTCAGAAAGACAGAGGAAAAAGGAGAAACACAAGAGATAAGAGAATGCCTCACGGGTGTGTTGAAGGTCTGCATTGCTAATCATACTTCACATTTATTCTGCTATATGGCGAACTATTTTATATTATATTAACTACCTGCTCTCCTGCAGAAAAACGTGATGCTACAAAATGTGAAAAACATACTGCGGGAGCAAACTGCTGCAGTTTCCAAGTGAAATAAGCAGTAGTGGTGTAGAAGTGCTGCAACTTTATCAATTAATAATGTCTTGAATTGTGAAAGTTTGAATTTTAGATTTAAAGAATTACCTTTAAAATCTAGGAATTATGGTCAGGGTAAGGCACGTCCTGATTTTGCTGAGTTAGGTGTGTTCCTAGGTCAACATATTTTGTTGACAACAACATTTTAATCCAAAAATTTAGTCTTGACCATAGCCCTACACCTAAACCTAACCTTAAAGCGTAATCAGTAAAATCAGAGGAAATGATAAATGACACTGATGTACAAGCACCAAACACTGATTGTAAGCCTAAACTTCACAAAAACTATAAACTGGTTCTTCAAATCTGATTGGTTAATCACAATGTTGTTCCAGGGTCAACAAAGATGTTGATCCAGGAACATGTCGCACTTGAAAAAAATGCCGACGAAAAAATGCATTCCCATTGGTTGTGTTAAAAATCGTTAAAAATTGATAAAACACTATATAGACTTTTAGACTTTATAGGAGAAAATCAATCACTTTTAGCGACACTCGGTGGACATTTCATCTGGACACTGCAGCGATTTATACGGCAACTTATTTCAGGCTTGCAAAAACATGCATGGTCACGTTTTTCTCATAAGATCAAGTTGAAAATGAGAAAAAGGAGCAGCCAAAAATGGTAGTGTGGTTGATCAGAAGACAGGAGCAGATGCCTTAAACACACTCTCACTCTGACAGACTAACCACAGCCCTCCACAAGACAGACACAACAAAAGGACAGGAAAAGCAGCAGTCTGGATTCGCTCTAAAGTCTGAAAGGGAAAACAAAAACACTGTGGGTTTCTGAAAACAAAACATATTTGCATATTTGAACACTAGTGTGGCTAAAAAGAGGGTAAGAGATGTTCGAGGTAGACTACGAGTCAGTGGAACTCATGAAAAGCCTTTGAGCATGAATGAATAATGCCATGCAGGCTGTGCTCACGCTGGGTGCGGCACAGAGAAGACAGTCAGTAGACTCTACCCAGCTCTTTTATTAATTCACTTGCTGTCGTCCCTCCTCATGTGTCCTCTCTCTTTTTCTTGCTATCGCCATTTCTCCTCATTCATATAGTATATCACGCAATAAAGATGCAAATGTTAAGATTTACAGAAACAAAGAAACACACTACCAACAAACAGGGTTAGGCAAAATTCAGAATTTAGAAAAGACTCACTTTTCAAATATTTTAAAATTATTATTATACTTTTTTAATTGTTATTTATTGCTATTACTATTTTGGGCCAGATTTACTAAACAGGGCAAATTAGCATTAGAGCGCAATTCCATAAATGTGGAAAATTCTGCGGGTGATTTACTGACAATGCACACATTAAAGAACACAGACGCAACATCTCATTTCCATAATGACCAGCGCAATCTACCAAGAGCAGCACAAATTGCCGCCTGCTTTAAGACATGTTTGTTGGGCGTTAAATAATGTCGCAAATACCAGTGAATTGATGAGCGTAAATCGTGTTGTGTGATTCATTTAAATACTCTCCTCCCATAAATTTACCGATCGAAAGGGAAACTCCTACAAATGCAAACTCAATATGAATTACAAATATAACTGTGCCCATGCCTTTTCAGCGCTAAATTTCCCACTGCGTGTCTTTAGTAAATCCTAACATTATTTTTTACGCCAAATGAGGGTTTGTGCTGGCACAAGCTATTAGTAAATTTTGCCCTTTGTCTCTTATGCTTAAGTCGTCTCTTATGCTCACCAAATCAGTATTTATTTGGTCACAAATACAGTATAAACCGTAATATTGTGAAACATTCAAATGTAAAATATTATTATATGATTTTAATATATTTTAAAATGTAATTTATTCCTGTGATTGCAAAGCTGAATTTTCAGTAACCATTACTCCAGTCTTCAGAAGCATTTCTTACTATTATAAATGTTGAAAACAATGATGCTTAATATTTTTGTGGAAACTATAATTGTTTTCCCCCCAAAAGAACAGCTTTTCTTTTTTTTTTAAAGTAGAAATCTTTTGCAACCTCAGAAATGTATTTACCATCAATTCTTATATACATCCTTGCTGAATAAAAATATTAATTTTTTACGATTCCCATTTGCTACCTCAATGCAAATTCACATAGTACACAACCCTGACACAAACACAGTAAAACTCCATATGGCTTATACACACATCCTGAATCGTTTTTTTCAACCATTTTGTAGGTGGACACCAACACAATCTACTTATAACATCAGTTGGGTGTCATTAATAGCGTATCTGGTCTCTCTTTCACAGCACAACACACACATATTTTCACACAGTGAGAATGACTTTGCCACGGTCAAACCTGCTGTGTTTAAAAAGATTTTCAAAAGTGTTTAGTTATGCTCAAGACGGCAGCTACATAACAAAGGACACTGACAGATGACCTCCATTACTTAAAGACAGAAAGAGAGAGACTACGAGGTTCAGTGGAGCAGGCAAAAACTATGAATAATTTATGAATAATGAAAATTGAGGCATATAAGGAGTTTGTATGCCTACTATGAGCAATACCAATATTAAGGTACGACTGCGAGTGATGATGTCATCTATAGTGAATCACATGAGCACTTCCTGAAACGAGAGCTTCCCAGCAGCCACCATGACATCATAACAACATCATACTGTAGGTATTAACATTTGGTTTTGCGTCAATAACAACAGCACTTGAGCAGCATGAACTCCACAAGATTGTGTAAAACCTGATGATCATGTTCGCCAGCATGTGAGATAATCTGTACAACGAGACACATGATCAACGTCACAAATGTATTTATTTGATTAGTGGCCTAGAATTAGTGCAACACCTGACATATTTGTTATTTATTTTACATTAGAAGATTTCTTTGTTTTATTTGTTTTTCACATTCTGCTTATTTTCAGCTTTAATTAGACTTTGAATTCCAGATGTAGAAGGACTTTTGTTCAACCCAGGCTCATTGGGAAAATGTGCCTTTGCCGACATTTCTGTGAAATTATATTACATTGCTTCTTACACGTTTTGCAAGATTTTACAAAGTGAAATGTCCAGTGAGTGGCACTAAAAGAGTGTTCAGTTATCTGTAATCTGTATCTGTGTCTGGCAAGGTTTTATTACGTTGATTGTTGTGTGTATTGCGCCAGTTTGGAAATGAAATGTCCGGTAAGTTGAGCAAAAAGGTTGATGGTTTATCCACCTTATTTTTCCCGTAAGAGAAGGAAAAATTATGCATTAAGAGTCAGAGGGTGAAAACCAAAGAAACCAAATAATTTGTGGAGCTTGAATGATTTTTCTGAAGAACAGCAGGCAGTTTAACTATTCAGGACAAACAAGGGACTCATGAACAACTATCACTAAACAAAAAACACAGCTGAGGATCATTCAGTTAAGAACACAGTATTAAGGATTAAGGGAATTTATATACATTTTTATAAATTCAACTAGGCTATTATTTTCTCTTGTGGACTATATGTAAACATCTTTTAGGTGAAATATCTTATTCAGGTCAGTACTAAATAAACAATAACAGGCATTTTGTATAATCCCTCTTATTTTGGTAAAAAAAAAAAAAAAAAAATGTACATTTTGCAGATTCTGAAAGGGGGATGTAAACTTTTGACCTCAACTGTATGAACACACTAGTTTGTAGTGCAAACAGTTTTACCGTTTACTGCATGTTGTTATTCTTCTCGTTATTTCCCTACCGTGGCTAATGAACCAGAAGTCTTGCCCATAGGCTTACTTCCACACTGAAGAATAAGGTAGCATTTGAAAATAATGTTCAGTACCACCTACACTAAACTCTACCCCTAAACCTAACTGATAGTGTTAACAAAATCAAGTGCTCAGCAAAGTGCATGAACTACATGAGAATAACTCTTTATTAATCTATAATCTGCCCATGTATTCATAATTTGTGTGAAAAAAAAAAAATGTTGGCATTTTGCATGTATTTGTACGTTTGTAGGTATCTTAGCACATAGCCATCCTATTTGGCATTTACCGCACACTAGTCTGTAAATTCACACAATATTTCAAAAGATAACCCTAGTACAATAACCAAATCATAACACACTTATTTATAGGCTGATGAGGCATCAAGTGAGCATCAGAAACAAAGTGCACCCCATCACCATCTGTATCCCGCATCCATCTGCTTACCGTAAATTAACCGTTAAATCACAGGCGCTGGGAGCATTGACCATCCTTCAGAAGTGATATTCCATGGCATATGTGAAGACTCACTCCCACACCCCTCCTTTAGGAGCCATTTATGGGCTGGTAGACATTTTAGAGTGCTGATGCTGACATTTGCTCTGATCTGACTGATGCTGGTCCCTACAGTCAGAGGGTGAGGCCTCCCCCGCCCCGCTCCACATGAGACAAAAGAATCCCCCTGACATTAGTACTCAACTCTGTGGTTTTTTCCCCGTACTATCCCTCACACTCTCCCTTAACAGCTCTCTTTCTTGCCCTCCAAATTCTCTCTCCTTCTCTTGCATTAATAATCAATGATCTGCAGCTTTAGAGGAGACTCTAAACACTGTTATATCCTAGTACTGATAGTCACGTCACACACACACACAAACATGAAACATCCAATATCCAGTGCTTCAGTATGTAGTCACACCCACTACATACTCCTGCATGATGTAAGCTAGTATGACATATTATGCAGGGCACAAAAACAGCAGCAGGTTAATAGCAACTGATTATCGGTTATTATTAGAAACGTCACTGCTTTTCGGTTCTATTATTAAATAACCACTTATTAAATAAATGAAGACCATACAAAAATCATGATTAACAACATGTGGGACTTTCATGGCAGCATCTGATTGGCCAGTGCACTTCAACACATGCACGCGAGAATGGCTGGGGATGAGCAGGATCATAAACGGTGTTCTGACAAATAATGCTACCTATCAGATTATGCTACCAACACTGTATTTATCCTACTGTAAGGGTAGGTTTAGGGTTGGGGTAGGTGCACATGTTAATAAAGCCTCACACCTTATTAATATCATGCTGGAAGCAAAATCTGATAGGTAGCACTTTTCGCTATCGAATTATGCTACCATCTGTTTTAATGGGAAGTAGCAAAATCTGACAGGGTAGCACAAATCGTCAGAACAGCGGCACCTGCATTGCGGACAGCGCAACAATCAACAAACCACCATTCCAAAAATTAATATAATTACACCAGAAGACATTTACAAGGTTAGGGACACAAGAGAATGTGTTGCGTTTTTACTCAGAACCTGTGAACAATCCAGAAACGACAGCACGTGTCCTAAACAATATTGCATATGCATCTGCCAGATCAAATGAATAGATTTTCAAATAACTGATTTGAAGCAAATAAATGTTAACGCATCAATAAATAAATAAAAAATCACAAAAATGATCGATAATGACTTAAAAGCAGTTGATTTTCTATATAGTTAATATTATAAGCATGATAAATAAACAGAAATTATCTCAAATTCATTTCGCACAACTCTCGTGACATCCAAAACAATCAACCAGAATGTGTCAATGTCAAAAATGTTTTCAATGACATCTATATGCCACTTTATAGCACCCATCTTCACAATCGTCTCTAGTTACTGTCATAATAATCAGCCACCGGCTAATGATCTCATCCGTCCGAAAAAACGCAACAAGCAGTAAACAATAACAAACTACATCAATGCAAGTGCTAAACTGTGTACTTAAAATATACGAGGCAGTATTGTTTTCTAAACCATACAGTGCAGTAGGCTTTCTTTGAAAACATCGCTTGTTTGTTTCAGTCAGCGGCTCGAGCAGGAGCAGGTGCAGCTGAGATGCGACCTGCCCCCGAGCGCGCTTTACACCGGGAGCGAAGCGCAAAGAAGCGGCCGACACCTACCGGAAGACGGGCTGAAATTAGTGTGTGTCTGATGGTAAGGATGGGGTCGGTTCTGCTGTTTGCGGGCTGTTGAGAGGAGAGATATGCTGGGTTTCGTCTCCTCGCTGGAGCAGAGAGAGAGAGAGAGGGCTGTGTCTGACATCTCCCGGAGATACAACACTAAATAAAGCGGTGCATGCCGGGATACTGAGGAAAACACACGCGCGCGCACTTCTGAGTGCCTCTGGTGCAGGTGAAACGCGCGTACACAAGTCACTCTGTTTTCGTCTTAATGTTAGTGCCGAGTTATCCGTCTAATAGATGTAGTGATAGCTGGCGATTTAAAGTCAACGGAGAGTTAATTGTGTCAACCGAAATGTAGGCTATTTGACGCAAAGCGCCATCACCATAGAAACATGATGACGTTTAGCGTGCGCTTGGTTTACAGGTCTGTCATTATGTCATCATACCTGTCAACATTTGGGTACCGAAATACGGGAGGGGGGCGGAGTCAAAAGTATATTATATTATTTTTATATTAATTTAAACAATTATTATCAAACAATTATATTCATTTAGTAACATAAATATATCTTAGTGTAGGCTATATCTTTAGAGTTTTATAATTCATTATCTTCTTGTCGATCCACCAGATCACATTTACAACTGCTGTTTTCTGCTTAAAAAAAACAAGGTCATTTTTGGCTTTGGTCTAAACCAGTGATCCTCAAATCTGGCTCGCGAGATCCACTTTCCTGCAGAGTTTAGCTCCAACCCTATAATCAAACAAACCTACCTGTGATTTTCTAATGATCCTGAAGACATTGATTAGCAAACTCAGGTGTGTTTGATTAGGGTAAAGCTAAACTCTGCAGGAAAGTGGATCTTGCGAGCCAGATTTGAGGATCACTGGTCTAAACAAAGAGCAGAAGGGCTTATTGAAAAATGCAAATTCATTCTCTGCCAGCAGGTGGCGCTTTTCGTCAGGAATATAGCCGTTTCCCCGGTAACCGCAGTAAACAAAGCAGCCAGCACCTGACTTTGAAACTTGCAGCGCTCACATTTCATCAATTAAATAGCCTTTTGAAGTGTAAGCTATATCTCATTATTAAAATCTATTTTAATAGATTATTATTATTATTTACATGTATATTTAGTTATTTTCTCTGGAGCACCACCTGAGTCTTCTCCCATTTCTACCAGTGATCATTGTTTCCTTCCCGCGGTACTCCCTGCACACATATCAATAGCATCACTGGGCTTTAGGTTGCCAAGTTGAGGGGACAAATGGGTTGAAATTTGTATGTTTCTGATCGTGTGAGAAAGATGCGTTTCATACAAGATCTGGCAACTGGACAACCTTGGAATTTGTTGCCGTGATTATTCATATAATAAGGTTTGGCCCATACAAATTACGGGTGTTTTACCGGAAGCGAATGTAGCAAACATAATAAATACGCCCACTTTTTTTAATAGAAAGATTAAAAATACGGGAGAATCCCGGGAAAAACAGGAGGGTTGACAGGTATGTTATGTATGACTATGAAAATTAAAGTTAATATAGTCCTCAATAGATAAACTGTATCCCACTTGAACATGTGATTTGAGAATGAAAAAATGTATATATATTATTATGTTATTTCTGTTATTAGAAAAGTTTAATATTCATCAGACAAAGTGGAGTGGTTAAAAACCCAAATTTTCTATTTCAGTTCCAGGTAGCCCTTTTAGGTATTGAGCAAATTAAATTTTCAAAAAGAAAAAGACAGGAAGACAATCTTTTTTAACAAGAGGGTTGACAGTCAGTGTGATGTTTTTATTTATTTATTTCAATTTCTTTTTTAACTAATAAAATGAATTGCAATATTTGGACAAAAGTGTCTACCAAATGTAATTATATTTATGATATCTTTATAGCTAATGTTCTCAGTTAGAAATGAAAAAAAAAAGCAAAAAATTGTCCTTGAAATTTCACACAGTTGACAAAGAGTGAAAAAAGACACCAGATTGACTGTTAGACTTTTAGTCATTTTTAGAAGACATAACACAAAAAAGACGGCAAATTAAACAGTTTATAATATCTCTCATAAGTAATTCAAAACATTATTTATGCTTAGGCCTACATCATTAGTAACATATCACTAGTTAATTTATGAAAATGCATTATAATTACATATAATTAATAATATTAGAATATATATATATACAGTATATATATATATATATATATATATATATATATATATCTTGAGACATGGGACAAAACAGGTCCAGCAACTGTAACTGTTATTACGTTTAAAAATAAAAATATTAATATTTTCATTATGATATTTTATATTTGTTGTGGAATTGTTGGTCACATGTGAAAGTGTAATATGTCTGCTAACACGAGAATGTGTTTTGAAATGTTAAAAACATCTTGAATGCTGTTAAAGATTAAGCTGCAATTATATTACACAGTCCAAGGTAAAAAAGCACATTTTGTTAAAAAAGAGAAAAGTTAGGAGGTTGTATCAAAGCATAGCTCAGTAGCTTAGTACATATAAGATACATAAATGTAGTTTCATTTCTCTGAGTACAAGGTTTTATTTTTTCAATTTTGCACCCTGTTTTGTCCCACTTCTCAAGAATGACTGATATATATATAATATTCAATGTTCATTAATGTTACATTTCCTTTTTTTCCCCAGTGACTGTTAACAACAGTCAATAAATTTAAACTTCAGTACTCATTTTAATCCTCATATAATAAATTTCTTATTTCCTTATAATAATGGTCTTCACATATAAAACTAACACATTTTAGGCATGTTTTCAGTAGTCTTTAGAAGCTCTGCACATATAGCCTTTAAAGTCCCCGCTGCAAAGCAGAGGGTCTAGTGAGAAGGCAGCCAGGTTAATCAGTAATTAACAGTTATATTTTTTTCTGCAGATGTTTCGCTAACTGTTAATATTTCCCCCTATTTTCACGATGTCATGTGCTGTTAGTGCTTATTTATTTGTATTTAGAACCGCTAACTTGAATAATAACCCGCGGCAGCAGTGTAAAAGTAGCCCGGAGTCAGACGCACCTCTCCCGCATTGACATGTGCACGTAACACGCGTATGATCGCGGGCGCGATTTGGAATCACAAACTTGGCTGCATTTGAGTCTTCAAGGCATTTTGAGGACACAACATCGTCAAGTAAGTACATTTAACGAATGTTACAGTATCCACTGTAGTTGTCCGCTAGTAAAAACAGTTTTATCAGTCATTATCCGTGTACGAACCAGCGCAAACAGATAATGTTACCTCACGAAGTTAGCCATCAGTCTCCTTGCTTACGTTGAACATACCAGCTTATTTCTGGTTCAAACACATGGCTTAATTTAACTGATATTTCCACTTGCCATTGCCATTGCCATTGTATCACGTTTACTTTACTACAGTTCAGTTAGTGGATCAGGAGGCGCTGGCTCATGGCTGGCTGGTGTGTGACTGAGTGGAGGAGGGGCTGATTTGCGTATTCATAGGTCCGTGACTCCGTGTATAGTAAATGAGGCAAGGGTGTAGAGTTGCATTCAAGCTATTTTAAGGCATGAGAAAATTATTTTCACAAGAAAAAACATTTAAATATGTAATTTTGATGATCAAAGATAAGTTTTAAAGGATCAAATTTTTGACTACAGGGGGACTTTAAAAGGAGTTGTATTCCTGGACACCATAACTGTTCATAACTATTTAATATGCCAAGTTAATGTTAGCAATTTTTCACTATACACAATAGAAATCTTGTTTTGGTTAGTGTCTGATCATGAGAACATGAGGGGTTTCTGCTTGCCAAGATATAATCTCCTGGATTAGTCAAATTATAACAGCCTTCAAGTGCAGACTGGAACTCCACCAAGAGGAACATTCCACAACAAAACCAATTTGCTTGAGTGAAGCCTCTGCGTTTTCGGAAAACACAAAACAGACATGTCCTTCATAGTCAGATCTCTCCTGCTGCCCACTTTAAATACAATTTCAGCTAATTTAAGGCAGTTGTACAAATTATTTTGAGAGTTCACAGCAACATCAAATCAGTGCTCAGTGCTAATCCAGCCGGCAATTATATTCACTAGTGTTCTAACCTTTGAAACAAGCACCATTTCATGACTAAATATAGTATTTTCAGCATTCTAGAGTAGAAAACGTCCACAAGAGAGCAGTGTTTTACTATTTCACTCAAACATCTTGACTTTGACCTGCTGTGAAGGCTAATGAATACACTCTCTCTCTAGATGCCACTGACAAGTTAGTATTTCAGTAACATTTTACATGGCTTTTTAGGCTCCCATATGTACACTAATACACACTACTTTCTTTTTCTGAAGGACAATTATAGGAATAGTTCACCAAATGAAAATTTACTTAGATGATGAGTTTGCTTCTTCATCAGAACACATTTGGCATACCTGTCAACATTTGGGTACCAAAATACGGGAGGGGGGCGGAGTCAAAAGTAAAAAAAATTATATTATATTATTTTTATATTTAAACAATTATTATCAAACAATTATATTCATTTAGTAACATAAATATATCTTAGTGTAGGCTATATCTTTAGAGTTTTATCATTCATTATCTTCTTGTTGATCCACCAGTTCACATTTACAACTGCTGTTTTCTGCTTAGATGACCTAAAATATGGGAGAATCCCGGGAAAAACGGGAGGGTTGACAGGTATGCATTTGGAGAGATTTAGCGTTACATCATTTGCTCACCAGTAGATCCTCTGCAGTGAATGGGTGCCGTCTAGGATTGGGTATTTTCTGTTGCATCTGAATAACACGAGCAAAAATCAGCAGCCTACAGAACACTGCAAGAGGAATTTTGCCTATGCTTTAAAAAAAATGCAAAAACAACTAGATTAATATAAATTTCAAACATTAAAGTGTTAAAGACAAGTAAACAGTCAGTAATAAGATAGGAGTGTAAGCTATATCTCATTATACATGTAAATATACATTTACATGTATATTTAGTTTTTTTCACTGGAGCACCACCTGATCTTCTCCCATTGTTTCCTTCCCGCGGTACTACCTGCGCACATATCAATAGCATCGCTGGGCTGTGGGTTGCCAAGTTGAGGGGACAAATGGGTTGAAATTGGTATGCGTCGATCGCGTGAGAAAGATGCGTTTCATACAAGATCTGGCAACTGGACAACCTTGGAATTTGTTGTCGTGATTATTCATATAATAAGGTTTGGCCCATACAAATTACGGGTGTTTTACCGGAAGCGAATGTAGCAAACATAAAAAATACGCCCACTTTTTTTAATAGAAAGATTAAAAATACGGGAGAAATACGGGAAAATATTTAAACGGGATGATAGCGGGATTGAATGGTAAAATACGGGAGAATCCCTGGAAAAACGGGAGGGTTGACAGGTATGGCTATGAGGTCACAGAGGTCTGGACCTCTTTAAATTTTTCACGTTCAAAGATAAAATTTGTTCTCTAAATTACTAATCTGCTGTTTAAAACTCTTCATATGAGTGTCTGCATGTATAATTAACCCGTTTAATCCTAAATTGTCCCCAGACATGAAACTATCCAAATGATGCGTCATTAGTAACCCTTTGAAATAATCAATAATTATTATTATTTATTTATTTTTTTGGAAAAGTGTGTGAAAAAATGTGTAACATTAATGACAGGCAGGGCGTTTATTAGGCTGCTGTCTCTTTAACACCGAACGCACACAGATCTAAAAATGCTGTACGTGTTTTCTTTCTCATCTGTTTACGTTCACTTAAGATAAAAACGGCTGTGTTTATGATGATATACTGACGTAGTTTTCTGCATATTGGTCGACAAATATGAAAGAAGTCAGTTTCGGCCCGGAACAACCTTTTGTACAGTGGAAATACACGGAACGGTTCGAGAACGGACACAAACCGGAAACCCGTACCGTGACCTCTGTTCTCTGTGCTTGCGCTTGCGCTTCGTGTGCGCTGCACGCAAACAGGGCGCAAGGTCTTTCCGTTCCTGCACTTAAATCGTTTTTAATCACATTAAAATGCGAACGCAGGAATCGTTAAGCAGAATCGAAATGCACGCGTCTTATCGAATACCCGGTTCTTGGAAATTTGGAACCGGTTCTAAAATGGAACCGGTTTTCGATACCCAAACCTAGTGTCAGAATGAGAGTCCATCATTAAGGATTTACCTTTAAACCACTGCTTCTGGTCAAAGTACAAGTTCATAATCTGAAAAATGTGTCCACCCCCTGTTGTCATCTCATCAAAATCAACCATCATATTTGTTTATAACTATTTTCGTTTGTAAATGTTGCTTGATGTGTATATTTCTCTCCTGATTCAGGTAAGACAACTTTTTCACTCGAGAAAGCACTATTATGGATGGAGCCAGCAACGGATTTGATTATTACAAACACGCAATGTTGAGCTGATGTTAATTGATGGACGGGAGTCATGTGAATTATTTGTGAATTACTGTGATGTTTTTAACTGTGATGTTGACTCTCATTTTGACGGCACCCATTCACTACAGAGGATCCATTAGTGAGCAAGTGATGCTAATTTTTTCCAAATATGTTCAGATGAAGATACAAACTCATCTACATCTTGGATGGCCTGAAAGGAGTAGGCCTACATTTTCAGCAAATTTTAATTTTTGGGTGAACTATTCTTTTAAGGATGGAAAGCAAGCTGTGGTTTTTTCAAAAGCTTTTTTATAACAAACACAGATTTGGATATATATGCTGCATCTAAGTAAAACATGATGCCAACCATCCATCTAAAACTTGAACCACTTTATGGAACAAAAAAGTAGCTCAATCTTGTCTAAGGTTGTGTTTGTTCATCACTCGGTCTAACTGGTAGAAGGTAGACTGTTTAGACTTTGTATCATATGCTTTAAATTAAATTTTCTGCACTTATAATATTTAACCGACAGCAGTTGACAAGCTTGAGTCCATGTACGGTGTCACTCAGTCACATATTACACCAGATGACATGTCTGCACCTAGCGGCTGTGGCCATGCTAATGCTCTTATAGAAACAAATCACCCATGTTCAGTTTCCACTTTACAGTTTATCTTTTGAAAACGAATAGTGGCTATTCCCTGAGCCCAAACCCTCAAAACCCTTTACTGAACACCCGAGGCAGAGAACAGAAGTGCCTCTGTACTTCTCTCTCCACACAAACAGACCTCTCTCTTCCTGAAATTACATTTGGCATGGTGAATTCCGCAGTGGCCCAGCTACTGTGTAAAGTGATATGAACCAAACAAAAAATCAATTTTCAGAACCATTCAAGAAGAAGGGAGCGAGACTTGAGGACAGTCTCAAATAAAAGGCAGCAGGTCTGTGGGATTAATGGAATTGTTGTCTTACTCCTGAGATGTTATTGTTTGGAAATGGACTTTAATCTTTACCCAGCTTTCATTCAGTCTCTTGACCTGGATTCAATTCTTCTCATGTCTTTATTTTTAGGGTGTCTGGCTAACAGCCCAGAATTTTGGAAAGGAGAGAGGAATGAGTGAGAGAAAAAGAGAGACAGATGAAGGGATGGTTGAAGGCACAACCATTTATTTTCCCATCAGTGCTGAAAGCAAACTTCTCCATTGAAACACCTTATTCAGGATTTGTTTTACTTTGTGTCTTTTGAGTTATTTATGTTTCATAACAGGTAGCTAGAAAAGTTCAGAGAGGGGAAGGAGGACTCACTCCCCAAATAAGACATGAAGACCACAGTAAATGTCCATCCTGAAGAAATCAGTCTAGCGTTTCAATACACACTGAATATGAGAGCAATCGTGAGCGATGTGGGTCACGTTTAAATACCAGCTTAATACACACACACACACACACAGTCAGGCAGAATGGCACTAGTTGGAGATGTATGCCTGTAAATGTGTTTAGTCTTCTCAGCTCCCTAAAGCGATTTTCAGACTTTTTGGCACTGTTTGCCAAAAAATTCTCAGTCCAACTACCACCAGCTATTCCAACCACGCAAAAAATGCACCATTCAGACAACTCCAGCTAAACAGACTTTGGTGAAAACTTTCTTCCACTAGAAAAAAAAATAGATAAAGGCTATGACACTTAGTTCCAGTCCTCGAATTTGAATAGGCGTTTCACTGTTCGTATCACTCATCCCTGCCATCTGTCTTTGCATGTTCCAGACATGTCTGTGCATTAGTGGTAGTGATTTTTCAGTAGACTCTTTCTGTAGGATTCTCTGCATATGAATATGAATCTGAAATTAACCTACTTTATAGTTGACGAAAATTGGATGAGGATTGAGTAGTATGTCTGAATAAGAAAGCTTAGGGAGCTGACTTGTTGCCTCACTGTCGGACTCGGCAATGACTTTGCAGGCAGCAATTGCACACAAATGTACCTCACAAAACTGATTTCGGACTGGCTTCTGATGATCTGATGGTCTAATGATACACAGAGAGAGCTTTAGTGATAATTAACAAACATTAATTTACTACAGTGTTACTTTCTTGCTAGGAATTAAATCAAAAGTTGAAAAAAATTGTTATTTAATTTAATTGTTAATTGTTAAGCATACATTTGCACACCAACTGACCACCACCTGCGATTTTTAAATGCCTTTTTTATTTTTTAGCTCAACTGTCACTGAACTGAACGCACATCATAGCTAGCGAATGTCACATCAGTGCTACTTACGAAAATCAATCCTATGAAGATCTCAGTAGATAGGACATGACACGATCATAGTATTTAGACATGGTACTGTCGTGAACGCGTGTCGAAGACTAATGCCGAGTTCACACTGCACGATTTTAGCCCGATTTTTCACTCGCCGACAGGTTTTGCGAAATCGCCGACAAATGCCCGAAATCGGAGGCAAATCGGTGCTCGTTCACGCGAGTGACAATCACGCAGTGTAAATGATCAAAGACGCGATCTGAGGGAATCTGAGGGCGATTCACAATCACGCTGTGTGAAATGAGTTCTGACTGAAAAACACATCGACAGCAGCAACTGAATGCTACCCCAGATAGTCACGCAGTGTGAAAACAACGGCGATCCGACGAGTTTGAAAATCGTGCAGTGTGAACTCGGCATTACACAGAATTGAAGAAATTGTTGAATAAAGTTATTTTTGTTTTCGTAGCTCAAAAAAAGTATTCTCATAGCTACATAAAATTACAGTTGAACCACTAATGTCACATGGACTGTTTTAACGATGTCCTTACTACCTTTCTGGGCCTTGAACGTGTCAGTTGCGTGGCTGTCTACGCAGGGTCAGAAAGCTCTCGGATTTCATCAAAAATATCTTAATTTGTGTTCTGAAGATGAATGAAGGTCTTACGGGTTTGCAACAACATGAGGGTGAATAATTAATGACAGAATTTTCAGTTTTGGGTGAAATATATAGTTCAGTCCTGAAACTCTAGATGGCGCAGGATGACGGGTTGTTAACTTAACTGATGACATTCAGAGAGTTAAACAACTTGGCACAAGCTGATTGGTTCATGCTGCATATGCAACCATTGAGCTTACTGCCTTGCATTTATATGGCTGGCTAGCATTCACTTGAGATTCCTGCAGCATGCTTTCTGAGTTTCTCTGAAACTCAACAGCTAGATAAGTAAACGATCTTCACTCTGATTTCAGTGCATTATTGCGTTCATCAGATTTACATTTTTAAACTAGACAACATACAAGTTGTAAAACTACGAGCAGGTTATTCACGTGAGGAGTAATTACTAAGGGGCCATTCACATAGCGCATTTTTTGCTCGCTCAAGTTCGTTATTTCAAATGAAGACGCGCGGCAGGCGTAATGGAAGCGACGCGCACACGGTGCGACGCGCTCATTTTTTCCAGGCGCTTCCGCGCCGCATCGAGATGAAAACATTTAAACTTTTCAGAATGTCGCAAGCGCACCGCGGGTCATGTGACAAGAACCAACCAATCAGCTTCATCCTTTCCCGTAACAACATTGAAAGTTCAGTCAAGATGAAGGAACAGCTGATCATAGCTGTACAGGGATAGCCATTTTTAAATAAATTTAGTAGCAGAGCTACTGCAAGTGATTTTTAGTGCTGCAAATCCATTTATCTTTTGCTGAAACTCCCGAGTCTTCGTGGAGAGCGGAGGTCATGGTTGCTTAGCAACGGCAGACGCCTCCGGAGCGCAAGCGCCCGAACGCTTTGGAAAAAAAGCAGAAAGCGGCGCACCTAGCGTTTTCCACGCATTTTTAGGCGCGACATGTGAACGGCCCCTTAGTATGTCAAGCGCTCATTCTTAAAGGGGTCACATCTCTATTTCACTCGTTAGCTTGGTTCAGCGATAGTGAAGAGTTTATTATAAAAGTCATGTTTAGTGATAGTTTAAAGATAATCACATTAACACATGAGGTAAGTAAATGTTGCATATGCAGCCAATGAGCTTACTGCCTTGCATTTATATGGCTGGCTAGCATTCACTTGAGATTCCTGCAGCATGCTTTCTGAGTTTCTCTGAAACTCAACAGCTAGATAAGTAAACGATCTTCACTCTGATTTCAGTGCATTATTGCGTTCATCAGATTTACATTTTTAAACTAGACAACATACAAGTTGTAAAACTACGAGCAGGTTATTCACGTGAGGAGTAATTACTAAGGGGCCATTCACATAGCGCATTTTTTGCTCGCTCAAGTTCGTTATTTCAAATGAAGACGCGCGGCAGGCGTAATGGAAGCGACGCGCACACGGTGCGACGCGCTCATTTTTTCCAGGCGCTTCCGCGCCGCATCGAGATGAAAACATTTAAACTTTTCAGAATGTCGCAAGCGCACCGCGGGTCATGTGACAAGAACCAACCAATCAGCTTCGTCCTTTCCCGTAACAACATTGAAAGCTCAGTCAAGATGAAGGAACAGCTGATCATAGCTGTACAGGGATAGCCATTTTTAAATAAATTTAGTAGCAGAGCTACTGCAAGTGATTTTTAGTGCTGCAAATCCATTTATCTTTTGCTGAAACTCCCGAGTCTTCGTGGAGAGCGGAGGTCATGGTTGCTTAGCAACGGCAGACGCCTCCGGAGCGCAAGCGCCCGAACGCTTTGGAAAAAAAGCAGAAAGCGGCGCACCTAGCGTTTTCCACGCATTTTTAGGCGCGACATGTGAACGGCCCCTTAGTATGTCAAGCGCTCATTCTTAAAGGGGTCACATCTCTATTTCACTCGTTAGCTTGGTTCAGCGATAGTGAAGAGTTTATTATAAAAGTCATGTTTAGTGATAGTTTAAAGATAATCACATTAACACATGAGGTAAGTAACTCTTTAAAATTGGAATAGGCTTTTATGACTTCGTTTATTTACCAGGGCGTACAGAGATTTTGTGAACTCTTCAAAGCGAAATAGGCATTATTTGTTTGCGTTTCATTGTTTAATAAAGACACTTATAGTAATTCTAAGTACTTTCGTGCAGCTAGCAGCAGTATGCATACCTATTCAGATTGCAGTTATTAGCTAATTTAATAGCAGCAGAATGGCATAGCAAATTCAGATGCAATGTTAGAAATAATATTAGCAGCAGTCTGCATAGCAACCAATTATTATTGCTAATATAGCAGGGGCAGCAGAAAGTACTTTAGTTGCATGAAATTTCAGTGATAATGCATGGATGGGCAACAGCAATTCTAGTACTTTCATGGAGTGTAGCAGCAGTATCCATAGAATTTCAGAATGCATTATTAGCTAATTATTAATAGCAGTCTGCATAGCAAATCAAATTATGCATTTAGTTG
>NW_015540860.1:336401-337931 GCF_001515605.1 Sinocyclocheilus anshuiensis | reverse complement strand
CAGCTCACACAGTAAATTCCTACTACAACATTGTGAATATCATTAACAGCAACAGCATGTATTTCAACTCAGTGTTTAAATATTATTATGAATATTATCAATAGCAGCAGTAGCAGAAGTTTTTTTGCATTGGCCGTACATTGCTGACAGCTTTACCTATCGTAACGGGTCTGTTGACTTTGTCATGTTGTGCCGCTCGCGTCTGGCGTAGACACTGTGTTAGAGCAAAATAGGCATTCGCCTAGCTACTTATATGATTTTTCTCAGCAGCAGCATGCACAGCATTTCTATGTTGCGAATTTTAATTTGGACACAATTAATATAAAAGCAGACAACTGCATTTAAATAAAGTCACTGTAGTGTCTTGCTCAAGGCCATCTTGGAACGAGCCATGCATTTAGCAATGATGTGTTCATACAATGCAAACATTATTGTTCTTAATATGCAATATAAATATTTTAAATGATCAAAATAAATGAGCAGATGCTTAGGCAGAATTAGTCCTGGGCATATGACACCACAACTACAGGGTTTACAGTGATTTATTCTTTCGCCAAATATTTTGTTAGCTTATTAATAAGTTAAAGGTAAGTATTTCCATTGCAGTAACGTCGATGAACATTAATGGAGGGGGAAAAAAATTACAACTCTTGAATGACAAATGTAAAACTATTTGCTCAGGCCGCCCAAGTCTGAGTCAGGTGGTTGCTGGGGGTTACTTCATCTATCAGCCTGCAGTGTGATTCCTGTTTGTTAATGACACGCATAGTGCACGTTTCTACCTAGGTAAGTTTGAGCTATTGGCTCAGACACACATAGTTATTTAGGTCATTAGTTAAAGAAACCCTAGGGTACAGCACCCAGGTTCACATTGTTAAGCCACTAGTTAATTTATCTGGGCTCCATTAGACCAGAAACACATTTAACTCAGGTCACTAGTTTAAAGGGTTAGTTCACCCAAAAATAAAAATTTGCTTGTGTTTTACTTACCCTCGAAGCATCCTAGGTGTATATGACTTTCTTCTTTCAGACGAATCCAGTCAGAGTTATATTAAAAATTGTCTTTGATCTTTCAAGCTGTTTGATGGCACTCAGCAGGTGTTGCAGTTGAACAGTCCGCAAGTCGTCAAATAAAGCTCGCGCATTCATAATAAAACGTGCCGAAGACGGCTCCAGGGGATGAATAAAGGCCCCCTGTAGCGAATCCATGAGTTTTTGTGAGAAAAATATCAATATTTCAAACGTAATTAACACTTTTCTCTCACTTCCGCTGACTGTCATACACTGAAGCAGTTCCGGCGGATGACGTAAGACGCGCAGCGTTGCGTGATTAGTGACGAATGCGGAGAGAGAACAAAACAAAATGCCGGTCATGAATTAGAAGTACAAACCGAAGATTTGCAAAGAAAAATGTTGGAGGATTTCGATATAAACCAAGAGGAGACTGGTTTTCCTTTGCTAAAGTAAGGAAACTTTGCTTCCTTTGCTCCTATTAAACAAACTCGCGAGACTAGCATATCTCAGAGGCGC
>NW_015540860.1:302916-336098 GCF_001515605.1 Sinocyclocheilus anshuiensis | reverse complement strand
CACTAGTTTAAGCTATCTGGTCAACCGATCAGGTACACACAGCAATAGTTCACTAGCGTTAAGCCATTCGGCAAAGCTGGCTGAGGCTCACATAGATAGCAAACACATGGTCTCACGGCTCGCCGGGGAAGCAGCAGTACATATGTCTTGGCAATAGATCTACTTGTTCTGGGGGGTTTTATCTTTTTATTTCTTCTGCCTTATAGGGATGATTTTAAGCATATTATTGTATAGCAGCAGCATACATATTTAATTGTTTTGTTTTCTTCTTCCAGCTTTGTTGGGGGGTTATTTTATATGCTATTTGTGCAGCAGCAGCATGTCTTAAATACTCACAGCACCGTATCGCCGTATGCATTGGCAGTAGCAAGTTCCTGTACTTGCTTGCAGCAGCAGCAATAATCTACAACTAGAGAAATAACCAACAGTAGCAGCAATTCAGCAGCAGCATAGCAGATCTATTCCACCAAAACCAAATACATTAACATTGTCATATCCATCACCATGCTAAAATCTTCAGAGAGTTGTCATGATTGAACTAGCCCTTTAACTGAACAATAAACAACATTTTAGGAGCAGTTGGGAATGGTTTGGGTTGCTTGTTTTTCTATTTTTAAACAAACATGCAAGCTCAACAGAAATCAGCCATTTCCTTTAACAGACAGGAAGTGTCATGAATGTGTGAGTGTGATTTATTGCTCACTCACCAGGTACATTCTGAAATGAGAAATCAAACATTACGAGTATCACTGTGAGGAAACAAGCGCTCTGTGAAACAGTGCCCCTATGCACACCTTACCTGTAAAAAACTACAAGCCTACCAGTGTTTAACTGTGTGCCAGGCCAGAAATGAGGTCAGGTGTGGTTTCGACTCACTAGGAGCAGGTAGTGAGAGGAATGAGCATGAACTGTGTGAACAGGTCCTGTTTGGCTGATCTGGATTGGGTGGTGTTCAGGTCTTGGGTTCAGTGCTGGTAAAAAGCTCAGAAACTCAATCCCACCGATGCAGTTGGGACGATGGCAAACGAGCCAACTCTTTATTGCCCTCATTCTGACATGCTGCCAAAACCAACCATTTTCAGGTAGTAATAGTCTTACAGTTATTATACTGGAGTTGGCAAGGCAGATCTTGCCCCAAAAACGTAAAGCTACATTTTCCAAAAGTTTTCCCCCCTTCATTTAAAAAGGGAAGTCATAATCGCTCTGAGATCGAATTGAAAGTGTCATTTATTTGATTAGCTCAAAGTGAGCAAGCCTGCCAATGTATTCACAGCCACTGAATAAAAATGACTGATTTCAGCAAACCGTGCTCCACAATGGAGTTTTTCAGCCCTCATTACTGCAGAACCCGAAGTACAGTTTGAAATGGACCTCCTCAGTTTTTCAAATGCACCATAAAATAACTGACTGCTTAATATTGTTTGCTTGCCAAGAGTGAAATTACTCTCAGAGAGCCAAAATGGAGCATTTGTTTTTGAAATGATGGAAATAATGGTAATAGGCAAACACCATAAAATAAAACATATTTAGAATAATACAGATTTAGAATAAATCTATATTATATATAAAAGTATCGCGACATTGAATAGAAATTATTATAATGATATCGATAATCTAAATATAAGTGTCACCAACACTTGCAAACCCCTTGTTTAATCTATCTATCTATCCATCTATCTATCTTGCAAAAAAATTGTTTTTCAAAACTCTAATATTTTATTTTAATGCTGTAATTTTTGTTTAAAGTAAGAGGTGTGTGTACCCCTGCTTAGAAATCACTGCTTTGTGTGATGCAGTGTGCACTTGACATCCACATGCACTAACATAACTGCATCTGTGATGACTTCATTAGGCCTATATGGTCTTAGCAGACACTGTATCACCAAAGCAACTTGCATAAAAATGCACATATTGCATTCTGGTGCCAGACATATTCTTTTGCTTGTCTCATAATGTGTAGGTACACATGTTTTACTCATAAATCACACAATCAGTGGCAAAAAGTCAGGGAAATAAACAGACATTGCAGAGCTCAACTTAAAGGGTTAATCCTCACCATTGAGCTAAACCTTTTCCCCATCAGCGCTCTCCAAAGAGACATCCGTCTATTTCATTAATACCCCTCATCATGTTCAGACCAGATGTTAAAGCAAAACCAGTCTCTCACTCTTTCTCTGCTGTGGTGAGGTATGGAAAGTATTTGCTAGGTTCCTCTGAGGGCTCTGCAGCTGGAACACACAGGGAGGAAGCAAGATAGATAGAGAGATATAGCACATAAACCCTGGAGAGATGGAGCTCAGGAAAGATGTGTGAAAACTGGACTTCATGTCTTCGCTGTAATGAGCCATTAGATAATGGACTGGATGGCAAACATACAAAATCAAACAAAGGGTCTGTCTCAGATGATACTGTTCTGGCTCATGATTGACAGGATGATAGCGCTAGAATATTAGTCCAGTTTTACATATTTCTGCTCTATTCTACACCATTTTATATGGTAAGTATTGTGGAATATTGAACACTATATGCACTTGACAGTTGCAGCTGTCCTTATTTGACTGAATGTTTGGATCCTGAAAGAAACTGTGCAACTAAAAC
This sequence comes from Sinocyclocheilus anshuiensis, assembly GCF_001515605.1. Lineage (NCBI taxonomy): Eukaryota > Metazoa > Chordata > Actinopteri > Cypriniformes > Cyprinidae > Sinocyclocheilus > Sinocyclocheilus anshuiensis. The sequence goes on along the minus strand of NW_015540860.1, from coordinate 333,500 downwards.
AAAACATTTTTGAAGAAGACAGCTTTACACCCTACATTGTGTATTTATGCTTCAAATATTTGTATGTAAAATATCATTTTGGCACACTGGTGTAACCTGCAATCAAGTTAGGTAACATGCTAAAGCTTGTAGCAACACAAAGCAAAAAGACAACAAACATTAAATGGCCATTCTTACAAAAAGAAGTATACTTCAGGTTAATATTTTCCAAGTATATTTTATATAGTGAGCATACTAATATTAATGTACTAGTACTTGTAAGTGCACTATTTCAATACTTGTTAGGACTAAACTGGCCCACGTTTTAGGCTAGTTTATAAAAGTATACTTTTGAGTGTACTTTAAGTATAACAGTAGTAGATTTTTTCTTTTCTTTTTTGTACTGTAAACTATACTACAATTAAACATAGGTATACTGTTAATTTAATAGCATTAATACTTCTAGTGCACTTTTAATTTATGACAGTACACGTTGAAGAATAGTCTCAATAAACTACCAGTTTAATAGTTTTCATTCTGAATACTTCTAAGTCTTTTTTTTTTTAAGTGAAATTACATGGATAGTTTATCCAAAAACTAAAAATCAGTCATCATTTACTTATCCTCAGGTTGTTCCAAATGGGCACCCATTGACTTCCATAGTATTTTTTTTAATACTATGGAAGTCAATGGCTACCGTCAACTCTGGTTACCAGCATTCTTCAAAATATCTTCTTTTGTGCTAAACAGAAGAAAAACTCATACAGGTATGTAATAAATTGAGAGAGTAAAAGAGTGACAGAATATACATTTTTGGGTGAACTAACTTTTTACCATGATACTTACAGTTGGAATAACACCGTAGAAGAAATGTCAATAAAATCAGCCAAATGTTGATCTATTTCTGTGTGGATTAATAGCACTGCAAAAAATCAAGTCACTTCCACCAATGTACAGTACTACTCCGTATAAGCCAAGTATACTGAATTATATATTTAAGTATATCTCTGATAAGTACATAAAAATAGACTGAAGTATGCTCTCTTTTTAGTTAAAAATAAGTAATCTAATAGCACAGTTGAATAAATTGAATAAAACATTAGTTTTAGGAACTGATGATGAATATCAAATTGATTAGGGCATGTAATGGATGTATTTAAATCTCTTATTTAACCCAAAAAAAAAAAACTCTTGAGAAAGCTTTTGATTCCTATTTGAGCGTTAACACACACTATCGAAGATAATGAGTGGGCATTGACAGGTTAAAAGTAAGGTTCCTTTGGCTCAGTCAGAGACTTTATAGACCATGCAGGTGAAGTGGTCCATAGCTTCAGGTGTTGACACTTTTAACACTATGGTGTAATGAGACACACAACGCAACCATTCTTGTGCCACATTCTCTTTTTGAAAGGTGAATGAAAGTGTATACTGTATGTGAAGTCGTACAATTCATCTGGGTGGCCCACAATTCAAAACACACAATGAGTCTTTCAGCACAAATAAAGGCAAAGATAAGAACATCTTACAGCACTGTCGGGACACTAGAGCATGTCGACTCCCATGAGCAGCCCACATGTGTCTGGGAGATCCTGGCCTAAGCTCAGACAGATCGACACTGTCGCTGTTCAAGCCATCCTGTCATCATGGTGGCTTAAATTTAGAAAGCTTTCTCTCTGCTTGTTCTTGGTTTTGTTCCAATACACAGATTTAGCAAAAGACTCCATGTTGTTTTTTCAGGATGAAACATTATATTCGGATATCCAATCATTTTGCTTTAGTTTGTAACATTGCCATAATTGGTAATACAGATTTGCTTAGGGTACATAGCTTAGCAAAAACTGGATTTTGCACATTTTTCCAAACTCTACGTTCACAGTCTTTTCAAGAATTTGCTGTTAGGAAATATGAAAGCACACATACTTTGAGGTTTTTTTTGGGGGGTGGGGGGGGTCTACATGGATAGGATATTTCAGCACATATATGTTTCTTTAATCTAGCCCAAACAGACAGACCATTGCCTGTTTCTGTTTTAAAAAGCAAGAAGAGAGTGAGAGTGGAGGAGAGAGACAAATTTAGAGTCATAGCAGAGGGGAATTTGCAAACCTTGACATTCTTCTGCTGATCTGCGTGTTCTGTTAAACTCATGTCAAAGGAGGCGTGGGAGCTTTTAATACATCTGAAAAATGGCCTTGCTTGACATGCATAGCGTGATGTTAAAGGAATAGTTCAACAAAAGATGAACATTTGCTGAAAATGTATTCACTCTCAGGCCATCCAAGATGTCGATGCGTTTGTTTGTTCATCGGAATAGATCTGGAGAAATTTTGCATTACATCACTTAATCAATGGATCCTCTGCAGTGAATGGGTGCCGTCAGAATGAGAGTCCAAATAGTGATAAAAACATCACAATAAGTAATCCACACAATTCCACACATATTCGTTTAGGACATTTTACACTGTTTTTGCTTGTAAACATTATTTGATCAGTGTATATGGTATTCTCCTGACTCACACGAGACAACTTTTTCATGGGAGAAAGCAATACTATGAACAGAGGACTTGTATTTTATCTGAAAGCCATTGTTTGAAGTTAAAAACATCTTAATTATGGATTTGTTTCTTACAAACACACAGCTTTTTACTTTACAAAATGTTAATTGATGGACTGGAGTCATGTGGATTACTTGTGGATTATTATGATGTTTTTATCCGCTGTTTGGCTCTCATTCTAACGGCACCCATTCACTGCTGCAGATCCATTGGTGAGCAAGTGATGTAATGCTAAATTTCTCCAAATCTGTTTCGATGAAGAAACAAACTCCCCTACATTTTGGATGGCCTGAGGGTGAGTACATTTTTAGATAATTTTCATTTTAGAGCAAACTATTTCTTAAAAGTCTGTTCCATACTAAACTTTGGGTATAGATAAAAAAAAAGTATTAATTATCAAAATTCTATGTGCTGATTTGTTAGAAGACATCACAATTAGATACATAGATGCATCACAATTGCTACTTCAAATCTTGCAGTGTTCCTTAAAGGGGTCATCAGAACACTTTACATGTTGTTTGAACATAAATGTGTGTTGGAAGTGTGTGTACACATCCAACCTATAATGATAAAAATCCACCCAGTGGTTTTTTTTAAATCCCCATTTTAAAATCCCCTTTCTCAAATCAGGCTGTTCTGAGATTCCTGTCAGAATGACGTAGTTCTGCACAGGCCCCTCCCAAGATAGTTGATTGACAAGTCCGTCTTACCTTAGACCCGCCCTGAGTGAGTTGTCATCAGGCCCCCATTGTGTCGACTCCGGTGCAGGGGAAGACAAGAATGTCTCATAAGCGATTGATGTGTTTTGTTGTTGGATGTAATTATGAACATAGCAGTCGTCATTTACTCCCGACATCTGAGCCGCTGAAGACGCAGAGGATTAACATTACTTTTGTTTTTGAAGGGAATGTGCCGATCTCCGATCTGCCTAAATGCGTTTATGTTCATGCGAATCATTCGTGATCCAGCTTCATCTACATAAGTGAGTATAAGGGTTTTTTATGAATCTTTGCAAATCGCTTTTCCTAATATGTGCTAGTTAGCAAGTTTCGCGGCTGAAGTTTACAATCTGCTCTTCACCCCACGGAAGAGAGGGGCGGGGTGAGCAGAGCTCATTAGCATTTAAAGCAACATGGACTAAAGCCTGATTCGGACAGTAATTGTTTCTCATATGGACGTCATTAAAAATAAATTTACATATCACCTCAGTGATAAAACTCATGGATTCGGATGGCGATCTATTCACAGTGGAGGAGCGAGTTCTGTGATCCTACCCCGGGAACGCACTGCTGACGTGGCCAGTCACATGATTGTCTGCTGTAAATAAAATGCATTTTTATTTACAAATTTATACTTATTGTGTAAAATGTATTTAAAAATACTTATTATTATGTAAAATGTATTCTTATTATTCCAAGCATATTTTATAATATATAATCCTATTTATTATTTGATTATTTAAATCTCCTGTTTAAAAATAGGAAAATAGATGCGCTATAGTTGTATATAATTATACGCGAAATATATATCTGTTTATAATACACATTTTAAAATTGTATTGCATACCTGCTGCTGCCATAAGAAAAACCCATTTCGAATGTTTACGTGCTTTTCTTTTCTTTCTGCGCCCAGTCATTGTGGTGGAGCAGTTATGAAGTATTGTTCTTTTAAATACTTTCCAGCATTTCAGAAATAAATATGTATACAATGTTACCTTACGGTGTTCAGGAGTGCTCAAAAAGGTTTTAAACACTGAATTTTGAATCGATTTCTTCTCGTAAACGCAGAGATGTGGATTCGGACGGCAATTAAATTACCACACGAACTTGGTGTTTGTCAAAAAACAGAAGGTAATTCGGCCGCGGATTTTTACGGTGGTGGTGAGAGAAAAACACCGACATCCTGGATTCGGACGGCATTAAAAACACCAACTACCCCCTCTAAATAGTGAAAATCACTTATGTCCCCCTGAGAAACAATTACCATCTGAATAAAACAGCTTGCTGAAAACAGAGCTATATTTTTTACACTACCATTGAGAAATTTTAACCAAAGTATGTTACAGACTTTTCATTAAGACCCTAAAGAATCAAATCAACTTGTGGAAAATGGGCATCCTATGACCCCTTTAAATTCTTATATTAAACTTTACCTCACAATTACATTTATTATTTTTCACTTTGAGGCAGAATCAAGTTCCCAAGAACTTGGGATCAGTTTTCATTTGAAAATGAGCCTATAAGAGACAGCTCTAAACTTTCTCTTAAAGATGGAGGCTGTTAAAAAAACACCATTAAACTCCACAGTGAGAGGAGTGAATGTATAGAGAGAGCCAAATGGCTCACGGGGGCTTCGTTACATGGGCCTACTGAAGCAGCCCAACTGTTTATTTGCAGCTTTCAGAGCTCTGGATATCTGATCTGAGATCAGACTGATAGGGGGTCAGGAGTTTGAACAGCTAATCAGGGTCAGAGGATCCTGTTCCTCCCTCTGTGATTTGAAGATCTGAATTCTATGCAGATGGCAAACACTGAAAAAAAGGCAAATAGAACCTGAAAAACAGAAAAGCAAACAAAGCAGGAGACAAAAAGAAATGGACAATATATGACCAAATATGCATGCTACTGAGTGTAAGAAAACAAGTTGCTGCATCAGTAGACATGCGTATATTCCCACGCATGGGATGACAGTAAACAGGACAGGACAGGACAGCCACCGAAACAAACAGATCTACTGCCAAGACATATGTATGGCTGCTGCTCAGAAGACCCATTAGAACCACATGTTTTACTATATATGTGTGACTGGGCCTTCTTTACCAAATGGCTTAATGCTAGAGCACTATGCTATGTGTATATGGTCGCTTGACCACATAACGTAACATGTAGTGACTTACAGTATGTGTATCTGGTCTGGCAAAGCCCACATTTTATTGAATCTTAGCAATGTGTTGTCATACTCTTAGGTTATTTAGCTACTGACCTAATCAAGCTATGTGTGCCAAAGCCAGTATGGCTCAAGCTTATCTAGTTAGCGATACACTGTGTGTAGTTAAGAAACAAACTATAATATTGCAAGCTGATGGTGAAAAAAACCCCAGCAACTACCTGCTAGGGGTACATTAAGCATAGCTTATGGGCCCCATTTGTAAAATAAATGAGAGATTTTTTTTCATAATGCGTGGCGCATGTACTCACTCTTGCATAACACTTTAACCTTGTATAATGCAGCTTCATTTAGAAATGGACCATGCAACATGGTATATGGTAAGGAATAATGAAACTGTACAATTATCTTATACTTCAGAGAATTTCTGATGCAAGACTTGCTTACAGCAAAACAAAGAACCAAACAGTTTAAAAGTTAAGCAGCAAGCTCATTGGCTGCGGAAACAGCAAAGGCCAATCAGCTCATGTTATGTTGCGATACATTGTTTTGTAACATTATAAATACATTTACTATCACTTTTGATCAATTGAATGTATCCTTGCTGAATAAAAGTATTAATTAAAAAATCTTAGTGACTCAAACTTTTGAACAGTAGTGCGTGTATACAAATTAACTGTTCTAAAAAGCATAAAATGATTATTTTAATTTAAACCGTATTCTTTTAATTTCTGTTGTTTAGCACTAAAAAAAAAGTGTGGTGCCATTTAGAATCCGGTGCCATTTAGAACCTGTAATTTGAATTCTATTGTGAGTGTAGTGTTGTGTGGTCCACAGAATCATCATTATGCTCTATTCTGTCAGTGAAAAGCAGTCACCTCATTGCCGTTTAGAAATTAATTTCACCATACAGCCATTTCTTTAAACAGCTGTCACAACTGTCACTGGCTCTGTTGAAATAAAACACACATGACAAAAACTACATACTTAGATTGAGTCAGACCAACTGAGACACATTTGAAATAACACAAAACTTATTTGGAGACTGGTAAAACTTCATGTGTTATTGTTGATAATAGGTCATATGTCAGTTGGTGTATTTGGCTTTAAAATAGCTTCTGGCAGCTCTAGGTTAGCAGGTTTGAGTATGTTGGCTGCAAAAGACATTGTACATTTAATACCTTGGGAAATAATTATGATGAAATGCATAGAATACGGTTTTGACATGAAATGAGTTTATATCCAAGCAATATCACACAAGCAAAAGTGCTGTTGTTCTGAACTTCACAGCTGTGTTTCATTCAGCCACATTGATTTTGTACAACAGTTCAATAAACAAAGATAATAGTCATTTATTTTAGACATTATACAAGTAAAAGCAAAATTAACTGTTGTGTCTCAGAGAAACGTGCAGCTGTGTTTTGTTCCTCAATTAATGATTTTGTGCAAATCAGTTGAGTGAATGATTCAATGGCTCTTCAATGAAGACAGTCATTTGTTTTGTTCCTCAGTGAATCAGTGTTTTTAATAAATGCATATCAGTCTTGCTGCTTGACAAGTGGAATTCGACAACCAAAACTAATCGTTGTATAAATTATGACCAAGTATGATTTGGAGCAAAAAAGTATCAAACTGGACTGATTAGTTCTACCTTTTCCTATTAATCATTAGAAAATTCCATTCATTGTTGGAAAGACATTCAGTATTTAGAAGCAGTAAGGTTATATTTATAGAATCTGGAGATCCATTCGTTTCTTTTGTTAATATGAGAATTATTAGTTCCATACTTTCCATCTCCAGTCAAGAAGATTGGCTGTATAATCTGGGAAAGCCCTTATATAGCAGCCAACTATGTCCACTAACTAACTGACAGTGTCACACAGTGCGTCTCTTGCTTTCTCTGTATAACAGGAACTCCAGTTGCAGCCTTCTGGAATGTCCTGTCTCTCTCTATTTTTCCTTTCTTTTTTGTCTTCCTTTCTGGATCGGAGCCGTCTGTGGGAGGAAGAGGTGCATGCTGGGAGAGTCATGTGCCATATGTAAACATTGAAGGGGCTGTTTATACGTTCCACACATGGGCTATAGAGCCTTGTCTGATCCTCAAAGGCTTCTGGGTCTTCTGCTGCCCCCGACTCAGGCAACTCATCTTTTAACACCAGTGTCCAAGGAAAATAGGAGTGCAGCAGCCAAGCAAAGCCAGGCAGACTGCACCTCAGAGCTATTTTCCACATCCACTGTGGCCAGACCAAATACTGTACAGACGGAATGAGTCCTGTCATCCAAAGGAATGATTTGTGGACTAAGGCAAAGCGGATTAGAGTCAGACTGGCGAAAAGAAACAATCGGCATGCCGTCATTGCTCTTTCTAGATCAGTTTGCTCTCTCAGCAAGGGGTTGTGCTATTGGGCATGGTGAAACACCTGAAAGCATCTACTTAAACAGTGGTTCTCAATTGGTGGGTTGTAACCCAGAACAATGCAAACTGTGAAATGCAAATAACCAGATATACAAAATAAATTGTGATATCCTTGGTTACACTTTACTTCGATAGTTTTTATACTTTAGACATTCTAATAACTATAAGTTGCTTAGCAACTATGCTTCAACTAACTATCATTAATTTGCAACTACATATCAACTAACTCGGTAGCACTTTATTTTACAGTCCTGTTCCTCATGTACATACTATGTACTTATTAATGTTATTACAATAACTAGGTACTAACCCTGAACCTACCCCATTTAGTTACCTTATATTACCAGTACTTTCTTAGGTAAGTACACTTTAAGTACACTGTAAGTACATGTAAGTGCATGTACTGTAAAATAAACTGCTACCACTAACTCTATTAGAAGACTGTTAGGTTGTGGTTAGTAGAATAAGTTGACGTACTTGCACAGTTACTTATAGTCAGTAGAATGTGGGTTAGTAAATAAAGTGTTAGCAGATATTAAACAGACAGTCTAAAACTCTAATAACTGCTAGTTGACATGTACTGTAGATGTAAAGTTACTTAGAGTTAGTAAAATGCCTAATGTGGACTATCAAAATGAAGTGCTACCTACAAGGCTATTTAGCTTATTTTTAGTCCTATGCATTTCATGGTAGTATTAATACATTTCAATGTTTGATGTTTAGGAGATTTTAATGAGAGACAGACAGTCTCATTGTCAAATGCTACTACTACTACTAATAATATACAGTAATACCAATTTAAAAAAATAAGTTTAAAATAAAGAAGTGTAAAAGACAAAATAAAGTCACATTGTGATTGATATAATATCAAATTATGAAATACAAAATCACAATTGTAATATACACTATAATATAAAGAACTAAAGAGAATTATGAGAAATAATTAATATATCTGCAGTTGTAAAATACAGAAGTTATTAGGAATGAAGTTGCAATTGTCAAATCAAGTCCAAATTGTGACATAAACTTGGAATTGCAACTTGCATACAAAAACACAAGTCTCAGTTACAAGAAATAAAGTCATACTTGTGAGAAATTTGCAACTGTGAGAACTAAAGTCACAATTGTGAGAAACATAGCTGCAACTAATGATACAAAGTCACAAATTTGAGATGTAAAGTGCAATTGTAATATGTAACTGTGAAAAGTCACAACTCCGAGGCAGAAACAGGCTTCCAAAGACAGTTTACTCTTTTACATTAAAAACCTTTGGCACTGTTTCGGGTTGCCACTTAAAATCACTTAAAATCTGGATCCTAAAGCAAAACCAGATGACCTTGAAAATTGAAAATTATATTCTGATGTATGTACATGTCATTTCTGTATTATAGCCCAAAGCTTCAACATTTAAAGGCCAGATTCAACCTATCCAAAAGCTCACTTACAGTACACACATCTGCAACTAATTTTGTGAAGTGCACATTTGTTGACAGACATCAACAACAGTTGACTCTGGTCCTTCATCAGCAGTTACAGCACCAGTTAAAACCTGACTGAGATATGAACCAACAATCATCTGACTGCCACTTTACCAACCTAACCGCTAGCTTAGAGCCCTTCAGCAGCCACTCACTCAAACCCTCACGGCCTCTGAGACACTCCATTAACCCCAGATATTCATCTCTTACGCTCCCTGATGATTGTCTGTCTGTTAAATGGATGTTGACTGAGCCATACTAAGACCTGCTCATCTGTTCAACGTAGCATAACCTACCACACATCCCAGTTTATCCATTCAGAGTTAAACACCCACTATCCCCTTTCAAAGAGAATCAGACCAGACCACAAGCTGCCCCCCACCCAGACCCAGCTGCCTCAGAGGAGTAACCAAATACTCCGCAGGCTCTCTGGATTAATGCCTCCAGTGGGACAGTACAGAACCTCTCCCACAGAGTAATGCAACTGCTCATGGGAGATCTTACTATTTAATTAATAGAGCACAACCATGTAAAATGGTTAAATGGTTCATTGAAATGAGTGGAGTTAAAATGTCAAAGGCAATGAAGATGGTACTTGACTTCAGGAAGCTACAGTGAACATTCACACTGAGCACAAATTTTCATCGCAATTTTTTTAAGATCCCTATGAACCCCTTCACACCAAATAAGCCTATATTTAATATTAAGTGAGTCTGTACTGCCCAATGTGTTGAATGTGGTATTAAAAGCAAGAAAGCAAGTGAATCTAGAAATTTGTGTCATTTTTACTGTGAATAGGATTTAATGTTAATATATATGGACCTAACTGTGTACACACACACACACACACACATGCACACACTCACACTCACACACTGTTAGGTCCGTATATATTTGCAAGTCTACAAAATCAGTTTGGAGATGCTGCTGATAGCTGTTGTATTTAACCTGGAATATTCTTCTTTTAATATAATTTTTATTACACCATATTATGTTGTATGTATTCAAATTCTTCATTCAATTAGAAAAGTAATTTATTCCAAAAACAATATTCATGCTAAATTAGGAAAACAGAAGCGCATAAACTCAACAGGTGGTAACAAAATCAAGATATCGTGATGAATCTCAAATACAAAAATATATAAAATGAGATGAAATAATTATTCAAAACTTTCTAATTGTTTACAGTACATCTTAGAGAGTTCCCTACTCTAAAGACATTGACATAGCAGTCAAGAACTCATCACCTACAAACCATACGATCTGCTAATCGTCATGAACAGTTTATTATCACTTATAAGTACACAAGCTAGAATTTCATCAGGAAGTTGGGTTCATTTCCTCTTAATTTGATGGAGGCCACAAACCTGCAGGTCTGCATGGAAACGGTTTCATAAAAAGAGGCTTGTTTTAGCTTTTCCCTTTTTGACTGACAGCTTGCCACAAACCCTTGCTTCTCACATTTATCAAACTACTGCCGTAGCTCTGCGAACAACTTCCCTAAAACAAGCTCTGAGCAGCTGGGACAAAACCCATGAAGAGGGATATAGCCAATAGAAAATAAACACTGTAAATTTTTCCTGCCTGTTTGTGTGTGTGCACGCTTCTGTTGGAGGGAGCATTCAAACTGAACAATCAGAGCTTTGTGATAAGACTTTTTTTCTTTCTGCGGTATGTGAAATAGAGGATAAATTGTTCCCGCTTTCCAGTGTGAGAGAGTTTTAAGAAAAAAAAATGTGTGGGTGCACAGTCCAGAAACTTTACACCAATCCATGATTTTCATAAATCATCTGAGAAAATAAAATAAGCAAAGCTGAACAAGATGGTGAATATTTCGCAGACTTATGCCACAGGATAATTGGCCTTAAACTCAATACCTGCCAGAGAACCTGAAGCCAGGAGGCAAATTCATTCACAGCTTCACTGCCTGCCTGCCTGCCTGCCTGGATAGATAGATAGATAGATAGATATTTGCTGATAGTTTTAGTTTTGCTGTGATTTATGAGTGATTCTATAATTGCAGGTACATTTGGTGTCCGAACTCCCACAACTATGCAAGATACAGGACATGATGTCACTTTCCCTCACTGTTAAGATCTGAAGCACTGAAAAGTCTATGTGCTCTCTCTAAGAGAATATTTTAATCTAAAAAGTTCTTACACCAAGAGTTATTTTATAAAGTGTCTGTTACACTTTATATCTTTAAATCTGTTACCACAATATCAAAAGGAAAACCGATTTGTTCATTGATCACACTTTGTGTTATTTAAAAGTTTTTTAATCATGATTTCATTAGTGCCATGTGCTCTTAGCATTTATGCTAGCAAGTGGAGTTTTTGGCAAAAAATAAAGAAAATTGTCAATTCTGTTACTTTCAAACTCTATTAACAAGGTAGAGTAACAATGCTGACAATGCGGTAACAGAATTGACAGTCCATCGGACAATTCTGTCAATTCTGTTACTTTACAATGCTGTTACTTAAAGTGTCAACTCTGTTTATGAACCATTTTCACAAAAAAACAATAAAACTTGTTTAAAATCTAATAAACATTATTGATTCATTTTTGCACGCTTATAATATTTCAACAACATTTCTTTTTTTAACTGGATATTGTATAATACATTTTCAGATGAAAAAGATTTGCTCCAAGTGGACGGTTCTGTGAAGACATAGGTTTTTTTATTTATTTTTAAGGTATGCATAGGTGAAATATTATCTCAGTTTCAAGTGATGGAATGTAAGGACTGTTTGTCTAATGAAACAAGAAGGATTTTTCCTGTTTCCTATTGTTATTTCTACACATTGGCTAATTTGTCCGTAACAGAGTTGACAAACAATACCATAAAGACATCTGTTTTTTTCATTAAAAGTAAAAAAAAAAGGAAGTAACTTGTGTTTGGCAAGCACTGAATTATTAAAACTAAATATGGTTTCAATAAGATACTGAAAACAAAATCAGTTAGTGAAATTTTTTTTTCTTCACTTTCTGCAATGCCAAATGTATCTCCAATTATAGAATCACCCTTATGGTACTACAACTACTGCTTATAGGGTACACACTACTGAAAAACCTATAAGTTAAGCCAAATCAAAAGTGGAACATGTAAAATTATGAATGTGCCAAGAGTTTCATGATGAGTCCATGCATGCTCAGACATTTTCTCTCTCATTCACACTGTGGTGTGCACACAAATCTCTCTCTCTCACTCTCTAAATATTTTCTAATGCCACTAAAGAATCCTGTAGGGAGTAACTGAGTCTGTGCTGTGATGGTGCGCAGTGAGCCTGCTACTGTTGATCCAACACCTGATACTCAAAACCCAACTGAGTGGGAGTCTACAAAGCTAATAGAGCTTTCTCCCAATCTCTCTCTCTCACTCTCTCTGTCTCTTTCACTCTCTTTTAAGGGTCCGCTGTCAGTCTGATTGTATATACACTGTCTGTTCTGTGACACAATTGTTGTAATTTGGTGTAACAGTGAGAGCAGAATAGTTTTATTAGTGTATCAGGACTGATGGTGGGCCAAACCAATCTTTTAAACTGGAAAATAGAATGGTGTTGTATAGTAACAATGTCATTTTTACAATCAAACATCGTTTTAGTTCGAACTAGTATGTCATTAACAATTAGCATTAATTACAGTGAGAGATCTTATAAATCTCTATACTAAAATAAATTATGTAAAATGAATGGGCCTTATGAACATACGGTTTGCCAGTTGTGAGGTTTCATAACACCAGAGTTAAATTACTTCCATACCTTATTTACTCTCTATGGCCATATTTATCACAATTATGAATTTCAGCAAAGGAATTTCCCTCAATTTTTTTTTAACTAGCATGTCTCTGCATGTGTGGATTTGTGCATGTTATTAGAATTGTGTCAAATTTATAATATTGATCTGCCCGAGTAATTTGATTCCAGGCATCAGCTGCCCATTGTGGAGTCAGGAATATGATATTAAATTATTCAAGCTCCTTTGAAGCACAGAAAATAAGAAAATTTTCTACTTCTGTACATTGTACTGTATAAGTTCTTTTTTATTTTACTGCCCTTGTACTTTACTGCACGTATGTTTTTTTTTAACTGTACTTGCAGATAATATATTAATGTAAGAAAAAAAAACTATTTTAACACACTTACGTACTTTTGTAAAAATGTCAGTCAAAAATGTCAAAAAGTTTTAAAGTAAATTTGAAATCGTTTAATATCCTTTTGTCATTATTTAAAGATGTGCATTTATTTTAAAGGTGCTGTATGTAGGATTGACACCGAGTGGTTGAACTAGGTATTGCAGTCCAAATTCAAAATATTGGAGAGGGTTTTTTTCACCCGGCCCCTCCTCCTCAGACTTGACGCACACGCAGGTTGCCAGATTGACGACACCAACAGGAACGAGCGCACTTGAGATGAATGAAATTAAATACGCTGTGTTTTCCGGCAACTGGCAACCCGGGGTGCCGAAATACAATTGGGTAAACTGGCAGTGGGCGGGTTTCACAAACCAAAACAGAGACCGATATTCCGGCCCAGAACGCACATTTTCAAAGGAGAATAACAGACTGTAGCATTGTTTTTCAGGTAAACAAGTATGTTAACTTAGCATGTTTCTTAAATATCTGCAAACATATTATGGTATTTTTATGCTTTAGTAGAGTCAAAAACTTACATACAGCACCTTTAAATTACTTTATTACAATTTTAACTGTATTTTGTTATTTAATATAATATTTAATGTGTTTAACATACAAGTTTTGATAGAAATTACATTAAAGTATATTTGACATCAAAGTATGAAATTACAGAGGTGGAGGTAAGTCACACATGTTCAAGTTTCAAGCAAGTCTCAAGTCCCAGTGCAAACAAACCAAGCAAATCATGTCAAGTCACAGTACAGAACAGAAACAAGTAGGCTATTTATTTTTGCCACAACCTTATTTATTCTTACATCAGATAAACCTTATTTATTCTTTCTTAATTATAAATTTATCATATTATAATAATTTATCATATTTTGAAGATACAATTAAGAAAATACAAATATGAAATTAAATGATAGCCTACTTTGAATTATGAAATTAAAACCGACAGTATAGGTGGTGGCAAATCACTGTCTTAATGAGTGAGTCACAGAAGCGTTCATTGAAGTGATTTGTTCAAAACAGCTGATTAATTCAGGAACTAGGCAAGAATGGGTCACTGAATCACTCAACCGATTCGTTCAGTAAAAGTGTTCAGTGAGTTTTCATTTAGTGGCAGACTTGAGTCATTGGAGACTCGAGTCCCACCATCTCTGTGAAATTACATATAAAGATGTATTTAAATCCTAAATCAGCAAGACAAAAAAAAAAAAAAACACTTACGTTCATCTAATTGCATTTAATATACATTTTAATTTAACTGTAAATAAGTGTAATAAATTAAGTGTATATATTATTTCTGCAATAATTACTCTTTTTAAAAGTATGCTAAAATGTCCCTTTTTCACAAGGGTTACAGTGGTGCACACTTTCTGTGCACTGTAGGGTGAATTCAGGTAAAATGACATTGATTGTCATCTCAATGTCAAAAGTGGCCCAATTCACCTGAATTAGCTGCAATTCATGTCAGCTCCTTTCATTCAGCTGTGTTTTTCTTCTTTTAGAGGGTAGAGAGCAGCAGCTGTGTATGGGAAGAGACTGCTGATTGTACTGGAGCTCCGAGGTCGAGAGGTCCACGTTTTATTAAACATCACTTCTACAGCTTGCCACAGGCACACAGTTTAACCAGAACGGCTCTGTTTGTGCAGTCTTTATGTGTGTATGTGAAGGTCTGTTTGGACAGGTGAGTGAGACCTGCTTCTGGCCACAGTTTCGCTGAGTCAGAGGACCTCTGGTCAAATTAACGTGACCACAACCTTTTTATATCACCTCAGGTTAGGTGTTTATAGCTGTGACAGCATCTGATAGAGAGCGAATGAAAGCAGAGCAGAGGTGAGGAATGTGTGAGTGTGTGAGCCTTTGACACAATTCACATAAAACCTGAGTGAGATGAACGTTAAATCAGCCGAATTTGATACTGCTCCTATTTATTATGTTATGTGATGCTTTACAGATGTTTTGGCATTTAGGGACACACCAATATTAAAATTAGGCCTCTACAGATAAATCAATATTAATAGTAATATTAAAAAAAATAAAAATAAACAAAAATCAATTCTTTTAGATACTCCAAGTGAATTAGACTTCACAACAGTGTAATGTACAGTAAGAAAAATGCATATTCATCTTGATATTTGCAAAAGATTGCAATTAACGGGGTTATTAAATTAATTTGATTCTATGTATAAAAATAGAGGAAATTAACACAAACAATTACATACCAATAACTGAAATAATGCCATATTTTCATCCCAAATTACATTATTTTTAAGTCTACACGCACATTTTGGGCTGTGCTACATTACATTCATTTAAAAACAGTACGGCTTCATATATCGGTGGCCAATATGCAACAATAATCTCTGTTTTGGAAATAAAAGTCCCTTAATTAAAAGCACTCGCTGTAAACGTTTTAATACAGTAACTTTACTGGAGTTTGTTTTATGAGCTTCCCACGATAAAGTCCTTGAACTCCGCTTTGGAAAACTGTCAGAGCTAGACAGAGAAGCAGAGCATGGCCTAAAGTTTAATGAGAACAAGTAAAATTATCCGAGGGCAGGTTATCAGAAAAGCTCTTCATTGTAAACACTGGCCACGAGGAGTGCAAATGAGTACATTTACAGCTGCTGCGCTTTATGAGCTTGGGAACAGAGTCAAATCTAAGCACACTGGTTACTGTTATTCAAAGCTAATGGTCTGCGGGCCACCTTACACTGTGAGAGAGTCCTTGTGAGGGGTACGCGAGGGAAAAATAAAAGCCAATGGAATATGTCAGCATTAAAGCAGACATGTTTAAACAACATGATAAAGCTTGTTAACTGAGTTTACGCTCAGAATCATAACATATGACACAAACACAGAAACCACTGTCAGTTACATTGCTGGCATCAATCTTTACACAAATATAAGGGCTTCATTTACTTCCATACTGCAGCACCTTTGTTATTTGATATTTACAAAGTTTGTATACATTAACTGACAGAGGACAACAAGCATACCCTGTGAAAAACAAGTGTGCTTACGTACTTGTGCACTTGCAGTGTGCTTCAAATCTTAAAAGTATATTTTAAAAAATTGCATCCACAGATAAAATAATATTAATTAAATAAAAGGCCGTATAAGCATACTCAAAGAGAGATGTGATTATGTTTCTTAACACAAAAAGTGCACGATTATGTTTCTTAACTATAAGAAGTGCACTTTGTTATTAACTTTGTATTTACTTAAAAAATACATTTAAAATCATTGTTTAAACATGCTTTAGAGTATGCTTATTTTGATGCGTTGGCTAGCATATTAAAGCACATGTACTGTAAAGTACTTGATTATAATAAATTGCAAATCATTACAAATGTTCAATTACATATACATCTAATAATTAATGACATAGAAGTTTCAATAGAAATTACATTCAAGTTTATTTTAGTTCAACATAAATGCCTGTCAATATATTCTGCACTACAGTAATATTTCATAAGTAATTATGAAATTCCATATAAATATAATATACTTTTTTATGATATAAGCAAGATAAAAAAATTAAAAGACCCCTTGAAATCAAAATTACATTTACATTTAGTCATTTAGCAGACGCTTTTATCCAAAGCAACTTACAAATGATGACAATAGAAGCAATCAAATATATATAACAAAAGAAAACGTAGATAGAATAGAAAAAGAATAGAGAAGGCTAGTGTTATAGGCCCTTTTTTTCCTGTGTTAAACTACCCACTAGAAATACAAATACAAATTAGAGTATATAGTTGGTTTATAGTCCCCTTTAAGACTAATTATGTGCTAAACCATAGTGTACTGTCATAAATACTTTTATACAAAATAATTTTTAAATATTAAATGTCGCAGAATCCAATATATTGAAGTGTTTCAAACAAATGTAGCATTTGCTTCATCTTGAATTTATGGCAGATGCTCCAAGTCAGTTACTGATTTGAAATTCTGGATGTTGGAGTATCTGAGTATCTCTCTCACTTTCTCTTTAACAGTGGTAATGCCAGTTTGGCTGTTCCTCTGTTTGTACAGGTGTTGTAGTAATGTGATCTCAGTGCATGGTGAGTGTGTGTATTTGACAGAAGGCATGAGAATGAATGCAAACCAACCCACTTCTTTAGCCTGGCAAGAAGGTCAATTGGACCAACACACACACACACACACAATTATACTAGTCAGTACTGCTCATGGCTGGATGCCAGACGTCAGAAACTGAACACTTCTCCTCATTGACTTTCGAAAGTCTTTTGAAAAGCAAGAAATGTTCACTGTGAGGAGAATATTGGGGGTAAAACATTTTGTTTGAAAGAACTTATTAAACATACTCAATCATTCCTTACTACATCATTATGCTTACAGTGACCTAGAAATTGTTCAGAATCAGAATATTTATTTTATTTCATAACATTTTACATTTTCAGTTTTAAATTGGATAGTGAGTCCCAGATTTTCTGACTTTTGTTCCTCACTGTATATCTTTTTATGTTCTTGCAAAAAGAAAGTAATTTATGACTTTTTTCCCATCCTCTGGACTAGTGGATACAGAATTGAGGAAATGATGCTGAGTCTTTCTGTCTGAATGGTTCAGGCACAGAAGCAAGAAAATGTACAGTCACTGCCTGTCGGTTTCACTATTTGTACAGTATTGAGAGACATTTATACACCCAGCGGTTGGCATTAGTGTTGTGTGTGAGTATGTGCTTTAAGAGAGTGATGTGTGAATTCAGCCAGTTCTGTAACCAACCAAACGACCCTTTTCCAAGTCTTGTATGGCAAGACTTCAAAGAAAAGAGATTATTGCTTCCTTTGCCACATTACGATGGAAATATTTGTCAAACAGTGATTTTAATCTGGGTTTCAGGCACAGTTGGCAGTACAGCGAGGCAGCTTTCAGTCCAGCACATCATACAGAGTTTTATAGCTGAGAATTACTTTCAGAGCGGGGCATATGAATGATGGAGACTGTCAGGAGACCAGAAAGAGTGGAGAGAAAGAGAGAGTGAGAAAAATGAACCCCCAGAGAACTACTGTAGAAAAAATAGTATTTTCATCCATTCATTCTAAATAGGGGTTAAACCACATAAAGCAGCTGTTTAATGTAAGAAAGGAACAGCCTTAGCAGAACTATATTTTCCATTTGAAGCATGTTAAAGTCACACAATATCATCAAATACTCAATGGATGGGATCAAAGTACTGTATTTAACCTAAAAGAGGGTGTTCATACTGGAGCCAAACTGCAAAGTTTGCTAAAAAACAATGGCAAAATAGCTATTTGGCTATAAAAGTTAATATTATTCCGTAGCCTGTGCAGCCGATATGTGACATCAAAAATTAATTCAGAGTAAAACAACTTATTATATTTTCATGAAAGATAATAATGACTTGTAGCCTATATTTGGAATAACATGCACCAATATCATTCACAAAAAGAATATTCATTGATTAAAAATACAGTAAAAACTGAAATATTCAATTGAAATATTATTACATTTCATAATAACTGTTTTCTATTTGAATATATTTTATAATGCAATTTATTTCTGGGATGCATTGCAAAGCTGACTTTTCAGTAGCTATTACTCCCGTCTTCAGTGCCACATGATCCTTCAGAAATCTTGCTGCTGATTTGGTGCTCAAGAAGCATTTCTCATTGAAAACAGTAGTGCTATATATAATATTTTTGTGGAAACCATGATACATTTTATTTTTCAGGATTCTCTGATGAATAGAAAGTTGAAAAGAACAACATTCATTTGAAATGTTAATCTTTTGTAATATTTGATGCTTGCTAAATAAAATTATTTCATTTTCAACGGTATAGTATCCATAAAAACCCTTTTTACAAGTATTCTGCATAATTCTGTCAATATAAAGGAGCAGAAAAGTGGCCCTTCCTCTAACTTTCTTTCAACAACCACTTCTGCCAAATGCACAAAATAAAACCCCACCCACCCTGTCTCTGACACAGATCAAGGAACTGAAAGATGAAGGCACAAAGATGAAAGGAACGAGGCAGATTTTCATCATGCATCACACCGAGAAAATGCAGATCAAAGTGTAAAGTGAGAAAGCCTGAAGTGTACAGACACATACAAATTGAGAGAAGGCTGAATTCCTGTTGTGCATCTGTTTATCAGTGCAGAGATATTGTAGACTGGACCTCTCTTACACACACACACACACACACACTTGGCTTGGCTCAGCTACATTTTAAGAGGAACCAGGGAATTAGATTCAGCTGTGTGAGTGCAGGACTCCACACATAAGACCTCACTGTCATGAGCTTTGCAAAGGAAACACACCTTGAAACACTCTCACACTCTCTTGGAGTAAGATCTGCTTTATAGCGATCTCTCTTTAAGCAATTTTAGACCAATTCCTTTGTTTACTAAGGCTAGTCATAGAAATGCATCCTATATTGATTAAATAATATTAATATTACTTTTTGTATTTTTGACAAAATTACAGCTTTATTGAACATTCCTAAAAATAAAAATATTTACCATGACACTGTTCTCTCTTGGTAACCAAGTACACTAAACCTAAAGTTTGATAAAACTTTATTAATGGCCGAATTGTTTCTTGTGGTGGAAGTAATTCCACAGCAGAGAAACAAAAACTAACAAAATATTACCACAATAAATGATGAGAGGGTGTTTATCCCACTCTTTATTTAATCATAATTTTAAACATGTAATAAATTATATTTTTATGATGGAATTTTATCATTTAACATTGAAACTCTCGGACAAGGATATAAATATCAAAGGCATTTAAAAGTAGAAAAAATAAAATTCCAATATGGTTTTAACAAACAATGAATGAATGAATGAATGAATTGAGTTCATGATTATGGAAGTCCATTTCTGCCACGGAAATAAAAATTAATATAATAGCGACTTTTTATCTCATAATTATGACCTTTTCCCTGTTTTTTGTGTCCGCCACGGAATAAAAAAATGTAAAAAGGGTAATTGTAACTTGTTACTTTTTATTTCACAATTCAGACTTTTTTTCTCACAATTCTAATTTTTCTTTAACCAGAATTCTTGCAATTCAGTTTTTCCCTCAAAATGGCATGAAAATAAAAATGGAAATTGTGACTTTTTATTTCAGAACTCTGACTTTTTTCTTACAATTCTGAGTTAAAAAAGTGAACAAAAAGTTGCATTTATTTATTTATTCCCAGCCAGTGGTAGACAAGCTTTCATGCATGATCAATACACTGTGTGATGGATTTTTGATATAATGCTCAGAAAGCCCCAAACCTGTATGTTCTTTTCCAACCTAAAACAAGCCTCTTCCTTCTAGAAGTAGATCCTCAGTTGCTGTACTGTTTCTTTATTCAGGATGTGGGGTATCCTGTCTGAATGCTGGAATGTTGGGCGCCTAACATCAAACCAGAGGAAGTGGGGAGAAGGGGCAGGGGGCAAGAAGAGAAGGAAGAGGTTGAATCAGTGGTAACTGATGGTAAAGAGAAGGAAAGAACACCGGTTTTCCATCAAAACAGAATGTGAGAGGTAATTGTACTTGCCAATGGAAACAGACAGACGGCACATATGCACCCAGAAATGTGAGCTGAAATGAAAATTTACCTCATGAACGTCAAAACAGAACCACTGCTTTACAGGAAGCATTTCTGGAGCAAATTCTGCACCTGCACTTAATTTACATTGGTTATGAAATGTTTTTTTTTTTTTTTGTGCTGGCAGGTACTAAAAGAACAATTAGACAGACATTAAGGACAGAAATTATCTCCAAAAGCTCCACATCGCAACTTTTTAAACTCTGTAACAAATTACTGCTTCAGATTATTTCCCATGAATCACCTGCAAGAATTTTAAATGCTGTTACTCATCACAGTTTTTTCACCAGATGTTTTTTTTTTTATATATTCCACATTTTTAAGATGCTGTGTCAAGTTAAGTTCCCAAGACCTTTGTCAGTCTGTCAGTCGATATGGATTTTTCAGTGTTTCTTTTTTTTAAGTTATATCATTATTCAAGTAGGAAAAATGGCAATTTGAGTCACTGAATCATTCAGTTAACCGATTCATTCAAAAATGTGTGATGCTCATTGACACAAACTTTTTTTGCTTTGGCTTCATGTGTATCTACTGTATATAAATTGGCAGAGCAAAAATAAACAAATTATCTGATAATATTGCATTGCAAAAAATGATCAAGTACAAACATTCTTAAATCAAGATACATTACTTTAGAAGTAAAATGACTTATGATATTAACCCCCAGTTTCACAGACAAGACTTAAAATGCAGGTCTGGGCTGTTTTAAGCGACTGATTGATCTTAAAATAACGTCACTAGGTTACGTATGTAACCCTAGTTCCTCGAGGGAACGAGACGCTGCGTCGCAAAACGCTTTGGGAACGCCTTTGTGTGACCACGCCCTGAAACGTGTGTAATCCGTCCGAGGGAATCCCGGGTGACATCACCGGTGGGGATGACATAGGGACCAGGAAGTATAAAAGCACGTGGTGGAGACAGCGGCAGCTTCTGGATTGAGAAGGAAGTGCTCATAGGGATGCAGGAAGTATGGCTACGAGACGCAGCATCTCGTCCAGTCCAAGAGGAGCTGGGTGAGTGAGGGAAAACCAGAGGGGACAGTGCGAAGTCTCTTGAGTCGCAAACAGATCCACTTGTCCTCTGTAAAACTTCCTCCATATCTGCTCCACCACTTCTGGGTGGAGTCTCCATTCCCCAGGCCTCAGCCCCTGCCTCGACAGGTTGTCTGCTTCCTGATTGAGGTGCCCCGGGATGCAAACTGCCCTCAGTGAGAGCAGCTTCCCCTGGGCCCACAGAAGGATCTGGCGTGCCAGCCTGTAAAGGGGGCGCGAACGCAGACCCCCCTGCCGATTTATATAGGAGACCACCGATGTGTTGTCTGTGCGAACTAGCACATGATGGCCTCTCAGGTCTGGGAGAAAATGCTTAAATGCTAGAAACACGGCCAGCATTTCCAGGCGAGTTATGTGCGTTTAGTCTTAACCCCAACAGTTTC
The DNA here is from genome assembly GCF_001515605.1 of Sinocyclocheilus anshuiensis. Classification (NCBI taxonomy): domain Eukaryota; kingdom Metazoa; phylum Chordata; class Actinopteri; order Cypriniformes; family Cyprinidae; genus Sinocyclocheilus; species Sinocyclocheilus anshuiensis. The sequence continues at coordinate 311,017 of NW_015540860.1, read as the reverse complement.
ATGTGGGCGAGAACGACATCTCGATGTCGAACCGCTATCTGCTCTGATTGAGCTAGTATCATCCAATCGTCAATGTAATTGAGTATGCGGATGCCCTGGAGTCTCAGTGGAGCCAGAGCAGCATCCACACACTTGGTAAACGTGCGGGGTGCGAGTGCAAGGCCGAACGGAAGAACCCGATATTGGTACGCTTTGCCCCCAAAAGCAAACCTCAGGAACTTCCTGTGTTGAGGAAGGATGGATATGTGGAAATATGCGTCCTTCAGATCTATCGTCACAAACCAGTCCTCGGACCTGATCTAAGACACGACTTGTTTGAGTGTGAGCATTTTGAACTTGAGTCGCATGACTGAGCGGTTCAACAGACGCAGATCTAAAATCGGATGCAACCCCCCATCCTTCTTTGGAACGATGAAATACAGGCTGTAAAACCCGGACTCTTTGTCGTGAGGAGGGACCAGCTCGATGGCCTCCTTCCTCAAAAGAGTGTCCACTTCTCGTTCCATAACCAGAGCCTGCTCGGGGCCCACCAGAGTGGGAAATACCCCGTTAAATAGAGGCGGGCAAGACCCGAACTGAATTTTGTAACCTCTTTCTACAGTACGCAGGACCCATTGTGACATATTTTGCAGAAGCTTCCACGCTGCCAGATAGTCTACAAAGGGAATCAGTCTCTCGAGACTGATCTCTGGTGTAATTAGAGTGGCTAAATTGGTTCCCTGAAGCGGAGGACCTGCAGGGAACGACCGATCTAACTGCTCTACAGTAGAGACCTCCTTGGAGGTAGCGAGCCTCCCAGAATCGCTACATTACTGGGCAGAGGCTGAGAGCTGCGCTCGCTGGAGACCACTGTGCCCTGAAGCACCGGGGGTGGCAGGGTTAACAAGACGATCTCCTGAGGGCACTGAGGAGAGACGGGCACCATATGCTGAGGTGTACACCGCTCTTCCCCAGAGGGGCCTGCCCTCATAAGTCCTGACGTTATTATGTCAGGACTTCTTTGCCGAAGCCTTCCTGCTGTTAATGACAGTCCTCAGATCTGTCACATCTCTGGAAGACTGTTGGCCCGTTTTTGGACTTCTCTGTGAGAGGAGCTTGTACACGGCTGGGGCTGGTCCCGCCTACCAGCCCCATTAAGCCTGTGTTATACTTTCCGCGTCCGCTAGGGTCCGCTATGATATGCGTGACGTAAAAATCGTCATCGGAGAGTGGGCGCGGAGGCTCTGCGCGGACATCCGTTTTCCTCCCATTTTTCGTGACCGCGCGGACAAGTACGCTCAGTAGGCTACTGCGCATGCGCAGGCTGTGTGAAGAAGCCCGTTGCTACTCGAACCTGTACAATCCGTCGATAAAACAATATAAAGACAGCCAGATGTGCAATAACTCTGGGCAATTGTTTGTTCACATGTTTGTTTATTGTTCAAGACGATCTACTACGTCCGCGGAGCGGACCATCAGCGTATGTTTTCGGTAGTATAAATACAAGTAGTCCGGATTGCTCACGCGGAAAGTATAACACTTGTTTCTTGGCCTCCTGAAATCCTTTTCTTTGATGTTGGACAGGGTCAGCCACAGATGCCTTTTGGTGGCCACCAAAACTGCCATTAACCCCGCCCAATAGCTCTGGCAGTCTCCTTGGTGGCCCAAAGTGAAAGATCTGTGGCCCGACGCAGCTCTGCAATGTCGTTGCTCTTAATATCTTCTCCCTCGTCCATCTCTTTCAGCAGGTCAGCTTGATACGCCCGCAACACGACATGGTGTGCAGGCAAGTGCCAGCCTGACGTGCTGCCGTGTACACTTTACCCACCAAAGCCAAAGAAGTCCTAAGCGGCTTGGTGGGTAATACCGGGGCCTTGAGGGACGATGCCGCACTGGGCGAGAGATAATTCGCAAGCGTCTCTTCAACCCGGGGCATCGTCCCATAACAGTGCTCTTTAAGTCCCACCACATTGGCATAGTGAGAGGCATTGGGACTAAAGATGCAGGCCGAGAAAGGTTTATTCCATGATCTGGACACCTCGGTGTGCAGATCTGGAAAGAACGGCAGGCCCCGGCGTGGAGGCAGTGACTTAGTGCTTTCTAGGGAAATCTGACAAGCAACTTTGTTTCTTTACATTTATATTCACCGTATTCTCCAATGCATTGATTGACACTCTGTCTGCTCACAGTTAATAGCCAGTCAGTGCAAAACTGTAGCGTAATTTGTCAAACATTCTGTCTCCTCGTCCTCCTCACTGGAGAAAAATAACGTTCAACATGAAGGCGCGTGACGCTGTAATCCAAACGATGATAGTAGACGTATTAGCGAAGTGGCTTTCTTTTATAAGGTTTTTTTTTTTTTTTCATTTTACAATGTTTTTGTAATGTATTAATTATCACAGGATATAATAATAATAAAAAATAAGGTCTATACTAATACTAACAGTATATACATTTGGTTCAAATATATTTTATTAGGCTGTAAATATGTGGCTATGTTAGAGCTCCCCCTTGAAGCTTTTGTGTTTTTCTCCTTTTCCATTTCTCCAATCCTATTCAGTTCACAGGTGATTGGAGATGAGTTTTGTTCCCACGTTTTTGCAGTTTGTTGATTTTTGTAAAATAACTTTGTTTCTTTTCAAATAAAAGTTTGTTTTCCGTTTAATATGTTGCAGGCTCATTTATTGGTAATAAATAATTGATAATTTTCACATTTTGACTCTGAAAATATGCAGAGCTGGCAGCAGACAGACACTGGGCCCCTGACATGTGAGTCATGGCCCATTCACAAACACGCATGCTCACACAGATGCACAGAGGTTCGGGAGAGAGGGACACATACATTCTCATATTAAACTCAAGATACAGACAGTAGGCACACTCTCTCATAAAGCAAATAAGTCTACTACATCAAAGTGCTTGTGCAAAATGTAAAACCAACTTTGTTGTGAGTTAGATAAGATAACGTTTTTCAGATTAAATGTACGCAACTGTTCAAAAGTTTAGGGTCAGTATTTTTATTTTATTTTATATTTTATTTATTTTTGTTTTTTTGAAAGAATTGTCTTATGCTCACCAAGGCTGCATTTATTCGATAAATAATTTTATTTCAAATTTATTTGAAACAATAAAAACAGTACTATTGTGAAATACATTTTTACAATTTAAAATACAATTTTAATATATTTTAAAATTGTATTTATTCCTGTGATAACAAGGCTGAAATTTCTACATCATTACTTTAGCCTTCAGTGTCACAAGATCCTTCAGAAATCGAATATGCTGATTTGCTACTGAAGAAAGATTTCTTATTATTATCATTGTTGATAATAATGCTTAACATTTTTGTGGAACATTATTTTTTGGATGAATAGCAAGTTCAAAATAACAGCATTTATTTGAAACAGAAATCTTTTGTAACATTACAAATTTAACAGTTGAACCTTTTATTGTCCAATTTTTGACCAATTGAATGCATCCTTGCTGAATAAAATGTTCAAGAGTTGCATATATATCTTACTGACCCCAAACTTTTGAATGGCATCTCTTACTTGATTCTTGCATCATTGTGTGGTAAAATATTTCAAATATTTTAGTTTTGATGCTAAACTGTGCTATAACTGAGTGTTATTTCAATCAACTGATGTCCTACATATCTGTTTCATGTCTTTCTTACATAATTAAATAATTTTAACTCAAACTGATTTTTTTTTTTTGGAATAATCAAGACAATGTACAATCAGTCAATCACTGATGATTACTGATAACTGTATGATATAAACATATATGATACTAAATAAGCCATTAATTTGTGCAGTGCATTATATAAAGATTGTTAATTATGGATTAAACAAAGTGTTACTGTTGATACACCAAATATCCTGGTTTTCTGAAAACCTAGTTTGCCCAATTTCCATAGAACTGTCCTGGCAACAGTACTGTAAGTGGCATAAATGTTGGGAATATTATGTAACATTCCTAGAAATGTAACCTAAATATAACCTCAATAACATATGGCAGGTAAAAATACAGCTCTCTTTGGAAAGTCAGATCAGATTTATAGCTTATAATGTGCACTAGACTAAAGCAGGTGGACATACTCACATACTGTACATTACCACTTCACCCAAGCTTCTGAGAAACAGAAGACAGACGTTCAAATGGGCAACAGCACAACAGGTTTATTTAAAGCGGAGTCAATTGTTGGGAAATACTTAATAGCGAGTGTTTGTTTAGATCAAATATGGTGTTGCTAAAGTCTTGAAATATAGTTTGAATAGCACACTCATTTAATTTGTTGAATTGGGTAAATGTTCCTGCAGAGGTCTGAGTTGAGAATATGGTAGTTAGACCGCTTCATTATGCTCTAATGCAGTTCAATTGTTTTCCGTTTAATATGTTGCAGGCTCATTTATTGGTAATAAATAATTGATAATATATAATATAGATGATAATAAATAATCAAATAATGCTTGTTTTTGAAGCTGCAGTTGCTTATTCGCCTCGCGAGAGTTGGCAACAATGTTCCCAGTCACTTGCCACAGGGCCTTGCCTTTTCACAGTTGATCAGTTGTCTTCTTTGGCTAGTCTCCTGTGTCTATTTAAACCATACTGGGCAAGGCCCGTCACTCACACACATATATATTTATTATTTAGTCGTCAGGTGCATGTGATGTTGGCTTAGAATTTGGCCAAAGAAGTGTGTATAATGTTGTTGCATACCTTTTGAAACTGTGTTCATGTCATCAGCAGACCTATGATGCCTAAAAATGCTGTCTAGATAGGCAGCTCACTAGGTTTTGTAAAAGAGCAGTCAGCTGTTGGCAGACAATGATTTGACGTTAGGGAGTTATGATTGCATATGTGTGTGTGTGTGTGTGTGTGTGTGTGTGTGTAGGTCAGTAGGGGAGGCCCAGTAACTGCTGTGAGGGATACCAGCCATTACAGAGAGACAGAATGAACACTGAGCCAACATGTGCCAAACATATGAGGGAACAGACTCACGCACACACACAAACACGCTCAAACCACTTTATGAGAGAGAGAGGACCAACTTTATATTAAGACCGGAACATACAAACAAGCAGCTCATTAAAGGACTCCAAACAAGCAGGATGGAATTTATCAGTTAATGATGAAAGCAAAATGAGGCAGCTTTTTAAACAATTTCAAAATAATGTTGTTTTAAATTAGCTAATAATTTATTTCCTTCAGATTCAGTTTTCTTTTTGTTATGATAACATGGAATACATGAGTCATTAACTATAATAGGAGTTTGCACTTCTATGTTTTTTTTTTGTTTTGTAATTTGGGTTATGAGAAAGGTTATGAGTTATGATTCATTCAGGGATGAAACAAGTCACTCTTTGAGTGAATCATCAAATTATTCAGTCAACTGTTTTGTTCAGAAATAATAATTCATTCAGGAGCAAAACACCGCACTGTGTGCTCGGAATCATTCAGTCAACCTATTAGTTCAAACACTGATTCATTCGGGAATGAAACGCCAATACACTGAATTGCTTGGAATCATTTGATTAAGCAGTTCATTTAGAAACACTAATTCATGCACGAAACATTCAGGAACGAAACACCGCTACTGTGTGCTTTGAATCATTTGGTCAACCGATTCGTTCAGAAACACTGTTTCACTCAGGAACAAAACACCACTACTGTGAGTTGCCCTCAATCATTTGGTCAACTGATTCATTCAGGAATTAAACACCACTTCTGTGTGTTTCTCAGAACTGTTCAGTCAAGCGATTCGTTGATAAACACTGATTCATTCAGGAAATAAACACAACTACGGTGTGTTGCTTGGAATCATTCGGTCAAGCGATTCATTCAGGAATGAAACACCACTTCTGTGTGATGCTACTGTGTTCATTCTGCTTTGACTCGATTTGGTATTTTCATTGGTGTAGCAAAAATACACAAAGTAACAGGCAATACTGCCAAAAAACTTTATTTTTTTTACCTTGAGATTAAATGTTCTCTTTGTACTCATGCAGTACAAACATAGCCATTGCAAAAAAATAAAAATAAATAACTACAAAAACTTTCATAGTTTTTGTATATTGAGGTGATATCTTAAGTCTTGTGCAATGTAGAAATTTGTGAAATTTTGTGAAGCTATTGCATGTCGCAGCAGTGCTAGCTTCCTGTTTACTGTGCTTATGTGTGTGTGTCAGCATGTTAAAACAGGGCTCTGGAACACCCAGAGAGCTGAGAGGACTGATTACAGCTAATTACTCAGATAAAACACACCAGCTGGAGCCACAACTCTCACTCTCTCTGCTAGACCCGACTGGTAGCTGCTGTTCAGTTCAGCTATCAGCACTCTCTCAGCGGTTCTCTGGCTCCAGTGCTTTCTTCAGGCCCGTGGTCTTAGCTGAGCATGATCGAAGGGTGTTGAGCCGGCCGTTAATGGGGACTCCCATAAAGCCAAAAGTGTCAGCCATAACAGCAAACCATATGAATCAGTAGTTTTTTGAATGGCTCTCTAAATCCATTTTCACACTAAATATATGCCACAAATCTTTAACTGAGGCCCTTGCCAAAAACAGTCATCAATGATTAAATGGACACAGGTCTCTTGCAAAAAATTAGAGTTTGGTGGCAGAACAAAGAAGAGTAGAGATGTTTGAATATTGCACAGCAAGACATGATGACAGCACAAACTAAGAACCTATTAGCATGTGTAATTTGTATTCATATCTTAATACTATACTGTATACAATAAGATTGTTTATTTTATGGGGGCTTTGCCTTTATTAGACAGGACAACACTGAGGCGACAGCAAAAAACAACAGGGATAAGAGTCTGGAAATGTAAACAGTGGAAAGTCGAAAAGACTGTCTCAAATCCTTCCTGCAGTGCTAGAGAATGAAAGCGTACAACAATACATAAGTCAGTCAGGCTGGACTCATATGCCACTTAAACTGCTCATTCCTCTAAAGCTTGGCAGGTAGCTCATGCATGACATTCCCTGCCTCTCTCCTTCACTCACACACTCACTCTTTTCTTTCCACCGCTCTCTCCGCTGGCCAATTATGTGTGGGCTTGGAATTGAGTCCCCCTTTCATTCTCTTTCTTTCACTTGCTCCATTTTTCAAGCTTTTCTGGTGGGATGCTAGATGGATTTTTGCCACCTCAGTCCTTTCCCTCCTCTGTCTTACATTTCATCTCTATTTTTCAACTTTTCTTTGATCTTGTTCTCACGAGGCCAACTTTTCCATCTGTTCTCTGTTTTGTTTGGTGTTTTTTTCTAGCTGATCTAACCTTTACAAATTGCTTTCACTGTATAACCTAATGAACTATAAGTAGAACTGCATATTGATTCGCTTAGATTGCGATTTGTGATTCAGTTTCTAAATGAATTGGGCATACAGTACATTCATTTATTTTGCTTACATATGAAAGATATGAATTCTCTTTCAGCTGCTGTAAAATACAAAGGTAAGAGAACCTAACATATATATACATTTAAAAATGATTGAATGATTCATTACAAGGACCTGTTCATTTGGTCAGGAATGGGAATGCACCAGTTGAGCTATATGTTTGTGATTCACATAAAAGAATCGATTTAAAAGTGTCGATTACTTGTGAATTGGACAATGACAGTGCTGTATGTTTATCTCGTGTCTTATTACTTCACAGCGCGTATGATGTGCACTGAAAACTTCGGTAAAATTTAGTAGTTTATCACACCCCCATTGAAACGCGGTGCAGAATACAGGAATATCAACCTGATCTCATGGAAAAGTGTAGCTAATTTACAAGGTGGCAATTTCGTATGTATCTGTACAAAGTAAACTTTAACAAAACATGCTTTTTAGATAAAAAAAGCATGAAGGTTAGCCCTGAAACGTCACTGCACTTCATAACGTCAGTTGAGTGTTTGAAATAAATCCTTCTGTGAGATGATGTGGCACAGAATAAGGCACACAACATATTTCATAGTATTTAAGCAGTGATAAGGCATTGCATTATAAATATACTTTATTTTTATTGAAAATTATAATAATAAGAACTCAGATAAACCATATATTGCCGTAGTCATGTGTTTATTAGTCAAGTTGAATCAATGAAAGCAGTTAAATCTTCTGTTTATCCAGC
>NW_015540860.1:292343-302225 GCF_001515605.1 Sinocyclocheilus anshuiensis | reverse complement strand
GGATGGAGATTTACTGCTGATCACAGAACCGTGCTTCACTGAAAGATACGCATGACAATCGCAGCTTCTGTCGAATCACGATCTCGATTCCATTTCGATTTATCATGCAGCCGTAGTCACTGAGACAGAAACATATTGTATGAAAACTTATGAGATTCTACAAATCCATACGAATTAGCCACCAATTCACCCAAAACAGCAAAAAATTGCATTGGTGGTAATATAGTAAAAGATTGTTCTTGGGATTTTAAGAATCTATACAGAGTAGGGCTGCACGATAAATCGAAGTGGAATCGAGATCACGACTCGACATAAATCGTCTGCGATTTTTTTGTGTAACTTGTCAGTGAACTACGTCTATGTGTAGTAAATGCTGCTCCATCTGAAAGCACGTGATGATTTCTTGCTGATTACAGAACCGGCATTACTATCAAAATGCGCATGACAATCGCATTCAATTAATCGTGCAGCCCCAATACAGAGGTTCAAAATGAAGATAAAATAATCATATTGGAAATAGTATATTTTTACTCAGCCCTACAAGTCTGGACGACTTAGTCAAGTTAAATAATACTTTTGGCTTTTAATCAGTTAATTCAGTTATTACCACATCAAGCACATGTTAGGTTACCTGACAAAACATTTTCCAGGGTTCAGCTCTCTCTGGGGAAGCGTGGTCTTTCTCAGGTCAAGGTCCATCAGCGTGCTGTTTATTATTCTGACCTCTGTCAATGTGCCAGCAGGCATCAGGGGGAAACCACAAGGGGCCCAGGAGGCCGCTAATGCACACATACACAGAAAGAAAGGGAGAGGGAGAGCTCTAAGGGTCTGGGTTCCATGTATATTTGTGTAGTTTGATTCTGGCCTGAGGGAAGGTGCAAAAACAAACTTCACTTCCTCCCATTGTGTACAGGGTGTCAAATACCCTTTTAACCCCAGAAAGGCCTGAGGAGCTTAATCTTTCTCTCTTTAATCTAAGTATGGGATATACTGGTTTATCTTTATTTTTCTATTCCATGTATGATTAGATGGGTACATTTGAGGCGAACACTGTGAGTACTGATGATATAAAGTGTATGTGGCATTTAGAAAGAAAGAAAGGCACAAATAAAAGATGGATTTAACTTTTCCAGGCATGTGGAAGAAAACATAAAAACCGGTTGAGGGAGTCAATTAACTTTTTCTCCAAGGGAAGAAAGAAAAGGCACCATAACAATAAGCAGCCAGTGCGCCTCAGGCAGAGGCTGTTCTGTTCAACACAACTGACTGGATCGAAGAAACAGGAAGTGCTATTTAATTAGTTGTGATTGGAAAGAAACTAAATACTTTTGACATGTAAACAAGCCCAAACAAAAGACAGGAGACATCTGGAAGCATCAAGGCCTGGAATGATGCATTCCACACTGGTTCACTAAATATTTTAACCTTCAAATGTTGCTGTTACCTCTTAAACTCGTAAATGCAGAATAGTATGTGAAACAATGGTGATTACCAATACGCAAATGGTTATGACTCACAGTGATTCCACTAGCTTTACAGTGCAAGTTTAAAACAGCTCAAATAACTCACAGCACTTTGTATACCCAAAATCCATTGTAAAAAACATTATTATGTATTCATGAGGTCTTTTGGGGTCAGTAAGATTTTTTTAAGCCGTTAATATTTTATTCAGCAAGGAAGCATTAAATTGATCAAAAATGAGTTCTTTTGCAAGAATCAAAGAATCCTGAAAAAAATGTAATTTCCACAAAAATATTAAGGAGCACAAATATACTGTAATCAACATTGATAATAAGAAATATTTTAAGAGATTAAAAACAAAAGATTAAAAAAGAACCTTACACCAAAATAATGAATGATAGTATATGTTGTCTTAAAGGTCCCATGGCATGAAAATTTCACTTTATGAGGTTTTTTAACATTAATATGAGTTCCCCTAGCCTGCCTATGGTCCCCCAGTGGCTAGAAATGGCGATAGGTGTAAACCGAGCCCTGGGTATCCTGCTTTGCCTTTGAGAAAATGAAAGCTCAGATGGCCCAATCTGGAATCTTCCCTTTATGTCGTCATACGGGGAAAGGTTACCTCCCCTTTCTCTGCTTTGCCCGCCCAGAGAATTTGGCCCGCCCATGAGAAAATGAGCTACTACCATGCGAGGCGAGAGCAATATTTTTTTTTCCTCGAGAGACATCATGGCTTGCAAACGAGCGAAGCATGGCAGTTGCCCCGCCTCTCTCCTCCTCATTAGCATTTAAAGCTACAGACACAGAAATGGCACGTCCTAAGGAAAGCTCATTGTGGGACTGGCTCGTAGTGGCTGAAATTCTGCACCAAGGCTGAATTTCGGGAAAGAGACTTCAGATACAGTACTAGGGACCACTTAGGCCTATATAAAAGCATCCAAAAAGCAGCATGTCATGGGACCTTTAAATGATCATGACAACTATTAGAATGTATTACAATCATAGTGGCATCATATGTTTTAATACATTGCCGGTTTTTAAAGGTTTAACCACAAATAGGTGAGTATTGAAATAGATTATATAATAACTGGTTGCATCAAATTATGAAAAGATATATAGAGATAAAAGTTTATACTGTGCATGAAAGCATTTTACTTAGCTTTAAGATATTAAGAATATCTTTATAATACATTATTTATTCAAGCTTCATAGTGATACTTTTTTAAAGCTGGAGGCACAGTTTTCTTTATTTTATTATTCATGATATAGGAAACATATAGATTGAGTGGAAATTCAGTATGCTCCTGCTTTTTGTTTGGGCTTGTTTACATGTAAGAACCATAAGCTAAATACAGCTGTTCCCAGGTCTAGTTGAACTCAGGATCGTGGAGTATGTGCATGCATATGTGTGCTGAGCTCGGCGTCCCACAGAGGAACTGGCAGGAATGCTTTTATGTCCTTGCTCCGCTCCTGGAACACAGGCATTTGAGGGAACACAAAGCACACCATCAATTTATTAATAGACATCTGTTTCTTATCACATGAGCCTAATTAGAGAGAAAGACTCCAACCAGCCCTCTCCATCCCATCTCTGACAGCCTCAGCGTTCAATCTACAGGCTCCTGACTCAAACACTCGTCTGGTCTGTTTATATGAAAGTATACGTGCCATGATGAATGATGTTTCATTCAACAGATAATGAACATTAAGTATTTAAATGTAACAGCACTTACAGACTTTGGCCCTTACAGAGACTCAAAATGCTCCTCCAACACAGGCCATGGACAAACTGTCACATTAGTGTTGTTTGAGCTCTTGTGTCAAGAACTGAAGCTTTAGTGCTGGGTTAAAGAGCATGTGGGCTGGTTACAACAGTGCTGTGTTTACATGGTACAGAGAGAATGGTGTATCGAGCTGCTTAGTAAAAACCTCTCTTTAATGATGTCTTTCACTCAGACTTATATTTTAATAACTCCCTTTAGTGTTTGCAACCAAACAGGCAAGTACAAACACAGTAATGTTGTTGGTACAATCCAATGCAGCTCCAGAGGCCACAGTTCTGTCCTGTCATCACTGGTCCCTGAGCAAGATATTCCAGTTTGATTTATGACTGCTCCTTCACTTGAATCTTCATTCATGGGTATTCTGTTAAGTTCGGGTATTTATATTTAACTGCCTATAGAAGCAGCCTTAGTTTATTCACTTAAAAATGTGTAACATTTTACATTAAGGTTTCATTTGTTAACATAGATAATGCATTAACTAACATGAACTAACAATAAGCATCTATTAACTTTTGTTAATGTTAGTTAATAAAAATGTTCATGATCATGTTAGTTCACAGTTCATTAATTAATGCAGATATCATTTTTGGTCTTAAAATGTTTTAGTAAATGCCAAGACTAGCAATAACTAAGATTAATAAATGCTGTAGTTCAGATTAACTAATGCAGTTAATTAATGCAGTTAAACAAATGAAACCTTACTGTAAAGTGTTACCAAATGTTGGAAAAAAAAAAGTTTAAAACATAATTTCAAGCACAGGATACTATTAAAAACAATACATAATTTGACAGTGACAATTGTTTTTTTTTTCATTAAAATTATTGTTCAGAAAAAAAAGACAACAATTGTAAAATTCCCACATTTTTGATGCATGTACTTTATTACAATATGTTTACTGCTGTGCATTGTTAGTATACAAATTTTATAAACTATAGTGAGAGAGTTAACTCCAGTGTCAAACGTGCCCTACCCTTGTGAAAAAGAAGTACACTTTAGCATAATTTAAGCAAAAAAGTAATAACATACTTTAAAATAATATACAGTATTAAAGAGTTAACTGAATGTCAAGTTTTTAGAAACTTAATTGCATGTTATTTACAATTAAATGAAAATGTATTCGTTAAAATGTATATTACATGCGATTAGTTGAAATTAGTGCTTTTGGCCCAATTAAGTAAGACTTAAGTACATATTTATATGTAATTTCATAATTACATCTAGTGTAGTGTAGTGCAGAATTGAAAAGCATTTATGGTACACTAAAATATACTTTGTCATTTCTGTTGAAACGTGCATGTCATGTATTTAAAGTTATTTTCAATTACACATTCAAACTTTAAATGCAATATCAAGTGACACACTACAGTTCACATTATAATCAAGTACCGTAAACCTGTGTTTAGTATGTTAACACTTCAAATAAGTGTACTTCTTTAAAGCACAACAAAAGATTAATTTACTTACTGTACTTTAAAACTTTTTTTTTTAATAAATTGACATTATTACAAAGTGCACTAATTACAAGAGTACTCACGAGTGTTTAGAAACACAATCAATACAATCAAGCACAATTTTTCTCACAAGGGTATAGTTGAAGAAACACCCATATTCATTTGGCAGTGACTTCAAATAAGAGACGCTGGCTTCATTACAAGCTAATACTTAACATAAAAACAAACCTGACACTCATTCTACTCCACATCCATGCTAACAAGCATACATATGCAAACTAATCACCTGCGCCTTTCTCTGAAGTACTGACCCTCGCTCAACCTCAATTAGCATTCAAACAGCTGCATTTATGCAAAGCATAAATCAGTTTGAGAGCTCATTCATACCTTCTTGCCCTCACATGAGCTCTCTCACATATGAGCAGGTATCCAAAGCCATGTGTATACATGCTAATGTTCTTGACCCAGGTGACCTGTGAAGAGATTTTGTCTGTCTTTTTTTCTCAGCACAAAGCACACCCAGAGACTGTACATGTCCACACTGGCTCTATCTCTCCACGGCACAGCTGCTCTCTACAGCAGCAATCTTACCGTTCAGCACTGCAGCCGCCGACATCACAACACAGATACAGACCACACTGTAAATGCCACTGAGATGTAAAATCAGACAGCATCACATGAAACTCACCTTGCAAGACGAATGCAATGATTTATGAAAATGCTAATATCTTGGCTCTATTTTTCTGTGATGGCAAAGCTGAATTTTCAGCAGCCATTACTTACAGTCTTCAGTGTCACTTTCAGTACTTCAATAGGTTGGAATATTAACATTATATCAGTTAATGAAATTATGGTATTTAACTGTAAATTTAAGTTAAAACCGTAAAACCTAAAACGTTGCTACCGTATTTTTTGCGGTAAAATTCTAGCAACCACAGCTGCCGTTTTTTTACTGTAAATTTTATGGAATTTTTCCAGAAATCATTCTAATATGCTGATTTGCTGCTCAAGAAACATTTCTTATTATTATCAATGTTGAAAACAGTTGTGCTGCTTAATATTATTGTGAAATATATATGAAATACTGATATGTCCACAAAATTAAAAACGACACTGAATTAAAAACATGCAGTTTACCTGTAAATCAGTTGCACGTGAAAGATGTGTTCCTTACTATAGCAGCAGTAGGGTTCCAGGCATGTTTTTTTTTTTTTTTTTTTTACCAGAATCATTATTGGTCCAATTCATTTTTAATATTAATTTATTACAGAAATACACTGTTTAATTCACACTCTGCCTGCAAGTGCTCTACATGTAGTATGTACTCCAAAGGTAATGTATGAGAGATGTTGCTGAGTTGCACTATGAAACTTAAACTTCCTTCTTGTTATAAGTTAAAGGTAACTAATGACGACATTACAGAATTGATTAATTATAGTCAATATAGACTTAAAAATTTAATGTCAATCCCCGAATAACATTTTTTTTTTTTTTTTAGTTATGAGTGAATGACTGTTGTAATGTTGTTGGTTTACATAATCACAATTGTGTCACAAATCACAATACATTATATTAATATATAATGTCAACATCAAACCTACACCCTTGCACTTTTGGTCAGTTTGATAGCCTGTAGTACATATACTTTACACATCCACTAAAATACCAGAAACACCAGTTAGTTAAAAGTTAGTTCTGAGAAAAGCAGGACCTTTTATTTCTTCCTATTTGTGATATAGAGAGTATGTGTATGGTATTTCCTCTCATGAACAGTCAAGGTTAAGGTGAGATATAGTTTCTGTTTCCCCCACACATGACCTACTGATAAGCTCGGGGGTTTGTAAACACACTCTCTCCACACACCCATATGTCCTCTTTCCTTTAACTCTTTCACAAACACTTGTACTCTCACTCACCTTCTGTCTTTGACTTTTGTCCCACACACACTCATATACTGTAGTCCAAATCACTCTTTTTCACAATGCAAAAATTTTTGCAAAAACATTTGTAAAAAAGTTTGTAATTTCATTGTTAGTGAATTGCAACTCTGCATACTAAGATGGAATAGGAGAAAGCGTTTTAATATAGAAAAAAACTATAAAACTGCACTACATAGCTAATTTTCTGTCACACATGAACAATTTGCAATAATGTACTGTAAAAGCTTTACTCCTATTTTCTCATAATGGTAGATTGGGTGATTGAGGTTAACCAAGGGCCAAAATTAAAACTTGTTAAAGTTGTGTGGAACTATGTATCGTTTGGAAAATTTAAGTCACTGATATTCTTCATTCTTTCAACTCTCTGGTCTAAAGTAATGATTTGTGAATTACTGACATGCATTGTTTGAAATGCTTCCTCTATATACATGTATATACATTTAAGAACTGAGTAATATTAACAAACTACATGTACTTACTATAAGGTTACAGTTAGGATTAGGGTTTGGTTTAGGGTTAATTGCATGTAATTACACAATTTTCTGTTTTTACTATAGTAAGCACATGTAAAAAAGACACTGTAAAATAGGCTAAAACGGTAAACAGTTGTCAATAAAAAGGTTATCAATGCTTCATGTGTCCACCTCTAGCGTTCCTCGGGCTTCAGTATTTGAGAACAGGCAGCTGGAATGTGTGTTATGGTGGCAGCTGGCAGTAAATACATGGACATGCATGTGGATCTCATGAGCTGAAACTCAGCACAACACACAATCACAGTCCTGTCAGTCCCTGTCAAAGCCTCAGTGACAAGGCTTCACTTCAGTGTGTGCTTTCAAGCATACTTGCTGAATATGTCAGGTTGATTACCTACACCCCCCTTCAACTGCAAAAACCCATCCCAGGTCAAAGCCTTCCAAGTGGTATTGGGTGGCCATTGGTGGAGTCTGATCCATGCTTTGCTATGCTTCATATTCCAAGTGTGCCTTCAGCATGTTACCGTTACACACACACACACACACACACACACACACACAGAGTCCAAGCCTGGTTGCTCCTGTCAGCACTCAGCAGTTCTGAGGTTTCCATTCCCGGAGATCCATGAGGTGGAGACAGAAAGAAAGAGAGAGGAAATATGAAAGAAGAAGAAAAGGAGAAACGAGTTTGGGTAGGGAAGTAAAAATCAAGGACATGCAGAGCGAGTAGTATGAAATGTCTAGGTAAGAAGTGTACTGTTGTAAATAAAACAAAGACTATTGTTTTACAAAAATAGGATGTTTTACAAAAAAATACTGTTTTAGTCTTTCTACTTAAAAGTTTAATTTTAAGTTTAATGTAATGTGTTACTTGCTGTTTCTTTGTAATTAATTGTGAAATTTACTAGCAATTTATAAATGACAATTGTTTCTACACCAAATGTTTTCTTTCAGTGTAGGTGAATTGCAATATGATGCACATGCTGTGAAGTCTACACCTGTGGGTATCAGAGTAGACCTTAAAGCTGTGACCTTTTGGACTGTAAAATATTTTCTTCTATCCCAGTTTACCATGCAGAAACAATTATAAGCCGAGGTTGATTCACCCTGAAAGTCACAGTTTTGTGCTATCAAAACACTGCCTGACACAACAGCATTGACTCAATCAAACAATTGCACTCTTCAGCTTTAAAATCAACACACCTGCATGAAATACTGTAAATTATCTCATAATTAGTTAGGTTGCTGAAAAATAGCATAATAAGGAGAGGGAAAAGAGATTCCCTCTTCCCAAGTCATTGAGTGTTCATTTCATACGAGGTTTGCTGACCATGCAGGATACAGAGGCAGTGAACCTGACACACACACACACACACACACACACACACACACAGACCACACATGAAGCCTCACCCCACACCTACTGTCCGTCTATCTCTGCTTACAGAACACTATGGCTCTAAAAGGTATGACTTTTTATCCATGCTTTAAATTTATGAATTTCAGTGCATAACAAACTATCCAAGTGTCCCATCATGCACACTTTTCAAGCAAAACTTTAAATAAGGAAGAACTGATATACAGTAGTGTTCACAATTAATACAAAAAATAGTCAAACTGAGCCGGACGATTTGGTCAGTCGCACTTTTAAAAACATTTTAGTTTTGCTAAAGAAAATTCACACTCTGACATAGAGCAGCAGCAGGGAGCGCGTGAGGTTGTCATGGCAACCAGATACACTGCAGGCGAATTACAGCTGCGCTTCTATTTTGCCACTGTCTGCCACACTAAACTTAGCAATAAACACGTTGAAAATAATACACAAAAAAACATGTCTGTCAAAACGATCTTTTATTAAGCAAATCAAGGAGTGAATTACTCATCCACAGTTTTTAAAAAAATACTTTAGTTGGGTTTCAACAGGCAGGGTCTACAGTGTATGAAGCTAAAGGTTTTTGGGTTAAGGTTCATAATGTAGAACATTTTTAACATTGTATGCTGTATGTGCAGCTAGCAAACAAGGAATACAGTACCTTGCCTTATACACAGAGGCATTGTCGTGTTAGAATAGAAAAGGGTCCTGTTCAAACTATTGGTATAAAATTATTGGTATAAATTCTCTAGAATATCATTATATGCTTAAACATATTTGTACTCATGGAAATTACTAAAGTAGTCAAATGTATGTGCATAGGTAGCTAGCAAACAAGGAATACAGCTGTTAAGCTAATAGTCACATTTAGCTGAGTAAGGTCATGATTGAAAAATGTCGGATACTGCTGGAAATGCTGCAATGGGGTATCCTATTTATTATTTTAGGATATTTGTGTTTGCCCCAGTGAATCATTTCTTTTAATATAACTGATTAAGTAGTCAAACTCATTCCATATCAGCAGAATAGTGTGGTACAGAAAGTCTATGTCCATAGAAAAGGTTCTGAATGAATTATGTTACTGATACCTACTGGTCAAAAGCAATAGCAAAAGTAATAGGTCAATATTATTAAACTGCAGACAAAGATTTTGAATAGCTTGAATTGTGTGCTTCTAATTTTATACCAATTGTTTGGACAGGACCCTTTTCTATTCTAACACGACAATGCCTCTGTGTAGAAGGCAAGGTTAAAAAAAAGAGACTGATTCAGTCAGTGTGGAAGAACTTGACTGGTCTGCAGAAAGCCATGTCCTAATCCCAGCTGAACACCTCTGGTGTGACTTTAAATGCAGACCTTGAGCCAAAAACTCATCACCAAACACCAATGACTTGTACATA
>NW_015540860.1:283696-291940 GCF_001515605.1 Sinocyclocheilus anshuiensis | reverse complement strand
GTGTATGTTTGGTGCGGTAGGGGGCCCAACCTCATATTCTTTCATAGGGCCCAAAATTGCTAGCGGCGCCCCTGACCACATCTCTTCTCTAATGATGTTTACGCTGGTGCAAAGATGGGACAATCAGACTTCCCTTCAAACTACCGGTCACTCACATGAGAACGCAGAAGTTAGCAAACAACAACAATTTAACAATCCAGAATCAAGTCCTGCCCTACATTTTTTCACTGCTTTCGAGAAGCTGTTTTACACGTCACAGTAGGGGAAAAAAAAAAGATGATCACAATTTCCGTTTCATGCTGACTTTAATGACAGCTGAGGTTCCAGACTCTAAGCAGTCAGAGATGCTCATGTCAGTTGAAGTTGGACATTGAGCGTGCACACACACACACACACACACACACACACACACACACACACACACACACACACAGCATCCAATAGATTCAGCCAGCTGGCAATGTACTTTTTTCCACTCTAAAACATGCCGTATGTCTGGACTGTTGTCCATCCACACCAGTAGCACATTATAGCAGAACAACTCATGACCATGCAAAGCATATCCAGAATGAGTTACGAACCCAGCAAGAGGTTCCCACCCACCACTGATCATGACATTTCTTGGCCCCCTTTGGCTTTTCTGCTCACTGGGGACCTATTTTTGTTTTCAGAATCTATGACTCTCAAACCTGCCATGACATTTGTAACTTTTTCATGTTCTTTAAAGTTCTCCCTTTGAAAAAAGACCTCCTGAATGCGCTGCCAATGAAAAGGTGCATGTTTTAGAAGAATGAAAGGCAGCATACTGTGAGAAGAGCATGCAATGTATTGTTTTTAACATGTTGCATGAATACAATACTGGGAAGTATGGGAAATGCTCCCATTTCTAAGCAATTAAATAATCATTATTGATGTACTGAGTCCTAAATTTGATTTGTGTGTTACAGTTTAATTTTCCTTTAAATTTAGCTTTGGTTGAACTTACATTATATATTGTATTTTTGTTTTATGCATATTTTTATTTTAAGTTTGGTAGGGCGACCTGGACATGTCCTGGCCAGGATTTCTAAATTGCATAAAACTTCCAGGTTTTGGCTTTGTTTTCCTATCGACATGCTCTAGTTCCAATCTTCTTGCATGCTACAATTGGGCTATTACAAACAATAACAGCATGCTATTGGTCAAACTACATTTTAGGCATTAAAATCAGGAAGTATGAAAACAATAGGAACACAAAGCCAAAACTTAGACATTTAAAAGGACAAAAGAGGACGTATGGTCACCTTGAAGTTCGGGGTCAAACAATAACTGGCAGACCCTCTACAACCGAGGAACCCCTAGATGTTGAAGACTCCTGCTCAAGATAATCAAGAAGAATCAAAACCTTTTTCTCCTCGTTTGAAGGAACACATGAGCACTACAGAGCATCTCATAAAGCCTGAGGTGCATCTGGGACACGACCGAGAGTGTGAAGGTGTTGAAAAGGTCTCTTGTGCCAAATCCTTCCAGCCTTACAATGAACAAGAGCTATTAGAGAGACAGATAAGACATGAAGGGATCATTTGCTGGTCCTGCCAGCCAAAATATACTGGCTAACTGTCCACGTATTCAAAGCATATAACAATACTCGCTTGATTTATGAATTCCCGGTATTTCTGAGTTCTTGTTCCAACTTTTAACATGTTTTGTTTGATAAAATGTTAACATAATTCATATCATCTCTCTTTATAGTTAAAGGCAGAGACAATGGAGATGGCTTTCTGACAAGCCTCAGGGTTTAAGGCAAAAATTAGCATCACAATAACTATGGCTTTCCAGGCACAGAATGAGATTTTCCAACCATGAAATAAACACCCTGTGCAGAAAAACACATAAAAAGACGATATAAATAAATAATCTGACAATAACAAATCTGTTAGTGAGCCTCAAATGCCACGTCCTGAGGGCAGGGAGAAGTGAATAAGTGCTACAATGCAAATATTGTTCAACAGTCAGAGTGTGTGTGGTCATAAATAAAACTGAAAATGTGTCAAGAATGAGAGCCCTTTAAAACGGCACGAGACATTTTGATTTGTGATGCTTAATATTTTAGTTTCCTCCTATACTTCATATATATATTACCATTAGTTACGTTGTCTGATTTTACATGAAAGATAATTTGCTTGTATGCTTTATTCTGTTTTCTGCTTGCATTATCTGAGGCACTTTTAAAGTCAACATAAACTGCCGTTGCAACCGATTTATCTTTTATGTGACATTTCTGAGTGAAACGGAGTTGAACAAGAAAAAAAAATGGGGCAGGACATTCATTGGATTATAAAAAGTCTGTTACATGCCAGAATGAAGGCGAACAGCTCTTTGCTATAAAAGCTATTTGGCTATTATAGCATTATCTAATAGCCTGTACAGCTGTTTCAAAGGAAGAGCAATTTATTTACATTATGATGAAAGATTACAAAGATAAACAGCTTTTTCTTTGGAATAATATGCAACAATTCCCAATAAGACCATTGAATGTGCATGAGTAAATAAGGCCTAATTCATGTTGGTTTAGTCAACAAAGCATTATTATTCATCACATGTTTTCTATTAAAGGACTTTTATACTTTAACACCCAGCATTCAGTCTGTTCGTGCTGTACAGTACAGTTCCTGGCTCAGTTTACAATACAGCTTTGTGCAACAGCAACAGACAAATATCTCCAGATCTGCTTGAGCTCGAGTTTGTTTCCCTCAGTTTTCACCGCTTTTCCTCTGTATATCCATCTCAGTCAGCATAGCCAAACAATGTGGCAGTCATTATAGGCGTCTCTCAGTCAGGTTTGCAGTAATCAGAGCGATAAGACCCCAGCTTTCAGCTGACCAGGAGAAAGTGAGTTTGAGACCCTTAACGAGACCCTGAATTCATTACCGTGACGTCTCAGTGTTTGGTTTTATCTTTCACCCAGTCCTCAGCTGTCTTGTAGAAGAATGCCACCACACTTGTTTCCTGTAGTGATGGAGGCACTGGGTTTTATTTAGCCTCTCTAAACCAGCGGGAGCAACTTATTAAGCAATTTATGTAAGCCGCAGCTGGGATTTAAACACCAGCACCTGAGAATACCTCACGAGAGCGGGAATGCAGTCCCGTAACTCGAGCAAAAGAAATAAATTGCAGCTGGATGAAACCTAAAGTGTTTATTTTGACAGTTTGTAAACTCGCAAAGTGGTGAGGGTTCATATTTTGGTCTGACATGGAAATACACTCACTTGATACTCAATGGAAAGTCAGAGCTGCTCAAACTAGACCAGGCTGGGGCAGGTTTGAGTGTCGGTGCTCTGCGGGATCTTCACAGAGGTGCCCCTCAGCTCTTTTTTGACATGTCAGGAAAAGTTCATCCTAAAGTTTGGACAGGTCACATTAAACAGGCTCAATCGTCAGCACACCACATCATAGCGCCGTCATCCACCTCTCTGAAAACCTTTTCTACCCTCTCGCTGGCTTTCAGCACTGCCCCAAAGGTTCATTCCCCCCTCCAGCACTTCAAAGAACAGGCGTTACAAAGTGCAACTTTTCACCAACTCGATGATGAGAAAAAGTCATACACGCAGATAACGCTGATAGATGAATTAAGCCTGTTTTGAGTTCCTGCAGGTCATTTATTTTGAATCCCATGATCTCAAGTTTGATATTACAGAGTTTTGGTGATAGAAGAGACGAGAAGAGCTGATGTATTTTGGTCATGGCGGCGTCTGCAGCCACATTATTAGTGTTATGAATAGAGTGCTATTTGTGTTTGTGAAACCGAGACAGTCATACGCAGGTATGTGTGTGTCTGTGTGAGAGCAACTAATAATACAAATGTTTACTGTTGCAGTCTCACAAAGAAACAATTTTTACACACAAGGCAGGAACTAGATAGATAGATAGATAGATAGATAGATTGATAGACAGACAGACAAACAGACAGACAGACAATAAACATCTGACAAAACAGTTAAATATGTAATAATAAATAAACTTCGAAAAAGTTGCATTAATAAATAAGCAAGCAACTGCCAAAAAGTTAAATAAATAAATGTGACAATAAATAAATAAACAAATAAGCAACTGCCAAAAAGATAAATGAATAAATGTGACAATAAATAAAAAAAAACAAACATATATAAATAAACTGACAAAAAATAAATAACTAAATGAGTGAAAATAAATAAATAATGCAAGCAATTGATAAAAAGTAAATAAACATGTGACCATAAATAAATAAACAAATAAATAAACATCCAACAATAAATAAACAATTATTTTATAAATAAATAAATAAACAAACAAATAAATAGAATTTCGTTAGCTGTGATCTGTTTGTTTTTTCTCATGAGTAAATGGGTCGTTTTTAAATTAATTTACCAAATTTGATATTATTGCTCACTGATAAGAATAACTGTAATTATTGTAAATATTTAAATACATTCACAGCCATAGATTTTAACAGTAAAAAAAAATCTAATCTACATATTGTGGAAGGTGATGATTTCTTCTTCCTTGTTACTGTGTGCAAACAATTTGTTTTGTACATTACGTCATTTTAGACATGTTCACACTTAATATTTTACTCACACACAGCATAAATGGGAATATATAGCTGGATTTATGTTTTAGCAAAAGAGTCAGCATATTTGGGGGGCCTTCACATCAGAATGTTTGAAAAACCCCATAATAACTGAAGGCTTATTTTAAAGAGAATTTTCAGTCTTGAAACATTTGAGTTCGGTATATATGGATTCAAAACAAATGTAAACTTTTCTGTAATGATATAAGATGGTAGTTTGTTCATATTATATATCAGAACTAATTTCACTGACTCAAAATCATTTAATCAGCCCCTTGTGTATTAAGACTGTTTGCAGGAAACACGTCAGATGATGAGATCAGTTCGCAGACCCTGATAAACAGTAAACTGGATTGTCAAAGTTCTTCTTGTGCATTCGAAAATAGGATTAGTCTGGCAACTGGATTTAGAAAGCTCAAAATCATGAAGGCTTGTGTGAGCATGCTCAAAGTTTCAGGTAGTATAATGTCACCAAATGACAGACTTTCCAATGTCTGTGATCGAAGAGAAAAATATTCACATAAAATGTACAATTTGTTGACAACTTGAATGAGTCTCAGAGTGAGTTATCGATCTACATTGTGAGTTTATGACACATATGAGAAAGAAGGTAGAGGTAAGGTATGGTGACAGCAAAGATGCACATTAAAGTCATTAGTCATTAATAAACCTGTTCTGTACAGGCACCTTCCCCACCCAAACGATTGTATGTCTCCCTCTACAAAACCATTAACGCAGACTGTACTGCCAACACACACACATTCACACCCAAATATGCGAACGCACACCCTCACACACAAACACACACACTGCATACCTGTGCTGACTTGTCGTACACCTACATGTCCATTACAGCAGAGATTAAGTGGAAGCAACAATAGCTGCCAGGATCGTTTCAGTTTTCCAAAACACATTCTTCAAAATGTCAACAACAATGCTCTCTCATAATCTCTGAAAAAAAGAAAGAAAGAAAGAAATGGAAGTCGAAGGAAACAGGCAGGAAATTCAGCAAATACAACCAGCTGCTAAAAGAGCGGAAAGTACTTTTGATAAATACTGTATGTTTATGATGGACACTCACATGAGACTACGCTGTAAAAAATGATGTTCAGTTGATTACTGGAGTATGTTTTATGAGAAAATATTATCTCAGTCTTTCTACTTCAGCATTTCATGTTTAATTCACTGTTACTTGGTGATTCTTTGTAATTAATGGTGAAATTTACTAGGAATTTCTGAGTGAAAACTGGTTCTTTTTTCATTACAGTCAAATTGGTGCCCAATTATATGAAATTTACACTTAGAATTATTCAAAAATGAATTTCTTGCAAATCATGTCTTGTTAACAAACAGGTCTTGACATTTTCCAGATTGTTGCTAAATAAACTTGATTTGATAAGTTATTTAGCTTGAAAATTCATTTAAATTAATCAATTTAGTTGAAATTTGTCATTTATTGAATGCAAATGAGTGAAAATTTTGTTTTTATGTTTAAAAAAAGCAATTATAAAATAACCCTGAATATCAAATCTAGAGGACAAATATTGCTCCTTAATAATAATAAAAAGCATTTCTGACATAATGAGCATAAATCTTTTATATTTCATTCTCATCAAGTAGATAGGAACTACCTTGACTGGAAATGCTTTAGCTGCTTTGCTAAAACAGCAACCAAATGACTTTGCCATATGAGGGACTTGGATGTAAACTGTGGAATATCATCTTGGCCAGAAAGGTCAAAAAGGTTGAGAATTACTGAAGTACAGTAGGCCACTTTCATTGTAGACATGACATAATGCTGACCACAGAGAGTCAACACTAAAAGAAACCTCCAAACTGAACTGAAAAACAGTGAAAATGCAGTGCAGACCGGATCACAGAATAGTACAATCCCTAAGAATACAGCCAGTGCCAGATTTAAATTATCACTGCAGGTAGCAATTTCAGTGGAGCTATTTTTGCTAGATCGTAAGTTACAGTAATCCAAGCATCTAGAGATTTGCGGTATCGTATGCTGTACATATAGAAGTATGACATATGTCTCTGCCTAATGTCTGCCCCAAGTAGTACTTGGCCTCACGTCGACACCCCGACCTTAACTAACGCTCCGCCGTTCCACACACATGAGCCACAGTTCAATCTTCCCTGACAAGAGATTTTCTTAGGCGAGCGGCCCAGTCTCTACCCATCCACCAAACACATAGTGCACATTAACATACAGCATGTGCACTGTTTTTCTTTGAGGGATTGAAAAGATTAGTTTCATTTCAGATTGCTTTATTTGGACTTAGTCGGCTAAATGTCCATTTTTCCAAACTTTGACTTATTGACTGCAGAGTGAGGATTTATGAGCGCTCACAACTCTTTCTGTACATATAGATTGAACAGACGGTGGCCAGAGGAAATGTTGGCTTACTTTGAATTATGATCTGCCAGACAGAATGTGATTTAAAACATAATACACTGAAAAAAACAGGTTGGTCATGGTGAATGAGATCGTATATTGGGTTAAAACACCACTGGGCAATTTAAACCAACCATTCAGGTTTTGTATTTGATCAGGAGCATGAAGAAAAGTGCAGATACTTGCAATGGACCGTGATATGTATTGTAATATTATGCGTTTGTATTCTACAGTAGTCAAATCAATAAATCACAAGGGTTGTGACATGCACATACTCAAGGATAACTGTAACTTTGTGCTTCCCCTATAAATAAAGCTTGAGATATGCACACCTCAGCCTGAGGTTACTGAGAAGATGTGGTGTATCAATCAGATAAACACAGTCTGAAAGGTGTTCACTGTAAAAAGAACAGAAAACACACTCACGGAATCTGGTTTTCCAAGTCAAAGCGTATCTGTCTTTCATTCTGTTGTGATATTTATCAGTTATCAAGTGGTGATTTAGTGTTGTGTAAATCAGAGAAACTGCTCATCCAGAAAGACCCAAGGAAGATCCTGAATAAAGACGTCAGCAAACAACAACACATGGATCTATTTCCTAACAATTTCATATTGTAAACAGCCGCAACTGAGAATGGAAAGTATTTCACTTGTATTTTAATTTCTGAGCCTCTTTCCAATTTTGGAGTTATTGTTCTCCAACATGCTTTACCATGTCTGAGCTTGTGTGGTGGTAATTTCATCTGATCCACCTCGTGAAATTAACCCACCAGTCAACACACACACACACCTGGGCTGGAAATACACAGAGTGAGAAACACATTAATGTTGGTTGCTTAAAGGTGTCATATGATGTTGCTAAAAAGAACATTATTTTGTGTATTTGGTGTAATGAAATGTGTTTATGCAGTTTAAGGTTAAAAAACACATTATTTTCCACATAATTATAAACGAGGCATTTGTTGCATCTAGTGTTGTCAAAAGACCCGGTATTTCGGTACCAAGTCAGTACTAAAAAAATGAAACCGTTACGGTACCAGGTTTTTTTAAGTACGCTCAACCCGGTTCTTGATGCGCTATCCGAAATCTAGCCTCTTCTAGTGTTGCCAAGTCCGCGGTTTTCCCGCGGAATTGGGCTGCTTTAACACTGTTGCCGCGGGTTGTTTTTCATGTACGCGGGTTGAAAAACGACCCCACTAACGTGATATTTAGCCCCTGGAATGCGAATTTTACCAGGGGAACCCCGCCAAAA
>NW_015540860.1:263349-283623 GCF_001515605.1 Sinocyclocheilus anshuiensis | reverse complement strand
ACCACTGATTTCTAGTTGTGTCCTCTTTTGGAAGGCCAAACAAAGTAGTTTCGCTTTCACAGCGAAACACACACGGTGGGCTAGAGTGAGCGTAGGCCGGTGGCTTGAGTGAGCGGCGGTGGGTGGGCTAGAGTGAGTGTAGGCCGGTGGCTAGAGTGAGCGGCGGCGGGTGGGCTAGAGTGAGCGTAGGCCGGCGGCTTGAGTGATCCACAGCACGAAGTTGATGTATTTCCTAAGCGACAAGCACGGATCAGCTCCAGGAATGATGAAGCGGGTATCGTCCTCTTTTGGAAGACCAAACAAAGTAGTTTCGCTTTCACAACGAATCACACAGCGCCTTCACGACATGGTGGCAGCAACAATACTACAGCGAGAATAAAAGTTACGCCTTCTTTCTTTGCGTGAACATTTGAGCGGCATTATGCAAATCTTCCCACATCGTGACGTAGATGTGGGGGCGTATTAGAACGAGCCGTTTTAGGTAGGCGTGGTTGACTCTTAACTTTTATAAAGAATATCTCTTTGGATTTGAGACTTTAGTCTTTGCAACTTTACAGATCTTCTTTATGTACCAAGAGCTTGTAACACTTCAAAGAGAAAGAAAAAATTGAAATCGCATCATATGACCCCTTTAAAACATTGCATGCACAGGAAGGAAACATAAACTATTGACCCACTTTTTTATTTCATGCACATCCATGAAAGGTTCAATAAAACACCTCCATCATGGCTGCAAAACTCTGGAGCGCACCAGAGCCGGACCACCTCAGGAGATAAATGCTACCACTTAGGGTTTGGAGCGCTTTGGATAAAACCAGCGGATCTCATGCCACCGTCCACAAAAATGCCTGCTCTGGATCCAGATGACAGAGTAGAACATGCCTAAAGGAGAAAAGCAGATGGTCTCAGGCTTCAAGAGAAAACATCTCCAGCGCAGACAAAGTTGATCCTGCATTTAGAGAACAGCAGAGGCCGTCTTTAAGGAGGGCCTCACAAATACCCACCAGCATGCATGGCTTTCATAAATACTGAAATCCGGTGCAAATGTGTTGTCTTGGGCAATGAAACTCTGCTATCACACATCAGAATGTGAAAACAACACACTGAGGCAGGCACGTGCACAGGTAGGGCTCAACCTGTGCAGAGCACATGCCCTTTTTGTCCTTCCACTCCGAAGTGCACTTTTTTTTTTTCTTTTTTTTTTGTTCTTCTTCAATAAATCAATGCTATTGGTCACCCTTTACGTCTGTCTGTTTTACAAATATATTTAGCGAATGAAAGGTATTAAAAAGAGTTTGTGACTAAATCTTGTTGGATCCGCTCAAACTGTCAGTCAAACCTCATAACTCCACCCCCTGTCTTGACTGACTGAGTGCAGTGAACTGAAGTTCAGAAAAAAGGGGGGGGGGGGGGCCCTTTTTCAGTTTCAGCACATGCCCCTCAAAAGGTCTGTGCACGGCCCTGCACTGAGGTGAATGAAGGTAAAGACATGAGATCTCCAGCAAATCACTGTTGTTGGTGCTGTCTTTATGTATACGGTAAAACCTAATTATTTAAGGATTGCCAGGTTGAAGAGGCTCGAAATCAACCTTTCATATTGGAAATAAGATTTGTTTCCCTACTAGACATCAATGAGATTAAATGGAGAGCAAATGGAGATTCTTCTGAGAAAAAGACCCCAATAACCATTGTGAAGAAGTGCACTTAATTGTTCTGACTGTTGACTTGTAGTGTACTTTAGAACTTAAAGAGAGTAGAGTTTTATGATTGAGTTTCGCGCTTTTTAACACGCTTAAAGGGTTAGTTCACCCAAAAATGAAAAATAGCCTGTTTTACTCACCCTCGAGACATCCTAGGTGTATATGACTTTCTTCTTTCAGACGAATCCAATCGGAGTTATATTAAAAATTGTCCTGGCTATTCCAAGCGTTATCATTGCAGTGGGTGGGTGTTTCTGTTCAACGGTCCACAAGACGTCAAATAAAGCGTGCGCATCCATAATAAAACGTGCCTCACACCGCTCCGGGGGGTGAATAAAGGCCTCCTGTAGCGAATCCATGCGTTTTCGTAAGAAAAATATCCATATTTCAAATGTAATAAACACATTTCTCTCACTTCTGCTGACTGTCGTATGCAGAAGCGTTCCGGAGGATGACGTAGGACGTATGCGCAGCGTGCGTGCCTCTGAGATACGCTAGTCTCACGAGTTTGTTTATAGGAGCAAAGGAAGCAAAGTTTCCTTACTTTAGCAAAGGAAAACCAGTCTCCTCTTGGCTTATACTGAAATCCTCCGACATTTTTCTTTACAAATCCTTGGTTTGTACTTCTAATTCGTGACCAGCGTTTTGTTTTGTTGTCTCTCCGCATTCGTCACTAATCACGCAACGCTGACGTGCTACTGCTTCCTCGTATGACAGATGGCGGAAGTGATAGAAAAGTGTTTATTACTTTTGAAATATGGATATTTTTCTTACAAAAACGCATGGATTCGCCTTTATTCACCCCCCGGAGCAGTGTGTGGCACGTTTTATTATGGATGCACGCGCTTTATTTGACTTCTTCGTTTGGATTGGATTCGTCTCAAAGAAGAAAGTCATATACACCTAGGATGTAAAATTTCATTTGTCTAATTTTCATTCTTGGGTGAACTAACCCTTTAAGTACACTTTTAAAAAGTGCTCTTTGTAATAATGTCAAATTAATGTCAAGATAACACTTTAGAACATTTTCAATTATTAAATAAATCATGCTTTAATTATTTTAACATAATAACACTCACTGAGTTAAAATTTTAACTGCAGTGTTATTTGATATTACATTTACAGTAATATATTTTAACTGTACTAAATTACAACTTCATTATTATAAATGCTTTATTATAATTACTATATACTAAGCCTATACTTTTTAGTTTACCATAAATGCTTGTTAGAACATTTGGCAGTACACTTTAACCACATTTCAAAGACAATAAAAGTAATTTATTATAATTATATAATATACGTATAATTTTATATTTAATACAAAATCAAACTAGAATGCATTTTTGTTTAAATGATAATAACATGCAGTTAAGTTTCCAAAAATCTAATATTCAAATTGATATAATATTGGAAGTAATATTTCTACAGTAAGTACTATAAAAAGTGTACAAAATGCAGAGATCTCAATATATGCTTAAACTTTTCTCATCAAATTCTCCCAAGACCAAATTATCTGAGCTTTGCTATCTATATTAATTTAATAGCCCTATACACTATTGTACATGCACAATTATCTAATTTGGGTCTATTTTTATTTGCCTTAAGGAGAAACATCTGGGGCAACCCATTTAAAACATAACTGAGGGCTCAATTAAGTTTCCTGAGTTACGAAAGAGCAACCTTTGAGCAATAAAACATTCATTTGGTTGGATAGGATAAATCAATGTCTGTGTAACTAATGTTTCTGCTAAATATATATTTAACAGCTTAACTATCCTAAATAATGTCTTGACAGTCAGTAAGCAAAGCAGGCGCTGCATCTCAAAAGACCTCAGATGAATCCACATACAAGTTCCTTGGGCAAAACACAGACCTCAATCAAACACAATACAGCTCTGACATGCATAATGAAAATGAGCTGCATGTGGTTTAGCAATCGTTTGAGACTGGGTACAATCCAGGGGGCTTTGTATTTGAGAAAGACTGTTGGTGAAGACGCTGAACTCCATATGCAGGGCAGAGATAATTATAATGTTCTCTTGATAATTAATGGTTAACATAGACTGCTGACACTGCAGAGAGTAAATCTGTCACCCAAACTCTCTTAATACACACACAAGGCGCTGTGACTAACAAGTTCCAATTGATGTCACAACAGCGGAAAGCAACTTTGGATGAGAGACACAGATGCATCATAAATATTGAAGATAAGTTTAATGACGCACGTGTCTGTTTGAGAACAGATGACACTTTTACATCAGTCTGGTTTCTCTTTTACCACCTCGCTCTCTCACACTCTTTTATTGGTCTGTTTGAGTGTTTACATAGGCATCTGTCAGATTAAGTATCAAATATAAAATTTTTGGCCAAGATTACATTCAAAGATAGAATGGAAATGGAAAGCATTGAGGTAATTATTAGACCAATTCAAGGAAAATTCTAAATGATTTAAGGGAAATATTCATCTTGTTTGGTAATTCATTCACTTGTAGTTTTTTAAACTGTTTTTCCAGTGAAAACAAGTCTTGTTGGGCGAGAGAGTGAAAGAGAGATGGATTAGAGAGATGACTTTGAAAACCCAAGTCTCAGTCCTTTATCAGCCAAAAAGAACCATACACTATATACTGCGGTGCGTTGCCAAAACTAGCATGCTAAATTCATTAACACAAAGTCTTAGAGAGGAGATGCTCGCGGCTAGTTGCATTTAAACAGTCAACTTTAATTCTGCTTAACATAAAACTTGGGAAGCGGTACAAAATCTCCTCCCCTCCTTTTCTGATGGCATTTCAACTCTCTTTTCTTCTCTTTCCACCCTCCCTCTCTCTCTCACTTTCTTTTCTTTTTTTGAGGGATAATAAATAGCTATGAAAATGAATCTTGAAAATGGAGTGACTGGCAGAGAACAGAGGGTAAAAGAATAGGAAAATAAATTAAAAAGTACTCTCCAACTCAAACAGGGCAGAAGTTCAAAGGCAGAGAGGCCGTACGCGTCGCTATATATGCTGGCAAACTTTATTGCTAGCACATGTCGTGCTGCTATTATGCTCTTCCTCAACTGGTTACCCAGAGGCCTGTATATATGTAATTGCATAAAAATATTATCACAGAAGTGCAGAATGATCTGAGCTGGTCAAACAGGGGAAGAGACCTAAAAAATTGGTCTTCGTCGTCTGTTTAAACATTCCAGTCATCCGCAGAGAAGTATTCTGGCTTTCAGAAAAACACATTCAGGAAATCATTTTCAGTGTCATTGCAGTTTTTCAAGACATTTAAATGTCTGTCATTGTTGCTAAATGTTCGCAAATACTTAGATTTATTGGTGCTCATTATTCCAAACAAATAAATAAAGTGTGACCACTTTTCAAAATCCAATAAATTCCTGAAATATAAAATCAAGTCTGATTGACTAGATTTTGAAAAATTGTTGTATTTTATTTATATTTTTTATTGTTGGTTGCTAATATTGTCCTTTTTTTTTAGCTGTTACTTTGAGTCCCACATCAGTGTCCAAATACACAACACCATTGACCAGTATAATGTACAAGAAAGTTGTATGAAAGAGACTTCTAGTAGAATACCTACTACTGGAATTAAAAACAAAATGCATTCATTAGATAACTCTGACAAACAACATGCCAACGGATAACACTAACTATATAAATCCTGCTAATGTAAATGAGTTAATCCATTATTGTGGGTAATTAATCAAAAAGAATTTTATTAATTAATAAATGAATACAATTGTTTGTGTGTGTGTGTGTGTGTGTGTGTGTGTGTGTGTGTGTGTGTGACCCTGGACCACAAAACCACTCTTAAGTGTCCATTTTTCAAAATTGAGATTTATAGGTCAACTGAAAGCTGAATAAATAAGCTTCCATTGATGTATGGTTTGTTAGGATAGGACAATATTTGGCCGAGATACAACTATTTAAAAATCTGGAATCTGAGGGTGCAAAAATATCAAAATATTGATAAAATCGCCTTTAAAGTTGTCCAAATTAAGTCCTTAGCAATGCATATTACTAATCAAAAATTAAACTTTGATATATCTACGGTAGGAAATTTACAAAATATCTTCATGGAACATGATCTTTACTTAATATCCTAATGATTTTTGGCATAAAAGAAAAATCTATAATTTTGACCCATACAATGTATTTTTGGCTATTGCTACAAATATACCCCAGCGACTTAAGACTGGTTTTGTGGTCCAGGGTCACATATATACATATATATCTTTTTTTTATTTCTTTATTTTTTTTTTTTCAGAAAATCAGTTTCAGTGTCATTGCAGTTTTGCAAGAGTTTTAAATGTCTGTAATTTTTGCTAAATTTTTCGCAAATGCTTAGATTGATTGGTTCTCATTATTCCAAACAAATAAAGTACTTTTCAAAATCCAATCAGTTCCAATCAATATTAATATATGGCCTTTACAGCTCATTCTCACAACAACTATTCATGAAAGCTTGGGCTTCATCTCAAAGCGGTCTATTACTCACTGCTTTGGACACAGTCTATACATGCAAAGTTGCAAAGGGACAATCACATGAACATTAAGTGCTGTTTTAAACACAAACTATAATCAACTTCACAAAAAAAAAAAAAAACCCAGAGAAATTGGGCCTGCGCATTACAATCTCGCCTCTCATTGTCCAAATGGACAGTGCCAATTGCAAACTGTGCGTGTTGGAAATTGGGCATGTTAAGTACATTTTATGGTGGTTATTTAATAATAACCCACAATTTAGGAAACTAATAGTCCAAATTTGGATAGCATATCTACTGTACTGTTAGCTTGTGTTTGACGGTCGCCGTGATTTTGCCAAGTAAGACATGTTCCTGGATCAACATCTTTTGTTGATCCTGGATCAACATTACTGTCCAAAAATACAGACTTAACCCAATCCCTACCCCTAAACCTAACCTTACCCATAATTTATTCCTAAAATCAGTGGGAAATGATAGCTGATTAACAAGGGTGTAGAAGCACCTAATCCTGATTGTAAGCCTAAAACTGACATTTCCTGAAAAGTTATCTCTCAATTCTGATTGGTTGATTGGAATGATGTTCCTGGATCAACAAGGATGTTGATCCAGGAACATGTTGTACTTGGTGAAATCACGCTCACCGTGTTTGACCATGACTGAATCAGTAAAGTATCACATGGATTACAATGAACATTAACTAGATTTTACCTTACTGTAAACATTCTTTTTATACAAAAAAAAAACGTATTTTCCAGTAAAACAAGTGCTTTCTGTGAAAGATTTTATTTAATTATTAGGCCTATTAATATTACTTGAAAGGTTTAAATGTAAAGGAAAAGTTCACCCAAAAATAAAAATTTGCTGAAAATGTACTCATTCTCAGGCCATCCAAAATATAGATGAGTTTGTTTCTTCATTGCCATCAGAATATGAGTACAAACAGCTGATAAAAACATATAACATATAACACCATAATCCACAAGTAATCCACATGACTCCAGTACATCAATAAACATTTTTTTTTTAAAGAATCAAATCAATCATTACGGTATTTTAAATTTAAACCATTGGTTCAAGCCATAATCCATAATGCAGTGAAAAAGTCCATCCACTGTTGTTCTCTCACATCAAAATCCACCAACAGAACGGTTTAGAACGGTTTTTGGATGGTTTTCACTTGCAAACAGTACTTGATTTGTGCTTATTTCTCTCCTGATTCAGACAAGACGACTTTTTCACTGGAGAAAGCAATATTATGGACACATATTTTAGCTGGAAGCAACAGTTAAAAACATCTTAATAATAGATTTGTTTATTACAAACCCACAGCATTTTGCTTTACAAGGCGTTAATTGATTGGCTGGAGTCATGCGGATTGCTTGTGGATTATTGTGACGTCTCATTCGGACGGCACCCATCCACTGCAGATGATCTATTGGTGAGCAAGTGATGTAATGCTAAATTTCTCCAAATACATTCAATGAAGAAAAATTTTTTTTTGGATGAACTACTCTTTTAAAAGAAGTGGCCATTGTGGTAAGAAAATTAAGTAAGCAAGTCTTATATCATGTAAAATTTAAATGTAATTGTATTTTCAGGAAGTTTATGTCTATTGACTGGAAAACAGAAAGAAAAAAATAAAGAAAAACACTCTTTGTAGTGTCTTTTTTGAATGTTCTGTAGGATCTCTGTAAATTGCATTCAAGATTGCCCAACTTTTGTTACTGTTTTTTTTTTCGCCTCCTAATATAGTGACCAACTTCACATGCGAGTGAGAACAGAACAGTGTGAGACTTACTGAGGCACTAAAGTCTCGTCTGACTCACCCGACACAAACAAAACACCACCGAACTGCTCCACACTAAA
The DNA here is from genome assembly GCF_001515605.1 of Sinocyclocheilus anshuiensis. NCBI lineage: Eukaryota > Metazoa > Chordata > Actinopteri > Cypriniformes > Cyprinidae > Sinocyclocheilus > Sinocyclocheilus anshuiensis. The sequence continues at coordinate 275,565 of NW_015540860.1, read as the reverse complement.
ATTAGGAGTGAGATCTCTCAGCAAGCACACATTGTTTATGGAGTTGTCTGAAAGTCTTCTACATTCTGTCCCTGAGTAAGCAGCACACACCCGATACAGTTACACAGCCTTTAATTAACAACGGCCTCACTGAAACTGCAACTCCACACTTGTGATCAGAAACTGCTGTTTAAGTGATAAGATGGAGAGTGTGTGGATGTAAATGTATTTGGAGAAATGGAGTCTGTATGTGTGTGTCCTTAAGTGTTCATTTCCTATTTGAATGAATGTGTGTGTTAACAGAATGGATCCTATATTGCAGGTTTGTGCAAGTCTGCATCTGCCTGCAGTGTGAAGCACCAGGAGTGTTGAGCAATAGCACGTCTGCACATTTACAGGTTTTTTTTTTTTCTAGCTTCTCTCTGTCTTTTCCTTGGCCTGTGGGTGAAGACCGACATAAACACTTCCCGCACCCTCCACCCAATCACTAGACCTGATGGGAAAAGAGCGAATCATGGATTAGCCTTTCTAGTTGAAGAACAACCTTAACCACAGCAAACAGAAATCCAGCTCACCTCTCAGATAACATCTAGTAACCCCAATAACTTTCTCTATTATGAAATATCTGGCTAATCATCAGAAACTGTGAATTGACAAAGAACAGTAGAAATCAAGAATTTAATCACATATTTTATAGTTAATTGGTTTAAGATTTAGGGAGGAATAAATGTGATAGGATGATTCATCAAATATGGTTTTACAATTTAAAACTTTTACTTATCTCACTAGAAGGTGTTGGCCCATTTGTAGTCACTAAATTATTTAGCTTCTTATTTACATGCAGTTAATGTCAAGTGTGCTGCATCACCATTGTTGCCTCAAATCGTCAACTCTTACTTCAGACCGCTGCAAATTGAGTTGTGAATACCAAATTAGTAATACTTGAGATTTGAAGAAAAAATTTTTTTTATGATCTGGTCTGCAGGATTTCTTGAAGCCAGTTCATCATAAAATATAAACACACCTAACATATGCATTTAAGGGCTAGAAATAGCATTTTAACTTACCATAATTAGAATGATTTCTGAAGGATCATGTGACACCGAAGACTGGAGTAATGATGCTAAAAATTGACCTTTGCCATCATAGGAATACGTTACATTTTAAAATATAATAAAATAGAAATGGTTATTTTAAATTGTAAAAATACTTTACAATATTACTGATTTTACTGTATTTTTGATCAAAGAAACACCCTCATGAGCAAATGAGACATCTTACAAAAATATTTTCAAAAATCTTACTGACCTCAAACTTTTGAATAGGCCAGAACATGTTTTATTTGTGAAAAACAATGTGGTTGTTCTGAACAGTTATTAATTAAGCATGTTATACATTTGTTTCCCACAACTGTGAGTTAGTTTAAATATATTAACATTGCCTTTCAACAGCATAATAAATACCTGTGCAAATGCACTGTATGCTGTTTGGATCTGGTTTCTATGTGTAGTAACCACTCTAGCAAATTTAGCCATATATAATTGATTTTAAATGCCATGAGGGGTCAGGGCGTCCAGCGTAGCAGGGACTGTGGGGGTGTCCTGTAATCCAATGCCTGAATGGTAATGGAGATGAACCCAAAGAAAGTGTTCAGTGAATATGAACAGCCTGGTGTAACATTCATCCTCTGTCAGATGGGAGAATATGTGGGGAATGTGCTTTTGCTTCATGTTAGAACATGGCAAAATTACCCTAAGAAACTCAACCAAAGGAGCAACCTTTCCAAAAATGAACCTACAGATCACTGTCACAGAAAATCCACTGACGGGAATTCACGAACTGTTCACACACCTTATCTAAAAGCAAACACACTAAAAAGTTAAACACCACAAATTCTACACATTTTACAGCTCCTCCCATCATTTGTTTTAGAAAAAGGAAGAAAGAAGAACAAAGAATGATAACATGAGGTTGCGCGTTTAAGGCTGCAAGATGACAATGCCGCAATAACATCCCGTTGTTAACACACTGCACACATTGCAGTATCACCTCGTTGCAGGTTAAGGGTTGAAATGGAAGTGAACGAACGAGCTTCTGCTTTTTCTCTCTGCACATAAACAGTCCTGTCTCTCAAATGTTCTGTTTACTTCCCTGCTGTCCTCTTCTTCTTCCTCCTTCACTCTCTCAGAGGAATGTGCTTCACCTGACCTTAACCTCACCCCAACTCCACACACACACACAGAGGGGAATTCCTCCCACGGTTGGAGATAAAGCAGAGTCCACTCTAAACATGGGTGGCCTGCACTTGTCACTATGCTCCTTCAGGCCATTACGTTAATTTAGAGAGAAAAGAGGCTCTAAATGCAGGAGAAACACGTCCATCTGCACTGAAACCAGACACACAAGTATATTCACACAAAGATCTGCCACAGACCATCACAAATTTTTTTTTAAGTATTCATAATGTATATTTTTAAATTAAATTATTAAATTAAATTACATTTGTGACAATGCAAAATGTTTGTGCGCACCTTTCAGCATTATAAAATATACTCATATACTTCACAGACATAAGTGTGCCTTCACAGGCATGAGATCAAGAAATGTCAAATGCCAGATTCAAACTAACAATGTCTAGATAAGCTATAATAGTCAATGCAATAACTATGGAAGCCTGTTTCCACTCAAAAAATACATAATAAAAATAAAAAGTAATTGCAACTTTTTATCTCACAATTCTAACTTTTTTTTCGCAAAATTGTGAAATATAAACTCACAATCCCGAGTTTATAACTCAACATTTACTCGAAATTGAGTGTTTATATCTCACAATTCCGACGTAATTACTTGCAATTGCGTGTTATAAAGTCTGAATTGCGAGACATAAAAAAGTCATAATTACGAGTTTTTTCTCGCAATTTTGAGTTATAGCATTTCTTATCGCAATTCTCAGGATTGCGAGTTTGTATCTCTCAATTCTGACTTTATAATTCGCAATTCTGAGAAAAAGGGTCAAAATTGCAAGTTTGTATCTCGCAATTCTGACTTTATAACTCACTATCAAAAAAAAAAAAGTGAGTTTGTGTCATGTAATTCTGAGAAAAAAAATTGTGAAGATTCAGAATTGTGAGATAAAAAGCCGTCATTACTTTTTTTAATGTTTTATTCAGTGGCAGAAACAGGCTTCCATAACTGACTGCCAAAGCATTTCTCCAACAAATTTTTCATTCAATTTATCTTTTTCTTCTTTGCACTTCATTTTAATTGTGTTGTGCTGTGACAAAATATTTTTTTAAGAATTAATAAAACAAACTGCTAATACTTACTGTTGTTTGTGGTGGTGTTTTCCTGCCAAAATGATATAACTTCCTAAAGGATAATGTTATTTGGGAAGTGTCATTGTAAGTTAAAGGGAAAGTTAAAGTCAGGAAGTGATACTGAGGATGCAGGAAAGATTATAAATAAATTAGCAATTTAAAAAAAATATATATTCAAATCTAATTGTTAGAAAGGAAAAAAAAAAGAATGTTTCTTAATAAATTCACTAATAAAGTAGGAGCAACAGGGACATGACGCAAATGGCAACATCCACCCAAACCAATTTACAAAATGTTATGCTGATCATATTGAAGATTAAAAATGTGAGTTTAAAGGTGACATATCATGAAAATCTGACTTTTCCAGGTTTTAAGTGCTATAATCAGGTCCCTGGTGCATCTACCAACCAAGGAAACGTGAAAAAGATTAACCCAGTAACTTTGTTTTGGTAAGCCTTTTTCTGCAAGCGTCTGAGAAAACGAGCGCGTCTGATTTCGCTCCCTTGGTGACGTGGCAAAGGGATCTCATTATAATATTACCGCCCCTTAATCTGTAAATTTCCACCCACGGCACCGTTATTTTGATTTCGCAAGCGACAACGGTGTACCAGCTCTAATGCCATGGCGAAAGTTTGAGCAAAACATGCTAACTGTTCTGTCTTTGGCTGCACAGACGAGCACAGAACAATATTTAGAGGGCCAGCCTCAGAGGAGACGAGAGAGCAGTGGATTTATTGATGTATTTAGGCTCCTGTATATTGCTGCTGCCACACAGATCCTTATATCTGAAGTTTAAACTCATATGATTTAAAACGCATGATTTCAACGCGATAAACATGATAATCAAGAACCAAAACAGATGTTTTTAGCAGGTACGAGCTGTAATGGTGCAGCTCTATTCTGGAAAAGGGGGCGGGGAGCAGCAGCTCATTTGCATTTAAAGACACAGGCCCGAAAAACAGCTTGTTTCTGCTTCCACTCAAAATAGGCATTTTCAAAATTATATAATAAATGATCTGTGGAGTATTTTGAGCTGAAACTTCACAGACACATTCTGGGGACACCAGAGACTTATATTACATATTGTAAAAAGGGGCATAATATGTCACCTTTAATATTTTATCCAATATATTAAGGTATATTAATGATGAAGGCATGAAAATGCATTGCATAACAGAAACGACCCCTCCACATGTCAGCTGTTGACATGCAGTGTGTTTGAGTGTGAGATATTTGGATGTGGAACAACAGCATGTTTTGAACACAACAGATAAGACTCCTCACACAACCTTTACAATGGCCCTGTCCTTATTGTTTTATGATAGGTGTGTGTGAGGGAGGGAGAACGTGTATTGATGTGAGAGAAAAGGGATTTGAAGAGGGAAACTCAAACAAGCCAGGCTGCTCTTATCTCCCTCTCGCTAGGCCTGTACACCAAAGGCTTTGCTCTCTCTTTCCGCTTACACTCCAACAGTTTATTTGTTCCTTTCCCCACACCATCCTCCCATGTTTAAACATCACTCAGGCCACTGACGCACTTCCCACCTTATCAATAACACCAACCTGTTCCTTTCTTTCTCCCTTCAAGTTGTTAAAAAATATACTTAGCTTACTTAGAAAAATCCTAGAATGGATCTTAAGGAGAAATGTGTGCGTTTTATGTTGTGACATGCTATTTTCTTATTTAGTTAATTTAATCATACAAATGGCCAGCTTAAATCTGTATGACAGCTTACAAAATAAAGCATAATCGATCACAAGCGGATGTGAGCAGGAGCAATGAGGGAGGGAGCATCAAATGAATTTGCCAATAACCAATGCAAACATGTTCAGTTTCACACGTACACATGCAGACAAAGTAGAGGAGTGTGAGACACAGCGCTCGCACGCTGCGTGAATGCCACAGGAAGTAGTAATTGGTGGAGAAGAGGACAACAGGTGAGCAAGTTGATTACAGATCTGTGTAGATGACTTGGTAGCATGCAATCCTTGCTCTCATGCGCACACACACACACAGCTGTGTCACCTAAGGCTATGTGTGTTTACTCACTATCAATCCCAGCTTTAGTAAAAATCCCAGCTTTAGTATAAATGTTTGTTCTTAAAAGTGGGAGATTTTCAATAATAAATTAAAATCTAAGGCAGGACAGAGATAACTTGTAATGCTAAATAAATGCAACGCCCACTAGTATGCTAATGCACAATGCACTCATTGTGGATGTATAATTATTATTTTTTTTAATGTTTTTTGAGTCAAGTACAAATGTTTTCCTTGTATAATTTTAGTATTATGGTTGTAACTGTATTTATAATCAATTAAATACAATAAATCATACATCATTGTAAACATTTAAAATCAGTAATCTCGCCATCAGGTCTCTCCAACAGATTCTGACAGCTGTTTTAAAAATATATAAATTTTAAATATTTATATTATATTATATTAAGCCATTTTGCACATTTTTACATGAGGTTTTTATTACATTATTATATAAAATTATTTATTAATATTTTATTTTATATAAGACTTTTACATATTTTACATTATATTATATATTATTCATAGTTTTATATTTAATATTTCATAAGTTGTTTTACATATTTCACATTACATTCATATTATATTATTAAAAATGTTATATTTTATATTGTTTACATATTTTGATATTACGTTTTATTAGGCCAGTTAAATGAAGTAAATTAATGTTTAATGACTGCTATGTCTAAGATGTTTGTTATATTATATTATTATAATTTTATAATATTTTATATTAAGCCATTTTGCACATTTTTACATTAAGTTTTTATTATATTACATTTTATTATGTAAGCTAAATTAAGTAAATGAACGTGTAATGACTGCTATGTCAAAGATGCTCGAGTAAATGAGCAAAAACCAAAAAATATCGCTGCTTTCCCTGCAGAAATTACCAAAAGAGTTGTTCCTTTGTGAACTGGGAAAATAGGAACAAAGGAGACAAACTGATCAAGAAATGGGGAATGAGTTAAAGCTAGAGAGAGAGAGAGCGAGAGTGTTTTGATGTGAGAGGAGCGGTGGAGACCCGTTTCTCAGCAGAGGGTCTCCAGACATTGAAACCAGATGCAGTTGTGCAGTCATGAGCCTGAACGTGTGTGCACTCAAAGGGGTTGCCCGAGATATATTTAGAAACTCCAAACGCCATCCATCAATCCGACAGCTTCAGATTAAGCACTTGATGTAACCTAACATTGGGGCCTGCTCCAACTTTCCCCTCTTTCTCTTCCTCTCTTTCTGTCTATCTCTGTCTGTTTCGTTCTCTGTACCACACGCAGTCACAGAGAGCTGAGAAAACTCCCCCTGTCTGGGACAGGCTCTAAACCGCACTGTCAGCACACTGTCTGCTTCAAATAGACTTTATGAGAAAAACAAACACCTGAAAGATCAGCTATGTCCAGCATACACTGTGTCCATGAGCAACATGATGTGATGAAACTAATATGCTGATTTGGTGCTCAAGAAACATTTCTTATTTCTAATTTCGCTGCTTCATATTTTTGTGGAAACTGTTTCTTTGATGAATAGAAAGTTCAAAAGAACAGCATTTATTTGAAATAGAATTTTTGGTAACATTGTAAAAGTCTTTACTGTCACGTTTGATCAGTTTGAATTAATGTAATGTATTTATTTATTTATTTAACTTTGATAGATATGCTGTCTGGAACAAGTCGTTTGTATTTTGGCACAGTTTACACACCAGGGGCATGTTGCATAGACTACTTTAGGATGGCTCATAACTTTTTTTTTAATGTCAACAAAATACAGGTTATACTGATTATCCCTTACTGGGAAAAAACAACAACATATTACTTTACTTATATACTGTATTTAACTGAAGTCACACGCATGTTTGTAACTGGTTGCCTGTAAACAAGGGTGGCTCATCTTATCCTGTGTTTCATTTTACCCTCCTTACAAAGCAACACAATATACAGTGTGTAGCATGCAGAAAAAAATGATGCAATCTTAAAGGGTTAGTTTACCCAAAAATGAAAATTAGACTGTGTTTTACTCACCCCCGAGGCATCCTAGGTGTATATGACTTTCTTCTTTCAGACGAATCCAGTCGGAGTTATATTAAAAATTGTCCTGGCTATTCCAAGCTCAATCATTGCAGTCAGCGGGTGTTGCAGTGCTTCAGTCCAAAAGAAGTGAAATAAAAAGCGCCCATCCATAATAAAAAGTGTCTCACACGGCTCCGGGGGGTGAACAAAGGCCTTCTGTAGCGAATCGATGCGTTTTTGTAAGAAAAATATCCATATTCAAAACGTAATAATCACTTTAATCTAGCTTGCGCCAACAGTCCTTCACGGAAGCAGCTCCTTGAGTAAAACACAGCCTAATTTCATTTTTGGGTGAACTAACCCTTTAATTATGCTTAATCAATTACAATCAACTATTATGATCAATTAAGCTGTCAAACATATAATTTATGACAAAAACAGTCACTTAAAAGAACATTTATGACCATTATAACTGATGCTGTTTGGGTGCAGTGCAATAGAATGGGAGCGTTGTTGCCTCACAGTGTTAGTATCAATGCCACAGAGTGTGTGTGTGTGTGTGTGTGTGTATGTATATGTGTGATAGAAATAGTCTTTTTCTTTGAGCGAGCAACCCTGGCCTCATTAAGACTTGTTTATGTAGGGAGCTATTCCAGAAAACTGAGGTTTATTTGTGTGTATGATTGACTGAAGGTGAAGCTCAGGTGAGCGTTTTTTCCTCTGAAAATGTAAACCAAACATGAAGTTTAGAAAGATGCATTGTATATGCACAAACTCTCTCACTCAAAAACCATTGAAACCCATGCACACACCTGGACTTGGACCGTCCTCTTCACAGCTGGTTTGGCAATGTGCATGTGTGTGAACGCATGAGGTTGTCAGGTTTCACTGCAGTATTATCAGTGCCAACAGGTGTGAAGACTGGAGAAGGATGTGTGTTATTGCTTAGTACAACGACACGTGCGTATGTGTGTGTGTATGCTCAGAAAGTCCCGTTCCACTTCCCAACGCACTCACGTCTAATACAGTAAACATTATTTTTTTTCTTTCCGACGCACACACACACTACACTTGGAGTGTCTGTCTGGTTTTGAGATGGAGGGAGGGAGTAAAACCACACAATGTCTGAAAGGGTCATCACTTAACTATTTACAAACACACCATTTCAGACAGGGAATATGAATCACTACAGTGAGTCAGTACAACGTTCGACAAATGCATGAGTTTGCGTGTGTGAAGGAAGTGGGAGAGAGAGTGAGAGATCCTTCTCATACAGTGGACTCTTTGTATATTGGAGTGAATGAAGATCCTCTGTGCAAACACACAGTATATAGTGCATAAAACAGTCCACACCATCTGTATCTTTCATAATTCACAGTTAAATAGTTATAATAATATTCATATCTTATTATAATATCCTTTTTTGATAAAATAATATAAGGAAAAACATATTTATGGATCCAAGCATCAAAGGTTTATTCATATTTATGATGGTGATTCTTCGTCCTTAAATTTGTCTGGACATCATAAACAGTAAAGTGCCTAGATATCAGATTTGTTATAATGATCTCAAGACACTATAATAAGCAAACTCACATTTTCACAAATGTATTGGTCATGTTATTTTTTTTTTTCTGTCTTAAATTTTCCACCGTTTTGATTATTCGAAAAAACATCCTTTTCAGTAGTCCTAGACAATTATGTTTGTATAATGTAGACTCCCTTCTGAGGAAAAACTTTTTCAAAGAAGTTTGATTCATAAAGCTGTTCATCATGAAAGTCTTCATGAATGTTTTTGACATTTTGAAGACACACACAAAACTTTAAGTTAACTTAAGAATGTTGAAATTCACCAGTATTTTGTGTCATATTTGAAAATTGAGGTCAATTGAGGTCTCTTTCCAATGTGCTTGGGCCCTGATAATTGCCGTTTCCGGCTACATTTGAAATTCACATTTCTACATGCAGGTGTGTGTGTGAATGACAGAAAGAGTTCTGGGTTTCTGGGAAGTGCACTCTAACACTTATGTGCCATGAAGGCACCTTTGTTTGGCAAAATCCCATTCAAACAATAAATGCTTTGCTGTGATTCCTGGCAATTTGCCGAGGTAAAGCCAGAAAACTGCTGAACCATCAAAGCCTCAATCAGTTCTCTGGACGTGTTTCATGATTGTGTGCGTGTACGCACGTGTTTCTGTGTTTGAACCAGTCATCTATCTTTCCTCGGAATCACTGAATAACTCTTCTTCAGGTTCAAACAAACAGCACGTCTGTAAACGACTGCCAGATTCTCCCCTTGCTTTTATCTGGTTTTACTGCCAGCACTGTTATGTTCTTTCTTTGTTTTTCTGTCAGACTGTCATATATGTGTGTGTAAGTGTTTTTGGAAGTTTGGTAGTGATGCCTTGAAGAGTGGAAGTGCCCACCCTTACTCCACCCAGGCTTGAAATACAACTACACACCAGCCAGAGCTTTGAGACATGCTCCTTCACACTCACACAGCTTGGCTTAGACTAGGCTTCTGCATAGTTTCTGACTAGGTAAATGCCGAGACATTAGAGTTGCCAACGGTCCCACAAAATACAGGATCAGAAACACAGATATCTTTTACATTAGCTGTGTGACAGCCCCATTAACTGCTGCTATGTTACAGTGATGCTATGCACAAGGATCAAGGAAGACCAAGGGAAAACCGCTAACTTTAATCTGCTGACTTTTGGATGAACTGTTTTTGATTAGCAAAATTGTGCAAGACAAAGACAATCCATGCATATTCAGTCATGTATTTCATTGTTGCACATTTTTCACTGGATTTACTGCTGTTTATAAAAATACAAAGTACTTAGAAATCCAATGAAATGCATTAAATTCAAAACATTTAAAAGTTGAACTGAATGTTAATTTTAAAATGTTTATGAACACACTTCTCTAGTGTATGCAAATGAACAATCATGTGAACAATCAAAGTGCATCTCAAAAGCATTTTGGCAATTAATTCTGTTGAGTAGCCTAGTGAATGTTTTTATACACAAACAGTAGTCTGCATAGCAATCATGCACTGTGTCGCAGCATTTCATTTTTTATTTCCATTATGGTCAGTTATCACTAATTATCAAATATCAAATGGCATATGTGGTATAAAGAAACGGCAGGTGTCCTCTGCTGAAGTGGCGGTTTATTCGGGACACTCCCTGTTTCATGAGGTGTGTCCCTGTTAGGCTGACTGACTTAAAATGAAGTGTCCTCAATGTCTTTCTTAGCAGCTCATGGTTCTCAACAGAGTTGCATTACATTACAGAGAATGAAAGCTGTATCTCTGCCAAAAACCTGGTCACCCTAATTTTCAAAAGTGTGACACTAATCCCACAGTAACCCAATACACTTTCTCAAGAGCTGAGGCCAATTAAGCCCACGAGTTCTTCAGAAATCACTGAGGTTCATTCCACTCTTTATTTCAGAAACAGAAATCGATACTAAATAATTTTGAAATGTGTAAATTGATTTACACAAATGTTTTATACAAAAGCTCGCGGTTTGCTCTACACCCCTTTTTTTGGGGGCTAAACACTAAACGTTTTGCTCAAATGTAGGTCAGAACTGTCAAATGCAGTGCTCCCCCTGCTGGCCGGCGCTGGTAACACAGCATCGCCTCGGCGGCTCTGGATTGGCTCCAGGCGCTTAAAGACTGGAGGTCAGTGTGCGCGAGGCTGCTGCCAGAGACACTTCTGCGCTTCCAGAAGGGCAAGAGACGCACAGAAGACACCGGCGCTAATGAGCTGGGGACTATTGTGAGACTTTGCATGTTTTTGGTATCCTTCTCGCACTTTTAAACTGTTTGCGAGGAAGCCATCGCGTCTGTTGTGGATTTAACTTTTTTTCTGAGATCATGAACTAAAGTGTTATGCGCTGAACTCTTCATTCACGGAGTTTTAACCGGCGGGATTTCTACATTTAAAGGTAACAAAAAAACTCTTTAAGGCATATTTTCCTCCTTCATATAGTCTGAATGTATAATAGAGTGCATTAAGTGTGATTTTTGTTTGTCTTTTAATTAAATAAGTCCAACTCGTGTATGTATTATCCGGTAACGCGCACGTTTGGGAACATATTCGGCGGTTTCGAAACCTAATGAGCTGCCTGCCTAGGCGGTATTTTGGCATCATGTGCGCGTTTGAACGTTCTAGCTGAGATTACTGTTTGAACGCGCGTATGATGCCTAAACTGCTGTCTAGATAGGCAGCACACTAGGTTTTAAGACAGCCATTATTTATTGCAAATATTTTAGTAATTATAATTAATTACAGCATTTTTTGTAAAATAGGTAGACCAGGTCTAGTTGTCACAGTAGTCTCAGTAAACATAAGGTTTTGTGTGTTTCTCATATAAATGTAAGCTCGGGGCAAGTTGTCACATTATATTGGTATATACAAATATTATTTATATAATAATAGTATTTTGGTGGCAAAAACAATAGTTTGAAAGACTGTTTTACTTTACTTCTTAGTTTCATTACGGTTTTAATTTAGCTAAAAACCTATAATAGACTGTTTAATCACAGAATCTGCTGTGACAACTTACCCCATAGAGTGTGACAGTGTGTCTTGCATTATATAGACAAGACCTAAATGTTTGTGTCTATATAGAAATTGACTCCTACCATAAGACATATAAGTGGAATCAGAACTGATAGTGAATTGATAGTGAACTTGAGTGACAACAAGCCCCATTCTCCCATATAACATGTATTGTAATTTTACATTTTAGGCATCTATTGGGACACCAGGACTCCATCTGCGTCTCTGATATGGGACTTTAGGTTTATATCTCTCATATCATCTTTCCTGGAGTGAATTCGGCTGGTTCAAAACATTTACGCTCT
>NW_015540860.1:258359-263228 GCF_001515605.1 Sinocyclocheilus anshuiensis | reverse complement strand
TTCCAGAAATGGTGGGGCATTTACATTTGCAAGCTATGGATGAGAGTTTGAAAGGAAAGAACCGGGAGGGACTGCTTGATAGTCCGGATTCAGGACTCCCTCCAAGCCCCAGTCCACCCTTCTACTCTCTGTCACCGGGGATCCTCAAGTCACGCTCCGGCAGCTGCTCAACCCCAAATGAGCTGCAAGGATACTGCAGAAAGGAGAGCCGGGAAGGCAAACTGGTATGCATTCATCTAATGAAGCCTTAGAGCTTAAATGAGACCCAAGAAGGCCATGTTCCTCAGTCAACATCCTGTGCTGGCAGTGGAACAGTTTTCATATCAACCAATCGGTGCACTGATTTTAGGGGTAGGGTTAGGGTACTGCTTGTTGTCCAGGAAAAGGATGTTGATGCAGGAACCTCCTCTACTTGGGTAAATCATGTGCAGTATTTAGACCCATGCATGATGACTATGAGTGCTATCAGTTTTAAAAGGGGATAAAACAATGAAATCAATAAACATAATGCAATATGTTTGCCTTTTTGAGTATGGTTATTTTGCACACACTTGTGACATTGGAACTGTGTGTTCATGTGTGGCTTTGGAGATATGAGCTGTATGTCATCCAAAGGTTTTAGATCCAGTTGTTGTCTTCCATCAGTTTTGTCCTTTGACAGATGAACTTGCACCTTAAATGCACTCATTTAGGTCACTATGTAACAGATGTAGTGGCAGATATTTTTTTGATATTTGTTGATTATCTGAAATGTGAGTTTGAGGTTGATCGCAAAAAAGCAAGGGGTTTAAGTGGACTACAATACAATTAGAAGATCAATATTGTGCATTAAGAAAAAAGGCATTTCATACTGATTTTAAATAACGTCATATCAGTTGTAATACTACTATCTGTTGTAATGGAAGTTGGGATATTTACAATTTTATAGGGATGCACGATATTATCGGACTGATATCGGAATCGGCCGATAATGGCTTTAAATGTAAATATCGGCATCGCCCGAATTGAAAAATTATGCCGATATGTCTTGCCAATAAGAGGAGCAACTCACATGTGCTCAGGGTGTGCTAGCGATTAGATCACGTCAACAGAGTGGCTCATTCTTGAAGCAAAGTTTGGTCTGAATGATGATTAGATTCACTGTTTTGATCGTTGCATTTAAACTGAGAATGCACGTACAGAATGAAGCGTTCGGTGTGTGATAGAGTAAACAGTAACAGCATGTGCAGCGGCAGCAGCCTCCCCCGGGTCCTAACGCCCGCTTTGTAAGGAGTTTTAATCCCGTAGGGGGCGCTGTTGGCCTACTTCTAATTAAATGAAAGCAAAATACACAAATAATATTTAGACTGTTTCTGATTAAACAGAGCAGTAATTGATGCCATAAAATGATGAGTATGTTTTCATTTAAAGATCAGAAGCTATAGCTTACAGGAACAAACAAAAACAAAAAAAAATTGTATATATACTGATTTATTCATTCATGTGTAATATGTTATATTTTTAAACAAATTGTGAGCTCTAAAAGATTTTCAGAATTTTTACAACTCTTTTGCTTTAGACCATTTACAAATGTTAAACCTTAAAATAAAATGTTAAGGTTACTACTGCATCTTTCTGGAAAAAAAATGCAGTGATTAATATATAGTTTATTATTTTCAAATCTTCAATGTACTGTCATTATAAAATAACTTTATTATTGTTTATTTAATTCTAACAAATAAGTTCTTGTTAAAAACTAACCAAATCAGTTACTCATTCATACTTGCAGCATTCAAACTGCTTCTGTATAAACAGGACAATTGGACAAAGGACGTGAGCAACCGGTGGTTAAATGAAGTAGTTAAATTCAAAACAACATGTTAGTATAGAAGTACATATGCAGTTCGTCATAAACACAAACAGACACTATTGACAGTGTGGAGGCCAGGGACAAATAATGAGAAGTACTAGGGCAGAATCCTGAAATAGAAAGGGGTTCAGGTGCTCGTGCCTCTGGAGACTCACTCTAATGAAGCAGGGATGACAAGGAACGACCAGAGAGAGAGAGTTTCTGTAAACAAGTTGACCTTGTGTTTGGTGAATGTGGTAACTGTAACCGATCTCTCTCTGTCCCTCATAGCTTCCTCATGGCAACCCTTTTACAGCACATACACGCGTGCAAACAAACAAGCAGTGCTGAGACACACACACACACACACACATATATATATATATATATATATATAGTACTGGTAGAGTATTACTAGACAGCGCATGTTCGCGTTACAGTATAGCACCGCACAAGTGCCTCAGCATAACCCAGAGTCTTATTTCTGCCTCTGAAAGGTTGCGTAGCACGCTAAACTAACAGTGTCCACATCTGACTCGACCATCCATTCAAATCTGTATTGGAATCCTGGCAGTGTCTCAATACTTCAGAGTAACCACAATGCTAGAAGATTCATATTAGCATAGAAAGAAACCTTTTCCAACACTTATAGATGCATCTTCTAGAGCAGTGGTTCTCAGACTGGGGTACGCATACCCCTGGGGGTACGTGAGGTGACGGAGGGGGGTATGTGAACAAAATTCTGAGTTGAATTCTTCCCCAACTTAAAGTAACATTAAAACCGAAAATGTCTTTCTGACAAGCAAAATGCCGCTTCTAATGTAAAAACAGGAAAATGGGAGTGCCGTAAACGGTCAAATACATGATATCCAATCAGCTTAGGCCTACCTCATCTTTTGCTGTCAAAACAGACACAAGCAGCGTGCGTATGATAGGATGCCCGCTGAATATGCTGCTTTAGCAAATCGCGCTGCTGTTCACTGTATCTTTAAAGTAGATCTTCACTTTATAGCATGAAGAGCAAATATTGACACGCACTGTACATTGAGATCGATTGAAACTCTCTTCGATAAAGACACCCTTTGCGAGTTTAAAATATGAGCAAGAATGCAAATTTCCCTGAATATCCAAACGATGGCAAATGTGACATTAATTTTTACAACAGTTCAACAAAAACAGGTAATATTGAGTGAACATTTTTCATTTTAAATGTAGCCTACATTTTAAACAGAATATTGTCATGTTTGTTATATTTTGCAACGAAATAATAGTTCCAACGAAATCCGTATCATCTGGTGTGCATCTCCAAGCAACATACAGCAGTGTTTTGTTAGTGAACGAATCTGCGGCTTTGAACGATTCGGAGAGTCAGTGATTAACCCCATTCATAACTACAGCATTTTGCTTCGTTACTGAATGAATGAATGACGCGACGCCTGGCTCACTAAGACAATGACTTGCCGCCACCTATTGGCGGTTTTATTTTTAAGTCTACAAGTAGGCTATCACTTTGATTTGCCATCATTTATTACTTTATTTATTATATTAATAATTAACACTTAATGGAATGTTAAGAATATGACATAAAACATGACATAAGATACAATTAATACAGATAGAAAATATTTGCCTCTATATTTAAGGGGGCAAATATTGTCCTTTAATAGAAAAGGTGTAACTGCGGTCTAAGTGGAAGAGAGGGGGTACGCAGAAGAATGTTAAATGCCCCAGGGGGTACACCGCTCTAAAAAGTTTGAGAATCACTGTTCTAGAGCAAAAAAAAAAAAGTTTTCCCTGAGAAAACACAGCTCGGCACTAACAAAACAACAGCTTCTTTTATTAAACACATTCCGGTTTCCATTGCTCGACTGTTAACGTGATTGAGCTGCATTTGTGCAGCATAAATGCTTTGCCCGAGCATGCCGCTAAGAGCAAGTATCTAAAGGCATTTTGGAGTGTATAAATGATCACTCAGACACTCCTGTTCAAGAAACATGCATGCTCTTGTCGGGACGCCGCTGTAATAAAGCGTCTCACTCGATACAATAGAAAAGATCAGCATGACTTTATTTGTGCAACATGAATTTTTCATGGTTTTAAGCAGTATGTCTTTAACACTTTGGAAAGCTCTCATGCCAACGTCAACAAAACATCCCTCTGTCGCAGTTCTTCAGAATATGCGGTTTCCAAAATCCTATTACTTAAATGTATACAAATGTGGTGGAGCCTGCAGGCAACATGCAGTATATGAGGACCAAGTGCTCTCTCAGAGTAAAAAAGAAAACGTAGGCATACAAAGCCATCATTGTTTGCAGCACTTTGTATTTTCCGTCCATGGCAACCTTGCTTTGCAAAGGTTTGTCCATCCCAGCATGTATATACAGTATACTATATGCAGTATACATGTTTGCAGAGGATATGTCTGCCTTTTTCCTCTCATTTTGTGGCTGCAGGTCTGTTTCGAGAGTTGTGTTTGCATAACTTTAAAAAAAAATCTCTCCAATCTATTTTAGTGTGGCAGGCCTAACAGCAGAGCTGTTGCAGTCAGTTGCATAAGAAACTGATGACCTCTGTTTGCTGAAATTAAAGAGAAGGGTGCAGTGGCACCTCAAACAAAGTATGCTGCTTTATGAGAACTCATAAGGGATGCATGATAATAAGCAACTTATCAACAACTTCTGTTTGTACATTTAGATCATCTTTGCTGTCTATCTACAGCTCACTTGAAAGTTATTCTTTAAAAACGCGAATAATTTGATAACTGTTAGCAATTGTATATTTTATATATATTGCTTTCATATTGTATATTACAATGCTGTGATGCCTTTACTTTTAAAACTGATTTTAGTTTTTAGTGCTTTATGCTTTAGACAAAATAGTATAGATTTTTAATATCCTTTTATGGCTGGGCGCTATGGGCAAATATTCATATCTCTGTATTTTTTGGCCGATTTGCAATATATGGTATATATCGGTATTTTTGTTTTTGTTTTGAAAAAAATCTGTATTTAATATATATATATATATTTCACTTACCGCCC
>NW_015540860.1:244154-258315 GCF_001515605.1 Sinocyclocheilus anshuiensis | reverse complement strand
CTAAGAAAACAAATAAAGTGACTGTAACCATGTAAGCCTTCATATCATGTGCAAAAAAAGGGTTAAAATCACATTTCATTCTAACATTGTAACATTGCAATCTAAAAACAAAAATAAGGCTTTTAAAGCGGAAGTTAAATTCACTAAACTAAAAATGAAAATAAATGCGAACAAAAGCACAGAGTTGTGTTAGGCTATTTTGATTACCCCATTACAGTCACTTTACAGTCAGTGCTATCATAAAAATAGACTTACTTGTAGGTTTAAAATTCTACATGTCACATTAATTGTCCAACTACAAATATTTGAGGGAAATGTATATTTAGTCAGAATTATTGCGCTGATATTTAGTTGAGCTCTGTCTGTTTGGCACGCATGCGCGCGGCGGCGCTCGTTCACTGAAGTTTAGCGGAGAATCCCAAAGCAGAAGGCTCATGCACTTCTGACAGAAAAATGGAAATATTTCCATGGCTCTATAACATTTACAGATGGAGAATATACCTGTGAAATGTAAGTTATACATTCAGGAATACAGCACATCTCAAACACATTAAGCAGCGCGAGTAGCCTAGCATCTCTGTCAGCGGCACACGCAGCCTTTCTGTCAGAGCATATGACGGGCCGAGCCGCTTAAACTAATATGCGAAACAAAACTATAAACTATGTCTTACCAGTTTTTAAAGGCCTTAATATGAAGCTTGTCACATGTTTAGAACAAATTGGATAATTGACTTTCTCCGCAGCAGCTCAGTCTGTGTCCTCCGCTATATTTTCAGATGCGCTCGTATCAAACTATAACGGTATTGCCTCATATCGAATTGCTTATAAAGAAAATATCGATATATCGTACAAACTCGATATACCGCCCAGCCCTATCGCCTTTTAATGGTTATGCTTTATTTATAGTGAGCTACTACCTAATACTACTACCACTACTACTACTAATAAAAATAATACATTTATATAGTGCTTTCAGCCAGTATTGTAAAAATTGTATGTTTAAACAAAACAAGCAAACAAAACCATATGACAAGCACAACATACATATCAACAGCACAGACCAGAGTGAAGGTATAGATCAGGGAAACAAACAGATCCATAACAAAGACAAACACTACAACCGGAACTACAGACTAAAAATATATGAAACCAAAAGGCAAAGATCCATCAGACACCTCCAGTGTGAAGAGGCAGCAGTGAATACAAACATTCAGTCAGGAATTTCAGGCCTCTAGATGTCAATATAGAACCAATGAAGTACAGCCGTGTGTCTGTATCCATCCTGCACCCCTCAAACTGCATGAGGATAGGTACCAAAACCTGGTTTTAAATGGGCCCCAGGGCTAAATTATGAAAGACTGTGGTAGTACCGATAAGCTCGGACGACTTTCGGTACTGAAGAAAATACACAATATTTATTATAGCTACATAAATGTTAAGTTACAAATTGTATTTCACCAACCATTACTATATGCAAAAATATCAGACATTCGTCTAGAATGCAATTTTTAAAATTCATAATCCAGAAGAGAGATCACAAGTTAAAAATTATAAAAAATAAAAAAAAAACCGATAAGAATACTGTTAAAGTACCGGATCAATAAGAGTAGTAATACCATTAAAACATTGTGCACAACAATAAGTGTTTACTTGTACAAGTGTAGGTTTGACTAGTTAGCAAACTACCCTGCTGGCAGATATTGTAACTGCATCGTCATTGCTGGCCAGAGGCCTGTAAACATTATTTTTATTTTTTCCAAGTAAACTATCAGTTACACATTTTTTATCATTATAGATATTTTGCCAATGTCTATATTTGGAGGGCTCTCTACAGTATCAAATTGAAATGGTTTTTGCATTTAACATCGCAGTGATATCTAATGTAATGTATAAGTATAATACCTGGCTTTCTCTTGCTATTATAGACCTCAGTCAATATAGTGATGCCACTGTAATGTCAAACTCTCTTCAACCTTCAGCCTTTGATTAAGATACCGTTTGGCTGAGCCTGTTGAAGTGCTCTGTTCCTGCTGAGATCTGTCTCTAATGTGACTGGGAGTCTACAAGGTTTGTGTGTGGAGTGGCGGCACATTGTATAACGGCACAGTGGACACAGTATCCGTCCTGGATTTAACGCACACTTTCTCTTGTACTCATATGGACACAGACGCACATGCTCAAGGGCGCGATCCCTTTCTCACTGGCCCGCATCCATGAGATAACAGCATGTATGTTAGTAATGGGAGCGCTTTTAATTTAGCTAATTATGTATTCACTTTCTTCGCTTAAACTGAGCCAGACCATCCTCTGTCAACTTGAAAAACAGATTTAAAAATGCAGTGCATAACAATATCGTAAATAGATAGTAACTGAATGAGACTAAGCAAGTGGTTTACTTTTATCCAACATTGAGAAATTAATTTTCTGAACTGTAAATGTGCACTTTAAAAACTGACTGATGCACTATTATGATAATAGGAATATAATGATATAGGCTATGATTGTATTTGCACAGCACTAGTTGGTTTTGCATACAGACATCTTCGAACTTCTCATGTGGACTATCACAATTCTTCCGATTCCTCAAAACTGGTTCAGTCAGAACTAAATTTCTTAAATTAACTGAAGCAGAAAATTGCAGATTAGAATGCAAGACTATAAAAGTTAACGTTTTCTTGATTTACTGGATGTGCGAGTTAAAAAATGTTCCGCTCGAGCTGAGGAAGAGCCCACGTTTCCCGTGTCAGGTCAGATGACAGTTGGGCTGATGATACGCTGCGGAGGAATTGGGTTTTATGAGGTGTCAGAGACAGAGAGTGAGAAGCCGAGCGTGTACTGTACGTGCCGGTCGCTGAGGAAGGTGCTGAGCGCTCACGTGGTGTGCGTGTTTGATGACTGGAGCAGGTGGAGGCACAGGACGCTCCAGCTCCACACACACTGCTGCATTGTCGCCGTTTGAGCACTGAGCACCAAATATATATATATATCAGCACGCAGACAAACACATGCACAAAGCAACAGAAACTAATCGTATTAAAAACAGTTTCACTAATTAAAGAGAAATAAAACTGAAATAAAATGCAATGTATTTTATTAGATAAAAAAAACTAACTCAAAAATTTGAAATGCCTTGGAAACTTAATGAAATATGTATTACAATTATTAAACTGAAATAAAAAATTATAAAAACTAAGTAGAAGTATTTGCAAAATTAAAATGACAAAACCACAACAAAATTACTAAAACTAAAATGAAAATAGAAAAATAAAAACTAATTCAAAATACTAATAAACACTATTATAGTATATTAATGATACTAAAATAACACTGCTTGAAATTTTATCAGACCCCATTAAAACCTGCTTATACAATTATTTAATCTTCAATCTAAAATTGAAAAAAAAATTACACTCCCTAAAAAGACTCAAACTGTAAAGTGCATTAGTGTTCATATTCAAACAGACACCAAAACAAGAATAGGCATTATAGGATAAGTATTCTGGGATTGTTGCACTTTAGATATTGCTAAAATGTTGCTTTGCTAAATGCTAAAAACTGTTCTGATTCAGAGGACAAATGATTTGATAGAAGAGGAGCGCTCTTCTATTACCTTACAAGAGTTTATTTTATGATAATGAAAGCTACTTAAAAAATAAATACATTCAAATGAAAAGTTGAGATTAAATGATGTGAGAAGAAGAGACCATAAAATGATAAGAGACACACAAAACTAGCACTTTTATGTAAGTAATCAGTTGCTATGGCCAGTGGTCAATTATACAGTGTAGCTGTCAGCATGCATGCATGAATTGAGAAGTATTTCAATGTAAAATGTAAGAATCTTTTGCCAGGACTGAGTTGTAATGGCTAGCTTGATGGCTAATTCCTGTTTTTTTTGTTTTTTTATGTCTTCTTGTGTAGCTGCCATACTTGCTCCTGAACTCTCAAGGTCCAGATGCGAAGTCACGCATGTACCCTGTGGTCTATGGAGAGAGCATCGAGGTTAACCCCAAACCAGAAAAAGAGATCAAGTGAGTGTTAAATATTTTTGTGGTTGCAGGGCCATCCAAACTAAAGCTGGATACAAAAGTCTGAGACCAAACCAGTTTCTGTTTTGCACTTTTTCATTACAATTTATACTATTACTTAAGCATTTTGACTGAAAAGTTAAAATAAAACATCAAAAACATTACAATGGCACGATGTCTTGTATTTAGATCTCTTTTGCATTAAAGGGATAGTTCACCCAAAATGAAAAAATGTCATTAATTACTCACCCTCATGTCGTTCCAAACCTGTAAGACCTTTGTTCATTTTGGAACACAAATTAGGATATTGTTGATGAAATCCGAGAGCTTTCTGACTCTGCATAGACAGCAAGGGAACTACCACGTTCAAGGCCCAGAAACGTAGTAAGGACATCGGTAAAAAAGTCCATGTGACATCAGTGGTTCAAACTAAATTTTATGAAGCTACGAGAATAATTTTTTGTGTGCAAAGTAGTGTTAATTTCGTTGACGAATAATTTTCGTCAACGACATTTTTCAGCACTTTGTGAAAATCATGAGAAGTGACAATCCTCTGTGCGTCTGTGTCACTTCTCACAGCTTCACAACACACTTACATCACACTTCACAAAGTGCTCAGAAACCCATGTGTGACAGTTGGCTGAAGCAATGGTTTTAGTTAAAAAGTTTGAAATATTAGTATTTTTATTTTCTTGATTCATCAGCTGGTGTCGTTTGGATTACCGTTGTGTTTGTTTTGCATGGTTTTTGAAGCGTCATCTTTGGAGGTTATTTTTGTATTTTTTTTGTTTGTGTTCATCTGAAGAAAGAAAGTCATATACATATAGGATGGCATAAATGTTGATAAATGATAATAATAATAATAATAATTATTATTATTATTTTTAAATTTTTTTGGGGTGGAGTATCCCTTTAAGATTCCATGCTTTTAACTGGCCCACAAACATTCTGAGCCATGACATTAAAAGACAGCAGAAAGGGGGAAATATCCAAAATGTTCTTTCATCAGAATACACAGCTCCTTCTGAATGGCTGTTAATGGAGAAATATTATGGTGCAGTTACAGTATCTACCAGCAGGGGCAAACTGCTGAACATATAGTGACGTGAAGTGACGTGATGAGAAGTGAAGTGAAGTGAAGTGAAGTGACGTGACGTGGCCAAGTATGGTTACCCATACTAGGAATTAGTGCACTTAGGATTTAACCCATCCTAAGTGCACACACACAGCAGTGAACACACACACACTGTGAACATACACCCGGAGCAGTGGGCAGCCATTTATGCTGAGGCGCCCGGGGAGCAGTTGGGGGTTCGGTGCCTTGCTCAAGGGCACCTCAGTCGTGGTATTGAAGGTGGAAGAGAGCACTGTACATTCACTCCCCCCACCTACAATTCCTGCCGGTACGAGACTCGAACTCGCAACCTTTGGGTTACAAGGCCGACTCTCTAACCATTAGGCCACGACTTCCCCACTTATATTTGTGTATAGAAGTGTATAAACACTCGGCTAGAAGTGTTTATATTTAATTTTAACAAAGGCATGCTGTGTGTCACCGCAGTTAAATCGGTGTCTATCATGATAAAACCTTAATATCAAACCTATATAATGAGTTTGGAAATTTTAGAGAAATGCTTAATAAATGCATTACACTGTAACTAAACCCATTAGATTTTAGCCGACTAAATTTACTGTAGATTTAGTCGACTAAAATCTTATGATATTTAGTCGACTAAAACTAAAAACAATTCAGATGACTAAAATATGACTAAAACTAAATGGCATTTTAGTCAAAAGACTATGACTAAAACTAAATCAAAATTTGCTGTCAAAATTAACACTGGTGCAAAGAAAACAAAAAATACCACTTTATTCAACGATTTCTTCTCTTCCAGATGCATTTTTGAGTGAACTATCCCTTTATCCATGAGTTTGTGTAAATCCTGATGATCATGTTCTCTATCATGATTTGAGAAAGACCAATGAAAGAACATCTGACCATTTGTACAGGGTCATATGTTCAGGGTCATATGTTCAGTGGCACAAATTTACTTATTTGACTTGTGAGCTAGAAATAGTGCAGAATCAGAAACATTTCTTCATTATTTTGTATCATAACATTTCTTTAAACTTTTACAAAACCTGATTTCCAAGTTGGTCTCAGACTTTGAGCGAACATTCCCATATTTTCCTGAATCTTAGTTGAGTAATGTTTGACTGATGAATTCTTGTCTTTTGACCGCCGTCAGGTTCAACTCTGTGGTGAAGTACGCTTCAGACAGACACTTCCGTGACCAGGTGTTCTGCGCCCAGGTCCCCACCGCCACATCCTTCAGCGAGACGGTGGTGGCCGTTCAGAACTGCACGTGGCGCAGCTACAAGTCAGAGGTTCACTTCGAGCCACGGCACAGGCCGCTACACTTCCAAAGCACGACCATCGTGTTCCCCAAGCACACCCGGAATACATACCGCACCACGCTGAACTACAATGGCAACAGAAACGCAGCCGGCCGCCGGCGGTTTGTGTCCACAGTCAGGCTGGAGTCCACCGAGGACGCCAGTCCATGCATCATTTACACAGAAGACCTCTGAGAGACACATATCAGAGATGTGTTATCCTTCCCAGAATTCAAAAACTCCCTTTGGTTAGAGAGCTACAGTGAGAGTACATGGACTAAAACCCCAATTCAACGACGGATGCTCAGTGAGGGTCATTTTGTTCTTTTGCTTTCAGTGACATTGGTACTTGATGTTGGAGATGAGCTGGAGTTGAGTGTGTATTTGCGGTCTTTACATATGTTTTACGTGTCAGTGATGTATTTATGTACATCTGGAGATTTTTTCTTTGAATTTTAATATCCAGTCGTACCAGTCAGGTGGAGGGAAAAGCATTTGGGGCAAAACAGTTTCTGCTGTTTGCTGATTCACAGGCCCGCGAGGAATCTAAGCCCTCAGAATTCCACCGAAAAAAACGTAGGACTTTTATGCAATTTTCCATTTTAATTATACCATAAAATTCTGCCAATATTCCCCCCAAAAATGTAAAAACAGGCAGAGTCCATGGGGGCCTACTTTATTGTCTTAGTATTGCGGATTCTTACAAATGCTCACACAGGAAAGAGTTCATAATTAAAACGAAATGCATAAGCACATTATATGTGGACGAGAGCACAAAGTCATTAGACCTCAGTCAGGTTAGATGCTGCATTGAATTTAACACCGATGTCAAAAATTAAACATGCTAACCATGACTAAGGTCTACTGACATTAATCTGTAGACTATCAGAACTGGCTGAGGAAATATAAACTGTATTTAAGTTGCACTTATGGAAAGTTGTTTTTTTTGTTTTGGCTGTAAATGTGTTGGTATGACTAAGGGCAAATCAACGTGTAGGAGCACTTGAAAGGTTGGACCAAAGATTCTGTAAAATTCAGAGAAAGGGAAATACAACCTTAAATATTTCCTCCCTTTCTGTTTGTACCTCAGAATAATGTCTTGCACAAGAGTTTCAGAAGCTGCCTGACGTGCTAATAATTCAGTGGCCAAAATAAGAGCTGCACTCACAGAATGACAGGAAACAGAAGGTTGTATTTGAAATAAGTGGACTGAGCATGTGTTAGATGAGACAATTCGGCATATTCGGTTCTCAAATGCTGGATTTGTGAGACGGGTTTAATCTCTGAACAGAGACGAGGTTCTTTGACCTCCTGAAGCCTGTACGGTTATACTTTGCGATTGCACGGTTAGATAATGTCAAAGGTAATTAGTAATTTCGGACTTTTTTCGGAGCCAGTTTGTCTCAGCCAAAATCTAGATTCCCAAACTGAGCTCCTGTCTCCTCCAGCGAGTGCATTTCCTCTTTCATGTATAACACACTCTTTTGTGGAGCAGAGCTGTTGTTGTTTAGGGAGGCGATGAGATGTAACGGAGCAGTGCGCGGAGAGAGAGATTTGGACTGAGCAGTAAAGCATTATGGAGGTGTAAGTACGTCATGTCTGTCTTATGTCTGGACTATACGCTTTCAATTCTGTAAAAGCTGAAGTGGGTTTTGTAAATTTAGATCTCTTACCTCATTCATTTTCTTTTTTTTAAATTTCTGATTTTATATAATAGAGATCTTCTGGTGCCTGAAAATAGAAAAACAGTGACAGAGTATGTTTCCGTCTGGTATGTGGATGTGTTTGAGTTTTGAGAGGAAAAGCTTGGCAGTACAAATCAAAAGAGCCAAGTCTAACTAGTGTAAGACAGGAAACTAGTGCATGTATATTCCATGACACGATGAAAAAATCATCAGGGGTTCATCAGAAGCCATGACCGATAAATAACTTCCTGTTCACTCAAGATGGACATTTGATAAGTTGTTAGAGGAATTTTAGCAATGTGTTGAAAGCAGATCCGAGGGGAGATGTATGAAATTTTATGATTACATTTGTTTGGTGTACAAATGCTTTCCGCTAACAGATGGATTTTGTTTGATTTCCTAACACGGTGATGTGTGTTTCTGTAAAATACTTTCCTGTTGTATATGTGGCATACAGCACTCGTAATTCTCTTTATATTTTTGTATAATTCCCAACTTAATGGTCTTCTTTTGGACAACAGATGAGAAAATAATTTAAGAAAAAAAACATGTATATCCAAACCGATTAAATAAAAGCCCCAAACCCTACAACGGCTGTATGTTTGCCTTCTTTTGATAAATTCTGGATGTTTAATGATCTGTGAGGTAAGAATGAGTCTGTTTTCCATGTACATTATCACTTACACAGCACTTTCCAGCTTAAGATGAAAAACCCTTCCACCATTCTCCTATAAAACTGCCAGCCGTGAGAGAGGCATTGAGTCTTTTTGGAGCGTATATCATCTTAATCCATGCATTCAAGCTTGCTTTAGGCTAGATCTCATTTACAGGAGTAAAGGATTACATAAAAGAAGTCATAAAGTACATTATCATAAGGTAAGTGAATGTTCCAGCTACATATATTGCGCAAGTTTAATACAGTAAATGCAACGTTTATTTGACATATTCAAAAAAAGCCATGTATATTAGTCGTATTTGAAATCAATTTCTGCTCATGTATGTTTTTCTCCTGCTTTAACAAAAGATTATATCTACCTACTCTTTCCCAACGCCTGACCGTTTTACTTTCAAAACAAAGTTCTCCAGTCTAATGATTTACAAACATTTGGCGAATCGTCTTGACTGAGTCATGCTAAAGGAACTGCTACTGAAGAAATTGGATAGCAGTTCTTTGAATTTGCTTTACAGGACGGAGAGTGTGCTTAAATTAAGTGTCTCCACTTAAATTGTTTGCCCACTTTATTGCTATTAAACATCAAATTTTGAATGGTTTCGCTCTTCTGTGAACGGTAAGCCACATAAACATAAAACATATCTAGTAGGCTTCTAAAACAAGACATTTCCCAATAACACCTAGAAGAACAGTCAGCCAATAAAAATGTGATACAAGGCCTAATGCTAATATCGTCATCTCAGTGGCAAAATGTTTCCCAATTTACATGAATACCACAAATATTGTAATTTCACATACTAAATGTTAAATAACATTTAATATAAACACTAAATATTGTAATATTATCATTTTAATGCAAATGTGTTACATGTTTACATGTTATAGACAACGAAGATGTTTAACTTTTGTGACATGTGAATGTATTTTCTTGGACTGAAATACTGAGAGCAAAATATAAACATATTTTAAATATATTTCCAAAAATATGCAAAAAAAGATATAAAAAAGCTATCATTTTAAATATATTTACATAAATATATCAATAGTTTTGGCTTTTTTATTTATTTATTTATTTGTATATTGTGAAATATATTTAATAATATGCTTTTGTGCCCTATAGTCTCTCTGTGTGGTTTAATGGGGGATTTTTCTGCCCCAAACAGAAGAATGTTCAAAATAGATCCTCCTTAGCTGCTTTTCATGCTTTCAACGGCATGAAAACAAGTTGTCTGTTAAATGTCTTTTGTCATAAATTAAGAGCTGCAGCAAACAAAGAACTTCAGCCTGACTGTAGCCTGAGATCGTGTGAAGGTCAGCAGCGCCCTCTAGTGCTCAACATGTCTCAACATGTCCTGATGCCAACAAATATAATGCAGTGAAGAGACGCGTCAACTGCCTGAGGCTGCATAGCAAACATATTTGTATTGCTGCTGCGAATAATCCACCGATTGTAGGTTAAACGTGGACACAATTCCTACACCTTTTGACAAATGAATTTCCATAATATTTCACTTAATACATGACTGGATTAGTTGTTAAATCATTTGATAAAAATTACTGAATCAGACTCGAATTATGCCAAGTACACATTCTTTGAATTAATTGCATTTTGATAACTGCTATGGTAATCAGTGCACAAACTGATATTCAGTTATTCAGTTTCAGTCTGATTTGTGGTCAAGTTTTTAATGTATCCACCTTATTTATTTATTTACCGATAATCTTGTACCATGATGTACAATTACAAAGAAAATATATTCCATTCATTGTAATTAACAACATGGAGTGTATTAAACATTATATTACATCAAGGTTTCCCAAACTGGGGGATTTAAAGGAACTGCAGGGGATTTATGAGTTTAATGAAAAGCTAACAATTAATTAAATCAAAAAGCATGTAAAATTACAATAATTCTAAAATAATCTAATTAAAACGCTTACTAAAAAATGAAATATTTTATGTTTACCTGCATGCCATATGAACATTAACCAATGTCAGAGAACTCTGAACACGCAAATGTGATCATTATTAAAATATTTATTTTAAAAACTCAGGGAAGGGGTCCTTGATTATGATTTCACTTTTTTTTACTTTAGTTAATGAGTAATGTTCCTGTTTGAGCATAAACAACATCTGAAGAGTTCAATGCAAAGGGAGATGTTTTCTTTTACAGAATTTGCTTTTTAAGGCCTACAGCAAACGGCTGGTAGGGACTACTTGTCAAGCTTCTTCCTTGGTTTGTGATATGACAAACCCTAAAATTCAAATAAACCCTGCCCCCGGGAACACACAATCACAACACAAGGGGCCAGCTAACCAATCTGAGTCCATTGCGTATTTGTGAGGAAGGGAAGGGGCTTCATAGAATCAGGAAGTCAACAGACTGTCTTTAGGAGAATGGAATCAGCGGTCAAATATATGAAAAATAATGCAATTTTTTTTTTTTTTAACGAAGCATTAACATGTGTTAAAGTGCCCCCATAAACACAATCAATCCCTAACATTAGTTTTTGGTTCCCGTTTGGTTATTTATGTGGGAACCAAATACTAACGTTAGGGGAACGTTAGAATAATGTTATGGGAACGTTCTTCAAACAAAAAAAAACAACAACTAACGTTCTGGAAACGTTAAGAAAAATTTCCTGGCTAACCAAAACAAACCATAAGAAATAACGTTCTGGGAACCAAAAACTGTTAGCTGGGTTGCTCCGCCCCTAAACACACGAACACGCTATGCAACACATTCAACAACAAGGACAAGCATAGGCTTATCAGACAGGTATACAACATGAATCAGTCCTGTTAATACTATAGCTCAGGGATCCTCAAATCTGGCCCACGGGATCCACTTTCCTGCAGAGTTTAGCTCTAACCCTAATCAAACACACCTGAGCATGCTAATCAATGTCTTCAGGATCATTAGAAAATCACAGGTAGGGGAGTTTGAGTAGGGTTGGAGCTAAACTCTGTAGCGCATTGGCCCTCCAGGGCAAGATTTGAGGAACCCTGCTATAGCTAATATTACAACAACAGTACTGTTTCTGTGAAACATGGCAAATCCAATGTTACTCACGTGTGGAACAGAATCAAAATCTCGATGTGCGTTTTCAGGCCTTCCCTGCTCTCTAACATCTCTCCAGCACTAAGCTTTTCCAGCATTAACGCGGGTCGTAGCTCGTGCCTGATCATAACCCTTCTTATTCCAGTTATAGTTTTCTGATCTTTTCCTTTTTGGTAACATTTCAGTCATCTCTCTAGAAACCTCCCACCGCTTGTTTACTTTCTCTTCTCCCAATCACAGTATACATATACACGCACTCTATTGCTGATTGGCTACAAGACTGCTGTGGTGCTCAGCCTTATCGGTCCGATCCCCATTGTTTTTCACGATTTACACAGCTTACAAAGTACACAACTGCATTACTTGAGTTAAAGTACAGATACTGCATCTCAAATATTACTCCATTACAAGTGAAAGTTGTGAAGACTCATTTTTACTCAAGTTCAAGTAAAAGTACAGAAGTACTTCATTTTAAAAGTACTTAAGTACCAAAAGTGTTATTATTGTTGTATGTAATACTTGCAATACCCTCTGAAGCAACAAAATGTAGTGGGGTGAAAAGTATATGTCTTTCAAATGTAGTGAAAAAGACATAAGATTCCAGAAAAAATAATACTCACGTGAAGTAGGCTACAGATACTCAAAAAGCACATCTTAGTACAATACTTTAGTAAATGTACTTTGTTACTGTCCACCTCTGGCTTGGGCCATGTACAATTTTTTTTTAGCACACAAACCGAACAAAATGCAAGCTCCAGCCAAGGAAATTCTGAAATGTATGTATTCATCATAATCATTTACATGACTTTAAAGGGTTAGTTCACCCAAAAATGAAAATTCTGTCATTAATTACTCACCCTCATGTCGTTCCAAAACGTTCATTTTCGGAACACAAATTAAGATATTTTTTATGAAATCCAAGAGCGTTCTGACATCTGCTCAGTTAATATATATATATATATATATATATAAAACCTAAAAAGTGATTCATCCTACAAGTAGTCCTGGAGTGACGGACACATTCACAAACACACTGACACATCAACACACGTCTGCAGCCATGTAATGTACTTCCACTGATGGCGCGAGTGTGTGCGCTTGGGTGGGTTATGGGATGTATGTCTATGTATGAATATGTGTGTAGAGGTATCAGAGGGCATGAGCGCAGATGGACGTGTGTGTTCCCGTATGTCAGTATGGACATGAGTACGTGTGCGTTCACGAACATCCCTGTTTACAGTAACAAATTTCTGTTCATAAGCAGCAAACGTTCACTTTAAAGGGTTAGTTCACCCAAAAATGAAAATTCTGTCATTAATTACTCACCCTCATGTCGTTCCAAAACGTTCATTTTCGGAACACAAATTAAGATATTTTTTATGAAATCCAAGAGCGTTCTGACATCTGCTCAGTTAATAGCTTTAAGGCTGTGTCCAAAATCTTCACTTTACCTGATATAGTGCACTATTTGAGCCATTAGTTGTGGTGTCTGAAACTATGGATATTGAGTAGTGCCATAGTGCACCTCAATAACGAGTATACAGTACAACCAGTGCACACTCACTAGCCGCTAGGCTAGAATATGCATTCACATTATAATAAAAGTGTTTTTACAATATTAATATTTATTTTTTTATTTTATAATGACATGTTATCATAGCATAGTTCTTGTATCATTTTTTAGTAATAACTAATTGTAATAATTATTGTTAGTCCTCCTAGTCCAAATTGTGCAGCTCTACAAACAAGCCTGGTGCTCTTTTACAACCAGAAAAATAGCAGCTGGATTTATGCAACCCTAGAACTGGAGGCATATGGAGGTGATTTTGGATACACAGCATAAATCTCACCCCTGAATTTCTAATTACAGACATCGTCATACACCTGATTCGGTTAATCAGCTCATTAGTACAGGCCTTATGAGCCGTACCACCACTCTGCTGAGGTCTCCAAGAACCAGGATTAAAAAAACATTATAAATTGACAAATAAATGAATAAATACTACCAACAACATAACAAACGAGAGCACAGCAGAGGTTTGGGTTCTTCCTCCCAGGTGCGGGGTTGGGCCTGGCCCTGTGGAGGCGCCGATGTGCCCTGCTGCATTGGGGAAGGTGAGGGTCCTGACATCATCCCACTGGGGAGACGCATCTGCATGGTCAGGGGGTTACAGGGGAATGGAGTGGGGCCTAAGAGGAGGAACCAGAAAAAAATGTCATATATAAATACATAAAATGTGCAGTACCATTCGGTAGGACTTTGTAACATTTCTAAAAGAAGTCTCTTATGCTCACCAAGGCTGCATTTATTTGATC
>NW_015540860.1:241808-243911 GCF_001515605.1 Sinocyclocheilus anshuiensis | reverse complement strand
AAAAGCAATATGCACAAAATGGTTGTACAAAAACAGATGCCACCCAAATACCCACTTAACCTTTCCAATCTTAAGAGGGGCGACGATTACCGCTGTTTTCCCATCTCTCTCCTCTTCATTTGTTTTAATCTCTCAGCTTCATTTACGTTTATCAGTTACAAATGAGAACACCCTCCTCATCTAAGGAAAGTGCAATCCTGTCCTCAGTAAAAAGGTCAAACAAACAGTCAATATAGAGGAAAGAGGGCTCGCTATACAAGAAAACACTGAACTTTAGAGTGACTTGTCCACTAAATACAATACTGTCTGGAGTGATATGTCAGAGAATGAATCTCAAAATCAGAGCAGAGCATTCTGGGATGTCTGTGTAGATGTTATGGTTTAAAAAAAAAAAAAAAAGTATAGCTACTGTTTGCACACCCCATTCAGTGATCTTGATGAGAGTGTATTTGGGATTGAAGTGACTGAAGATAAAGCCCCATTATACAAAACCACACTAGGTAGTGAAAAAGCAACAACAAAAGCCCCCACCGGATAAAACCCACTGCTGAACTTTTACGTTTCATCTTTTAATTAGCTTCCAAAAATATCCCCAAAGTCTGGAGATTACAATTATCATTGCAGTTTGAACTGTTAAAACCATGTGACAAATAAAAGTCAAACAATACGAATTAAAACATTTCATTCTATCTAATCTGCATGCAAAGCAATTAGTAACTCCACCGCTACGGTGGTCCGAAAAAGAGGCGTTTTGGAGAGGAGACTGACACGGTAAATGTCTCCTTCACGGTTTTAAATTGTGCCTGCGTGACAAATTGTACAACCCTGGCATAACAAGGAGAAAATAAACTAATTAAAAATTGTGCGTAGTCACTTGGTAGTTTTAACTTCAGAAATGTATATGTCAAATACATGGCACTTAACACTAGAATTATCTTTAAAACTGTACAGAGTGAAGGACTACAGGTTATATGGGGTGTGGCGTCTGCTCACCCCCATTTTATTTTATTACGCAGGATATATCTCCTCAAATGAGCCCACAGAAAGGAAAGAAAAACAAACGCATCCCGAACCCTGCGTTCAAGCACAAAGAGCAAAAGTAAAGCAGCTCTCAGTGAGTCATGTCAAAGGACTGGCCAGGCAGCATGGCTTTAACTCTTCAACAAATAGATGATGTGAAAAACATCAGGTCTGCTGGGACGTTCAGACCTGATAAAGCAGCTTCCCCTAAAGATGCGTCCACTCGCTCAACTCTCTGCCAGTGATTGTCGCTAGAGAGTGGAACACTTGACAAGGTAGGTGACGAAACAAATCAACAAAACACTGTATAAGAAAAACGAAAATAAATGCTGTATAAAAAGTTGCATTCAGGTCGGCATCCGTTGAAGGACACTGACAGGAACCGTTTGCCGACTAAGTGCTTGACTCATTACAAAAAAAAAACATGCAAAGGTTCATGTACATAAAAAAGTTTGAAACTAAAAACATCTACTATCAAAGAGAGATGACGGAAAAGACAACATATTATTGGTCAGCTAGAGTCACAAAAAATTAAGGTTTGATGTTAACAAATGAACATTATTTGTACCCTGTAAACCAATGATTTGGCCGCCCATGTTAACTCTCAGAAGTAGCATGGTAAGGACAGAATGTTACAGGATCAAATGAAATCTGCTTCAAAACCAGTAGAGTTTAGCACAGGGATCAGCCAACCTGCCTCTCTGAAGGTCTTGTTTCATCACACACATACTCGGATGGCCCAACAGCATCAGATCCATAAAAAAAATAACAGGGTCATCTTGGCAACACATGAACCATCATGAAGGACTGCAGATGCACATGAGAACTCAGAGGGTATACGCGTGTGTGTGTGTGGGTGCTTATTTCTGCAGAGGATTCATCCAGCCTTTGCATTACACCACACACACACACACAAAACAAACAATTTGCAGTTGTATTACAGTATAAGAGTGTGTGTCCTGAGCAGTCTAATGAGGAATGCTCCAAAACGCGTCAACAAAACAGATGAGTCCATGAGTCAACTCTGATAAGGCCTGCAAGACGACACGAATAGAAGTATATATATATATATATATATATATA
>NW_015540860.1:221104-241738 GCF_001515605.1 Sinocyclocheilus anshuiensis | reverse complement strand
GAAGTCTCTTATGCTCACCAAGGCTGCATTTATTTGATCAGAAATACAGTAAAAAAGTAATTTTTTGAAATATTGCAATTTAAAATAGCTTTTCTATTTAAATGTATTTTAAAATATAATTTATTCCTTTGATGACAAAGCTGAATTTACATGATCCTTCACAAATCATTCTAATATGCTGATTTGATGATGAAGAAACATTTCTGATTTGAATCAATGTTGAAAACTGTTGAGCTGCTTGATATTTTTGTAGAAAACCCTGATAAATTTATTTTCAGGATTCTTTGATGAATAGATGAATAGTCACTTTTGATCAATTTATTGCAACCTTTCTTTCCCTCGCTCAAAAACAAAAAATAAAAATCTTAACATGAATTTAACATACATTAACCCAAATTTATTATATAATGATTTTAAATACTAGGTGAAATTGATTCAGTCATTTTATTTGGCAGATGTTGCTAATATTTAACAAGTTTCTCACCCCTATTGTGATTGTGTGTGTGCACGTGTGTACCTGTAGATGAGGGTCTGTCCTCCCACACTCTGTTGGTGAGTGGGGTGTGACAGTTACAGTCTCCCTCAGAGTGGACAGAGGACACAGATGAAGGTCTCTCTCCTCCAGACAGACCAGGACCAGGAGACTTAGTCTTGCGACCATTAGAGCGCCCTCCTTTGGATTTAACTGAATTCAAACACAGGACACAAACCAGAGATAGTCAGACAAACAAATATAAAGATATCTGAATATGTTTACAAAATAATTCTCAGCTGGTGGAACATAACTCAAAAACAGGCCATAGGTCTGTTCTGACCAGTGAAAAAAAAGTATGCAAATGCAACAAATACATAAGAGAGGCCATGCTTCTTTTGTTGTAGACATGAAAGGAACGAAACATGTGCATATTTACCAGTCACTTGGTAAAAATGAGAAAAAAAATGGGGTGGTGCCAAAATGAACAGGTCCTCAAAAAATAAAAGTATGCAAGATAAGAAAACACAACTGCATTAAATACAGGCTCATCATGTAACAATTTATTATCACATGCTGTTACTAATTTACATGTGAGCACATTTGATCCAAAAAATGGAGCCAAAACCTGACATATGCAGCCATGAAGGTAGCTGCATTATAAAGGGTTTATTTGGCGCACCTGGCAAGGAGTAGGGGTCTTCAGAACGCCCATCCACTGAAGCTGGCGGCCCGACAGCAGCTGGCACGCCAACACTCATCGAGTTGACAGAGTTGGACGGTGAGCGATCGTCCATCTGTTCATCATACTTTCCCATGAGGGCTTTCCTGATAATGGCCTCCAGACCTATAGTATTACCGCTGGCCTCTGGTGCCGGGTGACTGCACACGCTCACGGGTCCTAAAACAGATATTACAGTGGTTGTGTTAAAGAAACAGGAGTGTGTGAAGTTATTTGGCAAGCTTTCCTTAAGACAGAGGACAGTAGTATAAAATGAACGGCTGTTGAGGAGAAAAGACCACAAGTGGAGGAGCTGCTCACCAGCATTTGTAGAGGCGGGCATGTTAAAGATTTCTGTCCCAGGTTGGCCCTGGTCTAAAACAGAGACAGGAAAAGATAAGTTTGAGCCGTTTAGCCAGCAACAATAACATGCATATTAATGTCAGTTAAAACCCAACAGATTCAGTCCCATTAACTCACTGAATTCAGCCTCTGTGCCGACCACCATCTTCTTAATCATTTCCTTCTTGCTCTTGACAATAGAAGAGTTGCTCTCAGCCAGTTTACTGAAGAAGGCTGGTGGTTGAGAGCTACTGGCTGGTGAACGAGATCCCATACTGAGACACAAAAGCAGAGAATGAGTAATGAAAATACAGGATGAAAGATGATGTCCAATTAGTGAATGAAACCTTCTATCGAGTCAAATAGTTTTAATGATTCGTTAAAGAATGGAGCCTTTTCACAGACTGTGATGACGTGCTTCCAGAGCTATTAAAAATCAAATTGAAACGCAAAAATTATAATTGCAGTTTTCTATCCACCACTATGGAAGTTCACCCAATCATGATGACTTCCACCTCTGAGAACCAAGGGAATGTGAAAAGGGTCCATTGCATAGAATCAGTCTGAATTGTTGTTTGAACCAATTCACTCTAATGAGACCGACTCCCATCACTATTGTGTGAATGCATCTGTTCGTATGTTATATACCCCTGCTCTGCTTGTTCATTAGGGTAGGCAGCTCCTGGTGTCTCCGGCTCCGAAATGGCCCCTGGTGGTGAAACAGGTTCAATCCCATCAGCAGCCAGACTCACTGGAGAGGCCTTACTCTGAGGAGGAGACCTGTCTCTCCCTCTCTCCCTCTCAGCAGCAGCGCCTTCTGGGGTGTAGCGGGCGTTGGGGTCTGTGGGAGTCTGGGCTTGGGGGGCGCTGGGAGGACGAGTGAGATCCAGCACAGGGGAGCTGTGATATCCAAACACAGGCTGTAGAGATGATTGACCCCCTATCTGGCCTTGCTGCGACTGGCGCGTGTAGTCTTTAGTGATCACCTCCTGTAAAGCAGGAGACAAGTACAATATTTATATTTAGAATAGTTACTTTTTTTTACCTTTGTAAAAGGTAAAATTTATACAATTATTTTAAAAATGATTTTAATTGTGACAGCCATAACAGATTGTTTCATTTAATTGTCTAGAATTTGCTGGGCATTTTTGTGGCACTTACACTGATGTGCTGGGCGAGAGTGACCACTCTCTGAGAGCCTTTGACAGCAGAAGGCGGCTGCTGACCTGGAGAAAGTCTGTCCTCAGACCCATACAGCTGTTCTAGTGCCTTTTGGTGAGCTGCAGAGAGGACAGGGAAGCACACATAGACAGGAAAAGAAGACATGAAAGTGCGGTTGAGTATGGTGTGGCAGAAGGCTGTGGATTACAGTGAGGGTAAGAGCAGAGACGGGTGTGTAAGCGGTGCGGTCACATACAGGCTCTGGGATTACAGTACTCAATGACTTGCTCACACGTGTGTTCAGAGATCAAGCCAACATTATGGAGGCATCTGACTGTAGCGAAGTGTAAGTACTGTGCTGATTAGCAGAAATGCTTTGAACAAAAACACAACAATAAAACAGAAGCAAAATGCGTGTTTAAAATGAGCTGTGAAGGTAGGAGAAGTGGATATATCTGCTTTATTACCAGGCCTAAGAACCAGGGATATTTTCCTTTTTCTGCAGCTGTACATTGGATTTTCCCCAGTTTTCACACTAGCCATTATTATCTTTACAACAGAATAAAGTATATATTGACACGATAGAAACTGAGGCTGATATAGGGTGACCAGACATCTCGTTTTTCCCAGGACAGTCCCGTATTTCAGCTCTATTTTTAATGTCCCGACTTATTTTGAAAAAAATCACGTTTTCACCCACCTGTTTACGTTCTCTTAAGTCATAACCGACTGTATTTACATGAGATACTCCACACGATGGACATTTTGACAGCTGTGTGTGTATTTGACAATTCAGGCACAAGGAGAACTGATCGCAGAACTGGGATTGTGCGGCCGAGAGAGCATTTCTGTTGTGTGTCCTTCAGCATGATTCCGCGTATCCCGCCTTCACTTACTGCAAGTTATTCAAAAACGAATTGTGATTGGATGGTAATTTTGTTCCTCGACAAGCTTAGTTACCTTTGATTAGGCTGTTCTTGCGTGACAGTGACATCGACATCAACATCACTACTACTACTACTACTACTACTACTACTACTACTATACTGTATGATTCCGATTCCAATGATTGTATTCATTCTTTTGGCAGTTTTGAGAAAGCCTTTCACATATAAATGGTTTAAAATACATATTAAACAAAAAAAATAATATAAACAAAAACAATAATATTTACATTGACAACTCATGGATTCAATTCAAATTAATAGAAAAATCTTAAAAGACTTCAGGCACATCCAAGAACAACATTGGTTAAATGCAGTGATGTGAATCATGAGGAATTATTTATTCTAATCCCACATAATGTTTTCAGACACTTGACAAGTTTCATTATTTTTGAAGAAGCTCCCCCTCATAAATATGGTCCTAACAACATACACTACCTTTCAAATGTTTGGGCTTAGTACAACAGAAAAAAGTATATAATGAGTGACAAATGTGGTAACACCTGATTAAGGGCTACTGTATGATTCCGATTCCAATGATTGTATTCATTCTTTTGGCAGTTTTGAGAAAGCCTTTCACATATAAATGGTTTAAAATACATATTAAACAAAAAAAATAATATAAACAAAAACAATAATATTTACATTGACAACTCATGGATTCAATTCAAATTAATAGAAAAATCTTAAAAGACTTCAGGCACATCCAAGAACAACATTGGTTAAATGCAGTGATGTGAATCATGAGGAATTATTTTTTATACATTTTAAAATTATATATATCTATATATATATACACACATACATATATATATATATATATATATATGTGTGTGTGTATGTGTATGTATGTGTGTATGTATATATATATATATATATATATATATATTGTTCATTGTTAGTTCATGTAAACTAATGCATCAAACTAAATGAGACCTTATTGTGAACTGTTGTTGTTTTTGTTTTATTCCTGTGATGACAAAGCTGAATTTTTAGCAGCCATTACTCTAATCCTTCCACCATATCCTTCAGAAATTATTCTAATATGCTGATTTGGCGCTCAAGAAATATTTCTCACCACAGACAGTTGTGCTGCTTAATATTTTGTGGATAGTGTTTTTTTTATCTTTGATGAACAGACAGTTCAGAAGAACTGAATTTATTTGAAACAAATCTCTGGTAACACTATAAATGACTTCTCACTTCTCAATCTCACTCACTTCAAACTTTTGAACAGTAATGTACTAAAAGCAAGACTCATGTGTTTGATACTAGTAAGATTTTAGTCTTTTGGCTGTAGATTAAATTAGATGGTGGAAGAATCCAGATATTCAACAACCATTAAGAACCAAACACCTTGAAAATCATTCAGCTCCAGATCCATCTTGACCCTCTTTATCTATAATTTGTCAAATTTGTTTGCTTCATGCAGCTATCAAACTGTCAAAGTGCCAGAGTGCCCTCCCTCCAAAAAAGGAAATGAAACAGGAAGCAAACATGTAGACCTATGGAATGTTCCCCCCCAAAAAAAAAAAAAAAAAAAAAAGAGGTAAAGGGGGAACACAAGAGGCAAGCCGATAAAGACATTATGAAACGATGAGCAACCACATGACTGTTGAATGACTGAGCTCTTAAAGTTCACCTCAGGATCTCTCTGTGGTCTAGAAAAGCTTGTCTCCAGACACGTCATTCTGGACCATTAGGGCGTAGAGTGAATTATCAGTCCACTAAGATATACGCCTGTGGCCATTACAGAGCAGAAGCTCAAATCATTTAATGAGCTTCACTACATTCATTTGTGGAAGTTTGGACTGAAACGTGCAGAATCTCCCCTCAAAATCTGGATTTGGCAAACGGTCAAATAGGTTTAGGTGATGCAAAAGGGGAGGTAAACCTTTGGTGGTCTTTAAGCAATGCTTCAGATGCCAAAAAAATATAAAAAGCAATAGATAGAAGCATATACAAAGAAACAAAAATAACCAAACCGAAAGAATATGGAAACCAGGTTGATTCTGATCAATGCCAACCACCACAAGCGTGCACTAGGCCACAGACGTAAGGGGGTGGGGATGGGGCAGGGGCACAGGAGGGGAAGAAGAAGGGTGGAGGGATGGAAAGGTGTTGGGTGGATTGGTAGAGAACAGGAAGGACAGGGAGGGGAGGGGAGGGGAGGGAAGGTGGCGTTAACAGCCCAAAGGTCCCAGAGCGTCTTACCATCACAGGTGCCGTTGGTCGCGAGCGCACCAGTCTCTGGCATCGACGCATCACAAGAAATTTGATGCATGATTATCGCGTTTATGAAGTTGGCCGCTGTCATGGTGGTCTTACCGAGTGCTCGAAGTTCGTGTTCCTGTAAGGACATCACTTTGTTTTGAGTCTTTTCCCTACTTGACGCGCTGCTGATGCCATCCCCACCGCGGGACGGGATGGAACTGCTGCCGCCGTTGTTTTCGGAAGCCAGCAAGGGGTGCCCTCGACTTGTGGGCAGACCGAGGTGGGCACCAGGGGCCTGGCTGTACGGAGAGGGGTATGACCCACCGTCACCAGGGCTGGCCAGCTTGGGGTCAAACTTGGAAGAGGATGAAAGGTCCTGATGTTTGGGCAGACCTCCACGCCCATGGCTTTTGCCCCCATCTCTATTTGAATCTTTAGCGTTTGAGTCTGTACCGGATGGGTAACCCTCATTGGCTAGACCAGACCGAAGGTGCCCACTGAAGCCCTGGTAGCGAGCAGATCCTGGTGGCCTGAAGAAAGGTAAATGTAAACAAATTATGTTGTTTATCTCACTGGCCTTACCATCAGGCAGCAGTTTGAGCAGTGGAGACTCACC
Source organism: Sinocyclocheilus anshuiensis (assembly GCF_001515605.1). NCBI lineage: Eukaryota > Metazoa > Chordata > Actinopteri > Cypriniformes > Cyprinidae > Sinocyclocheilus > Sinocyclocheilus anshuiensis. The sequence goes on along the minus strand of NW_015540860.1, from coordinate 235,268 downwards.
GCAGCACAGAGGGACTGTTGTGCTCAGAATTGGGCAGGCTCTTTGAGCTGGTGTTGTGCAGAACACTAGGTCTCTGCTGCAGGCTGTCCTGGGGACGAGGGGAGAGCGGAGACGACTGGTGACTGTATGGATGAGACGGGGGACGAGAACTGCTGCTGCTGCTGCCACCCATCTGTTCTGGTGCTCCTGTTTGGACACAATGTTCAGACATTTAGCAACGCTGATCTGCATATTGATTATTGGCTAAAGTACACGGACACCGAACAACTCAATATGAATCCAATTATAATTGCAGCTGTAAATCTGTGTTTTAGAAAACTGAAATGAAGCTGAAATGAAATATGAAAATGAAAATATATAAAAATATCAGATGAAAAACTGAAAAATATATGTTAAAGTTGAAATACTAAAAGGACTAAAACTGAAATAAAAATAAATTAAAGCTATATAGAAATTGAAAAACTCCAAAAACTAATAAAAAAAGACAAAAGTACATTACTAAAACTAAAAAACAAATATTTATGGGTATTTATATAAATATATTATACTATATAATATATATTATATTATATATTATACTATATAAATGGTTCTAAAATAGCAGCTGTAAAACAGTTAATGATTTATCAAGTTAATTGTAAAATCTGTCAATTAGCTAAATTAATTACAATTAATCCTATAAATATTTGCTGAAAAGAGCCCCCAAAGACGACAATATAAAGACGTTCCATAAATTGGCTGTACACATTAAAAGTAAAAGGCAGTGAGGGCGCTCACCTGGTCTCCATATAGGAGCATGTTCCACGTTACCATGACCGAGGGACTTGTCTCTTTCTCTGTCCCGATCTTTCTCACGCTCTCTCTCTCGGTCTCGTTCCCTGTCCCTCTCTCGCTCTCGGTCTCGCTCACGATCCCTCTCTCTTTCTCTCTCTCTCTCCCTCTCCCGTTCTCTTTCTCTCTCTGAGGATGTCGAACTGCCTTGGATCTTGCTCATGTGAGAGGCTCCCACTGTTGAGAGATAGAGGTATAAAGTGAATGACACTTATAAAGAAAATTCGTTTTAAATCACCATGTTGTTTGTTTGAGTGAGTGTGTTGCTTTGTACCTGGTGAGATGGGAGATGTGTTGTAGGCTCCGCTGGGGAAAGCTGGAGAAGTTCCTGGGATGTATGTGATACGATCCATGGGAGAGGCAGATGTTCCTGCAAATGGACAGAAAAAATTCACGTGCATCAGATGATCATAAGTATGTGACATGTTGTTTTTATTTTTGTATTCATATACATGACCAGGTTATTTGGAATAGTTCTCAAAAAAATTTTTAATATACCATTGTTTACTAACTCTCATGCAATTGTCAGTGAATAATGACTTAAATTGTGCTCTATTTCTTTAGAAGATTTAAAATATGTCAAGGACAAAAGCCCCTATAAGGACCCCTCACCTCTGTGTGTAGGTGAGTAGGCTAAGTTAAGAGACTGCTCTCGAGGTGTTAGGCCTCTGAGCAGGTCGGGTCTCTGGGCAGCCATGGCAGCAGCGGCTGGCCACTGGTGCATCTGCTGGGAGGTAATGTAGTCGTTGAAGAGCGTTTGTCTGTTCTCCAGGGCTGCTGTTTCAGGGAAACCTCTGATCAGGTAGGGTGAGTAGTGGTGAGGGTAGCCAGGGCCAGGGGGCAGGTGACGGGGCAGGTAATACGCTGCTGTGGAGACAAGAAACAATGTCAAAGCCAACTGACAAATACATTACATAATGCATGATATACTACAATTATTTTCAAATATAAGTTTGGAGCCAGTTTGTTCAAGTCTATTTTGTTCACCAGGGCTGCATTTATCTGTTAAAAAATACAGTAAAAAGTTATATTGTGAATTAATACAATTTAAAACTGTCTTCTATCTGAATATATTTTAAAATGTGGTTTATTCCTGTGATTCAAAGCTTAATTTTCAGAAATCAATACTCCAGTCTTCAGATATTTCAGAAATCATTCTTGTATGCTGACCCCAAACTTTTGAAAGGTAGCATATATGTAACTTTAAACACATTTAATATATATAAATAAAATGGGAAATACCCTGATATCATTACACATTTTAAGAAAAAATAAAAAAAAATTTTCCTGGTCTGGAAATCACACGTTCCCTGATATTTCCAAGTATTCCATAACAATGGCAATTTTCACCCTAATATTTGTGCTGCTAAACTGCAAATACCTGGCTCAATCGGGATTCCCCTGGGCAGAGTTGCAGGGTCAAATGGTAGAGGTATCTGGCCACGGTACATATCCGTTCCCAGCCCCTGCAGGATCCTCTCGTAGGCCAAAGACGCAGTGTGCTCACCAACTGCCAGTGGAGACTTAGTGGAGTTTACCTCACGAGGGGTGGGAGTGGCTTTTCTCTCCTGCTGCTGGGCCTTACTAGAGCCTAAGTCACACACAGTGAAACAACATTTAAACACCATACAAACTACCACCAGCTCCTGAAAGCCAGTGATTTGTAGAACATGATACCTTCATGTGCACGCTGTGAGGTTTCTCTGCCGGACAGTGGAGAGGCTCTGTGCGAAGGCGGAGGGTAGCCGGATCTTTTGTGATCTTCATAGCCCACTGGACTGTGGTGGGGTCTGCTGCTCTGTTCTCCACTAAGTGCCAATGGAGAAGTACGGGACAGAGAACCGGGGGTGCTGACCACAGCGCTGGGTCGTGATTTGCTCCCTACCTCCTCATATCGGGCCCTGTCAGACCCTCTGTGCTCGGGCCTGAGCTCTAGATGAGAGGGCATTCCAGAGTAAGGCCGAGGAGAGCTGGCGATGATGGACCGCACATCATGGCGCTTGGATGAGCCAACAGGCTCTTGTTTCAGAGGGGTGCCCTGTAGAACACACATTTGGTGAATATTCAGTTAATTTGACAAAGGGTTGAGTGGTATTGATGTTTAATGTATACTGTAAAGGCAACATTTGAATCTTATCAAGTCTTGTTACTTTTGGATTTTCTTTATATTTTTGAATGTATTTAATGAACAACCTATTAAAGAATTTATAGTATGGCAAATGTAAGGATTTTGATCCAGAAGAAACTGGGTCATTAGAACCTCTGGGTTATTTGTTCTGTCAGGCACCTTTATTTTATTGTAGAGGTACAAAAATGTACCCTAGTTCTCATCATTTTGTAAATTTCAGTATTTATAGCCCTTAAGTATTTTCAGCAGTTTCAGACAAAACCTCTAAATATTCTATTAAATAAACATGGGAAGAAAAGTGTAGTACTTTCAGGATTTCTGAATATATTTTAAAATTTGGTTTATTCCTGTGATTCAAAGCTTAATTTTCAGAAATCAATACTCCAGTCTTCAAAAAATTTAAATACTCCAGTCTTCAAAAAAATTTATTTGTCAGATATCCTACCATACCAAGAAAACACAAATCAAAGCCAGTCACCTGGGTGATTGAGCCCTCCTTAGGCTTGCCTATCACAACCCCCTCAGGAGGGATCAGGTGGATGGAGCGTCCTCCCTCTTTGACGGTGGTCACCATACTCTCGTGAGAGCGTGATTTAAGAGTGTCAGTGGGATGACCAGGGCCACGGGGTGATGGGGAACCCTCTCTTTTCATCTGTTTAACCTCCCGGCGCTGACAGTCATCCCGCGGGATTCCTGGGAGAGAAAAAAATGTAAGACAAAGGAAATAAGAGCAAGAGCTTGTATGAGCTAAAGGTGTTCAGTCGAGGCTGAGTTTCTGAGATCATACTGACCTTGGGATATGGATCCACGGATGTGGTGTAGATGAGGACTATCACGCTCGTGAGGCATTGCTCGACTGATCAAGCCTGCAAAAGAGGGAGACGGCAGGTGAAGGAACGTTAACTGGAAAAAGGATAAACAGTGGAACTCTGTTGTACATGCTTGTTAAAGAAGGGCGTCTTATGCTCACCTTCAGTGGCAGATATTGAGTCTCTGATGGGTGGCACACGAGAAATGCCAACCTCCATCATGTCATAGGTCCTCTTCAGCCCAGCCATGTCTCCACGACCCTCTTCCTTAGAATTTGGACCCCCTGTGTGTTCAAACACAAACAATAGTCAGAGACAACTGCTCCCTTTATTAGGTTCTGAGCATTTGCATGTTTGTGTACACTTACGGTCAAAGGAGAGGATGTGTCCACTGATGCCCTCGTAGACTACGTGCCCCTTAGAAGGAGTGTCTTCTCTGCTTCTCTCTCTGCTGGGGCTGTCCTCAGTGATCAGACGGGTTATTGTGCCCTTATACAAGACATCTGCAGGGGTGCCCTGAAAGAAATGATAGGAAAGGCTTGAAACAAAATGATAATTTTTTCTTCCCGTTTGTGACATATATCCAAGTGATACTTTGTTTAATGGGGGAAAAAATGTAGGATGTAGCTTGATTTTGAATGGATTGTTGCTGTTTGCTAATTACTGCGAGTAGACATCATCAGAGAAGAGAAGTCATTTTGAGGGGGGAGGGGACGTTAATGCTTTGAATGAAAGATTACAAGACTACATGAATTTAAAAATAATAATGATGTGCATGGATAAATCATTTATAATAAACATGGCAATATTAAATAAAAACAGTCAAAATGACTTTAATGCACACATAAGAGAGAAAAAAACCCAGAAAACAATCAGCAGAAAAACTGCTTCAGAAAAAGAAAGTCAACAAAATACGAAAACATTTACTTTAGAATAACATGCAATAATATAAATGAGGCAAATTTACAAAGATAGTAACTGGTCAATTTTGTGTTTATGTTGTCTTTAAAGGTGACGCATGTAATAAGTAAAAACACTTGTTGAAATACTTTTTCCAAGTACAGTGTGTAAAGGCAACTATGACTAAAAGACGTAAGAAAAAAATAATTAAGATCATGCCACACAAAAACCTTTGTAATTTTAGGAAGACTACAATGTACATCAAGGATGTTAAGACTTCCTGGGGACTGACCTGGTTTGACCCTTGTGTTGTGAGAAAAGAGGAAGCAAGCACTTTGTGTCACTGGTATTTCATAACAATTATATTTTAAGGTTACAGTAATGAAGAATATGATCATGTTGATTTTGTGCCACAAAAAAGGCCGACAACTATTCAAACTGTTGCAAGAAATCACAGCAGGACAAATTAATTTTAAAAGTTTGATCTTTAACTGGTGGACTGGACAATGTTTCAGCATTACATAACACTGTATGTCGTACAGCTGCATATGCCCATATCTCAGGTGAACTCTTACTGACAATGACTCCTTATCTCCCAATAAATCTGCCAATAATGTCACACAGTTAAACACAGAGCTTATCTCTGGTCTGATTAAACGCTCGCCCTAACCCATTCTGATTTGCTTGAGCGTGTAAAGGCCGATTCACACAGCGCTGACAAACGCCAACAGACTAGTCTAGTTGGATCTTTGGGAGGAGAGGCCAGAGCTGTATGCGGTGGGTGTGGCCGAGTATACTAACCGCAACGCGAGGGGGAATGCGATCAGATCGATCGTATTCTAAATCCAGCGTCCAACGTGTCTGTTGGCGTTTGTCGGCGCGGTGTGAATTGGCCTTTATGTGTCACAGTAGGTCAGTTGGCACACTGAGTACGTGTTTGAGTGATCGGTAACATCAGACTGCGTAGGCGTATAAACACATTAATAAAAGGAGAGAATAGGATTGGACTCTGTGTACCTGTTGCTATGGCAACTGATTACCAGTTATGTCATAATATGACGTGATATGGCTGAGACACAAACTGCCCGTTCCATTTGCTTTTTGAAGGGGCTTTTATAGGAGCTGACTGCTCACTGTAATGTTTGGATTCCAAGAATGAGAACATCACATAACAGAAAAACACTGACACAGTTGTAACCACAAATATGAACCAAGTTCATGGTGCATTTTCCATTTTTAAATGTGTGCTGTGCAGACAAAAGCTTCTTACCTGAGTGATTGAACCTCCTCGATATGATATGGAAGGTTCTTGGTGCACACGTGTGCCAGGGATGCCCTTCGTGATGCTGCCACCCTGAACAGCTGGCATGGGGCCTGTAAGAGCGAGTTAAGGCTTTCAATCTCTTCATGATATGAGCCTTATTTCTGCATTTTAATCTCTTTGAATTAAAACTGAATTGAGATGAGGGATAATGATTTGTCCCAAACTCACCCCGTGACGTAGCGCTGTCCTGTGAGGAGAGATTATCAGTCTGAGAGGAGGCGGCCCCGCGTGGAGACAACTGCTCCTGTTTAACCACTGGAAACCCTCCTGAGGAGACAGAAAGAGATGTTGGATATGGAAAATGGACAGTTGACGTGTGATCTCTCACAATCATGACTCAAACTCACCCATTTTCCTCTGGTCCATCCAGGAGAGAGCCAGGGATCCTGGTGCTGGGATTTTCCCATGGTCGGAGCTATGAGAAGGGTTGTGCAACTGCACCGGAGTACCCTGCAATACAAAACCAGTTTAATTATGCATGTTCACATTAACAAGCCATTAAAACACTCTGAATGTATTATACATAATACTGATGATAGGTCCCAGTTATACAACTTGTGCTGCTTTTACCTGCGTGATGGAACCACCAGGTTTGGCAGAGGAGATGAGAGGAGGGGGTTCTGGGATATGGAGAGGCCGCACTGCAGCCATTCTCTCCTGTGGCTGTAGAGTGGGAGCCAATGCTGAAAGAGGGAAATTAAAAAAATACATATAATCTCAATAAGATTAATAACAAAATTTAAATTATTAATGGTATTATTTACACTACTGGTCAAAAGTTGGGAATAATTAAGAATTTTTTTTTTTTCAGCACTGTAATATTATATATACACTATTGTTTAACAGTTTGGGAGTTGGTAAGATGTTTTAAAATGTTTTTCAATTCAAGTCTCTTATGCTCAACAAGTCTGCATTTATTTGATCAAAAATACAGTAAAAACAGTAATAGTGTGAAATATCACAGTTTAAACGAACCGTTTTCTTAATTTAATAGGCTGATTTGGTGCTCTATTATCAATAACTACTGGTGCTCAATTATTAAAAATGGTTCTTATAACTGTCAATGTTGAAAACAATTTTTGCTGCTTTATATTTTTGCATAAGCTGTGATTTTTTCAGAATTTTTGGAGGAATAGAAAAGTTTATTCTTATGAACAAAAGAACAAGAGCCCTGCACGGGACTCAAATTTAGGCCCTAGCCCGGCCCGTGTCCGACAGCTTATCAGAGTAAGCAGACGGGTTATTGTGCCCTTGTACAAGACATCTGCAGGAGTGCCCTGAAAAAAATGATAGGAAAGGCTTAAAACAAAACGCAAATTTTTTCTTCCCTTTTGTGACATATATCCGAGTGATACTTAAATCATGCTGCACAAACTACTTGAAGACTAAAACTACCTTCGTAATTTTAGGAAGACTACAATGTACATCAAGGAGGGTAAGACTTCCTGGGGTCTGACCTGGTTTGACCCTTGTGTTGTGAGAAAAGAGGACTCAAAGCAGCAAGCACTTTGTGTCACTGGTATTTCATAACTATATTTTAAGGTTACAGTAATGAAGAATATGATTATGTTGAATCTGTGCTACAAAAAAGGCAGAGAACTGTTCAAATTGTTGCAAGAAATCGCAACAGGACAAATTAATTTTAAAAGTTTGATCTTTAACTGGACAATGTTTCAGCTTCAGATATACTAGTTAAAACATCATGTCATACAGCTGCTTATGACCATATCTCTACCTGTATCAGGTAAACTCTTACTGACAATGACTCCTTATCTCTCCATAAATCTACCAATAATGTCACACAGCTAAACACAGAGCTTATCTCTGCTCACAGAATTGACCTCGGTCGGATTAAAGGCTCGCCCTAACCCATTCTGATTTGCTTGAGTGTGTAATGTATGTCACAGTAGGTCAGTTGGCACACTGCGTGCGTGTCTGAGTGATTGGTAACATCAGACTGTGTAACTGTGTAAACGCATTAATAAAAGGAGAGAATAGGATTGGACACTGTGTACCTGTTGCTGTGGCAACTGATTACCCAGTTATGTCATAATATGACGTGATATGGCTGTGACACAAACTGCCCGTTCCATTCGCTTGTTAAAGGGGCTTTTATATGAGCTGACTGCTCACTGTAATTCATGGATTCCAAGAATGAGAACATCACTTCACAGAAAAATGCACTGACACAGTTGTACCCAAAAATATGTTCAAGTTCACTGTGAATTTTCCTTTGTACACGACAGATGGCAAGCTTGTAAATGCTTTGTGTTCCATACGCATGAGAGTCAATGCACCAGCTCAATGCTAGTGAGAGAAAACAAGCTGCATAATATAGATTAGCCACACCTGCGTGATAGAACCTCCTCGATATGACATGGAAGGTTCTTGGTGCACACGCGTGCCAGGGATGCCCTTCGTGATGCTACCACCCTGAACAGCTGGCATGGGGCCTGTGAGAGAGAGTTAACGTTTTCAATCTATTCACGATATAAGCCTTATTTCTGCAGTTTAATCTCTTTGAACTAGAACTGAATTGAGATGAGGGATAATGATTTTTCCCAAACTCACCCCGTGACGTAGCGCAGTCCTGTGAGGAGAGATTCTCAGCCTGAGAGGAGGCGGCCCCGCGTGGAGATAACTGCTCCTGTTTAACCACTGGAAACCCTCCTAAGGAGAGAGAAAGAGGATATGGAAAATGGACAGCTAACGTGTGATCTCACAATCACGACACAAACTCACCCATTTTCCTCTGGTCCATCCAGGAGAGAGCCAGGGATCCTGGTGCTGGGATTTTTCCATGGTCGGAGCCATGAGATAGGTTGTGCAATTGCACTGGAGTACCCTGCAATACAAAACAACATGTACACCAGTGTAATTATGCATGTTCACATTAATACACCATTAAACCACTCCGAATGTATTATACATAATATTGATATGCCCCAGTTATACGACTTCCAAAGAACATTGGTACTGTGAGAGATTATGTGGTGCTCTTACCTGCCCACCAGGTTCACCAGGTTTGGCAGAGGAGATGAGAGGAGGGGGTTCTGGGATATGGAGAGGCCGCACTGTCTCCTGTGGGCTGTGATTTTTTCAGAATTTTTGGAGGAATAGAAAAGTTTATTCTTATGAACAAAAGAACAAGAGCCCTGCACGGGACTCAAATTTAGGCCCTAGCCCGGCCCGTGTCCGACAGCTTATCAGAATTACCGTCCCGAGCTCGTCTTTTTTTCCCCCCTCTCCCAAAATGGCTTATACTACTGTTTCAGCTATTAAAATAATTCAGTTTTGTATGTAATGGCAAAGTGATTATATTTCATTTTGTTTTTTTATCAAGTTAATTTAGAAAAATGTTTGGAGCATTTTTTGTTCGTTAAATAGGCCTATAAGTTTTTGTTTTTTAAAGTAACGACCAAGCGGCAAGCGGCAGACAGTGAGCTGATCATAGCCTATGTTTGATCAATTTAGCCTTCTCAAATCATCTCTCAATCAAGACTTGCCTAAAATAAAATCTATAGATATACTAAAACAGTTCAAGCATATAACAATGTTTAAACGTTAAACCTAGATAAATGTGCGCTATATCCAATAGTAGTGCGGATGTGGAAGCTAAAGCGCGCTTTGCAGGACATGGAGGCGCCAGCGCAATCACTTGCATTTTTTTCAGTGGAAACAACTTAAAATACGCCGTTATTTTTGCTCATAAAGGTAAGAGTAATACATCATTCTAAACTGTAAAGGGTCTAGCTTTATTTGTGTGCACTCACAATATCAACAAAACGTTATGCGTTTATAAAATAAAGAAAACAAACGCTTTCTGCCGTCTCTAAACTCAGCAAATTGCCTCATAGACATGATTAAAGTTATTTTTTTTCATCACTAATTGATGGATGTCTAAAATATAAAAATAAGGAGAAGCCTAAAACAGGCCCGAGGCCCGGCCTGCGTCTGAACTATGATGTGAAAATTGGCCTGAAGCCCGGCCCTAGGGGCGTAAAAAAGTGATGCAGGGGGGCTGAAATGCAGGGCTCTACAAAATAAATCTTCTGCAACTAAATAAACATCTTAACTGAAAAATACTGAAAGTATTTATTTTTTTTGTCCTTTTTTTTTTTTTTTACACATGGTAACGTATAATGGTTTGATGATGACTGGAGTAATGGCTCCTGTAAATTCAACTTTGCACTAGTGTTGGGTGATATGCTCCATAGCTATATCATCCTATCATTCGCCTGTGAGATCGCCAATACACAATATTATCTTGCTAATTTATTAAATTATTTACTTACTTAGATTAATAGCCGGAGAGTGAACCAACTCCAGGGTACGGCTAAAAGCAGCCTAATGTAATCTATTAACTACACATTATATCTTTTTAGTCAATCTCTTATACCTACATCGCACATAAATCTGCACTTCGTTGTTTATGATGAGAGAATTTGTGACAGTAGAATTCAGACAGTGAGCGCGCATTGAACAACAAAACTCCGGTGTTTCAGCGATGACTAATCTTTTGGCCACTGCATTCTTAAACTCAACGGAATCGTGTGAGATTAGTTATAACACGCAACACTGTAGAAACGAGGAAAAAGAAATATGATGGAACAAATAATCCCTAATATTAATTAGATATTATCATAATTAGATATAAATAATAATAATAATAATAATAATAATAGTCTTGCGATCATCAAAGGCATCAGCCACAGGCGATATCTCTCACTATTGTCGATACACAATACTATCTTCTATCAGCGCAACCCTACTTTGCACTCAAAGGAATAAATTACATTTTTTAAATATTAAAAAATCAAAAATCAGTTTTTAAACTGTAATGACAATTCCCAATAATATTACTGTTTTTACTGTATTATTGATCAAATAAAAATCTTAATTATTTTAAACTTTCTAACATATTTTATATGTTTAGCTAATGTTATTACATTGTGTCTGTGTATATATATACACATAAATAATATTTTATGATAATTATTATTTTTGACCTAATTAACAGGGCTATGTTGTCTTACAGGGATTGTAGTGTAGCAGCTGTTCATGGCTGAGTTTGGCCATGTCTCTGGGAGAGAGCTGGTACGGTGACAACACTGGCCGGCCTAGACCTACAGCCCGAACGTCATCAGCCCCGGGAATCTTTTTACCATCCGCAAGAGGAGAGAATGCTCGAGATTTATCTGCACACATGGAAAAAACCATACAAAGGTGACTGCCAAACAGATAATTACTGGATAGCATTCTATGACACTCTTTTTTGCCGAAGGTGAAAATGAAAAGCTCAAATCATCACAACCCCTGCATCAAAAGCAGCAATCTCCAGTGTGAAAACACACAGACAGCAGTTATTCAGACTCTTCCTCGCACACATTCACAGATCATCAGGCTCATCAACACACTGTAAGCTGGAATCTGCGAGCTTAGCGGCATGCAAACACATCTGCAAATCATTCACACTCCCAGAAATCAACACGCTTGATTAGAGTCTGCTCCAACAGTGAGTATTGTGTGTGGTGTGTAAACCTACGTAATCCATGTAGCAGAGCCTGAAGCCATCTCTCGTTCCCCTCCAGCTCTGCAGGGACAGACACACTGCAGCTCATCACATGGCCATGACCCAAGACTCTCTTTCTCTCCAAGTACTCGAAAGGAGCAGTTTTGTGACAACTTAGTTCGGAGTGCCCAAATTAAATGACACCATAACAATCTATTTTTGAATGAAGTGAAATTTCCCTGTTGAGGACTCCTTCTCCCATAAATAACATGTAATAAAACTGAGATTATATGATAATCATGTTATGGTCGATAATAATAAGATAAATAAACAAATAAATAAAAACTACACCAGTTTGTCTGCACTTTTAAAGGGATAAACTGAAATATAGAATATACAGAAAACAAGAGTTTAAGTAAAGGATAATGCACAGTCAGTCAATTACTGTAAAATAAAAAGATTTTTCTGCCAAAATGTCCTGCTGACTGTACATTATCCCATTTATTATGCTAATCCCCAAATAAAATAAAAAAATAGAACATGAAATATTGATTTGGGTTGAAATTGTTTTACTTTGAAAGAGAAATGAGGCCACGGAGTGGTGCGAGAGATATACGGACTAGCACAGCCATGTAGGAAATTAACTGCCAGGGGCAACAAGTCAATTATACACTTTAGTGGTCATTATACAAAACACATTTGCTGACAGAATTCTGCAACTGGCCTTTCAGAATCAAGTTTGCCAAAGAGCAGTGTAATAAATATGAAATCATGTCTGATGGACATTATACAAAATAAGAATCACTTATCTCAGCTCATACCAATATGGTCACAAATCTATTGTGATACCTAATATGTGTTCAGAGAGTAAAGACCGGCAAGGTTATTACAGTTTTGAACCTTTTGAAAAAGGTTATTTTTTGCTGTATTTTGGTTTTCAATTCCAGTTTCAGTTGGTTTTAATATTTCATAAACTCAAGATTTTACTTTTTCTGTGTTTAGGTGGATCATGGCAAAATTTCAGCACTATTTTGCAGGCAAATAGATTAATCTATGGTCAATAGTGTAGTGATGTATGAAACACAGCTCACACTTTCAAACCAAGCAGCTTTCTGGTGGTGATTTTGGAGAACCTGTGAGACCAACTTGAACCCTTGAATCTGTATGAAGAAATGTTTCACCCTAATGTGAAATTCATGATAATTTGAAATGATTTTGCCTCTGAAAATCGGCCAAGCAATAGTAAATGTGATGCACCCTTTGCCTGTAAAACCTGTCACCCCTTTGTTGCACATCAAGCTGTTACTAAGACAGCATCAATTTCATAATTGCACATGTCAAGTAACAAAGTTGGTTCACTAGCTGTCCATCTAGGTGGTCGGGTCTTGGCTAAATATACACTGACCATGTTTACTATATTTACAACCAACACTCTTCACAGCGCTCAAAAAGGCAACAACCCTACTGCTCACTCCACATGTGTACAGACACACATCAGAACTTCCTTAGTTGGTGTAGTAGACACAACCGAGGAAAACAATGGTGGTTGAGAAAGCTGGAGAGGAAAACGAACTGAAAGAATAGATGAAAAGATAATGAAAAGAGGGATAAAGACCAGCTTACCTTCTCTCTCTCTCTCAGAGACACCAGGGCTGCGAGTCCTGACCCGTGGGCTGCTTGAGTCTCCGCCCCCTGTGTTATGCTGAGATTTGGTTGGCTGTGATTGTTGCTGTTTGGCCTCCTGGGAAGATTCATGTGCCATGGTAATCTGCTGCTGGTACAATGCAAGAGCGTGGGGCATAGCCTGCTGCTTCCCCAGCAACCTGGGCCGGTTATCGCGTCCTGCTACCGACATCTCTGGCATCTACAAGCAGAGACACAAAATGCTCATTACACAGCATTATACAAAACATGTACATGTTACATGTACAAGTGCCATATCGTGATAAACCAGTAACACAGAGTCTGTAATTTTTTGGTAGGTTTATTTTAACGTAGAGAGACAGAATATCAACCAAAAAATCCAGAAAAAACACATTATATAAAGGTTAGAAATTGATTTGCATTTCAGTGAGTGAAATAAGTATTTGATCCCCAAGCAAAACATGACTTAGTACTTGGTGCAGAAACCCTTGTTGGCAAGCACAGAGGTAAGACGTTTTTTTTGTAGTTGGTCACCAGGTTTGCACACATCTCAGGAGGGATTTTGATCCACTCCTCTTTACAGATCCTCTCTAAATCCTTAAGGTTTCTTGGCTGTTGTTTCACACACACACACACACACACACACACACACATATATATACAGAATATATACTATATATATATATATATATAACAAAAACTCAAATTGGTATTTTAACTATACAGGGCTCCATACTGCGACCAACCATTTTTTCTGCCTGTGCGACTAAATTTTGTGAGCGGTCACACTGGCGCGACCACCGCGTTGTTCAACTCTTAAGCTCTGCCATTTCTGTTGCATATGAGAAACATCAAATGGCAAACGAAACCATAACGAAACCGCGCTACTCGTTTGAACTGTGTAGTGCTTACAGTGTAGAGCCTGGTTTAGCGCGAAGGAGCGCGAAGCAAAATTGATGCGAATATTGAGACAATGATGGATGGTTTTCAAGCTAAAGTAAAAGACCGATTCTTAA
>NW_015540860.1:220417-220999 GCF_001515605.1 Sinocyclocheilus anshuiensis | reverse complement strand
GTTTTCATTTTGAAAAGCTTGTTATCTTTGCTGTTTACCTCACGTTATGCTATGGAAGCTCTCTTTTATTTATTTTTTATTTGATTCCTCAGTGTTTGCTAAATTTTCTGTAATTTATTAGTCGGTAGGCTATATAATACAGCATGTGGTGTATGCTATATGCCTCATCTTATTCGTTTTTGTTAATAAATGTTTTGTAAGCTAGTTTGTCATTGTATCTTACTGTTTACTGTTGTTGTGCTTTTTAATTAAGAATAATAAAGAATCCATCTTTTATTTTGGTCTTAAAAAGTGAAATATGTATAGATGTATGTCAAATCAGACAATTTCCCAACTGCCTTAAGATCATTAACAAGCTCCTCCCATGTAGTTCTGGGCTGAACCCTCACCTTTCTCATGATCATCCTTACCTCATGAGGCAAGATCTTGTAAGGAGCTCCAGACCGAGGACCTTGATACTTATTTTTACTCACTGAAATGCAAATCAATTTCTAACCTTTATATAATGTGTTTTTTCTGTATTTTTTGGTTGATATTCGGTCTCTATCTGTTAAAATAAACCTACCATAAAAATTACAGACC
>NW_015540860.1:217113-219145 GCF_001515605.1 Sinocyclocheilus anshuiensis | reverse complement strand
TATATGCCTCATCTTATTCGTTTTTGTTAATAAATGTTTTGTAAGCTAGTTTGTCATTGTATCTTACTGTTTACTGTTGTTGTGCTTTTTAATTAAGAATAATAAAGAATCCATCTTTTATTTTGGTCTTAAAAAGTGAAATATGTATAGATGTATGTCAAATCAGACAATTATCTTTTCTTGTAAAATGTGACAAGATTGTGAATTCGAAAGTGAAAGCATCCGAAGACCGGCTTATAACATAGCAAAAGAGGAACTCCTGTTCACAAAATTCAAATCACAAACACTGAAGAAAAATAACAGGTTGAATGGTAACCACTTTCGTTTCCATATAACTATAAACTATGATAAAAGTCCCTCACCTTTCTCATGATCATCCTTACCTCATGAGGCAAGATCTTGTAAGGAGCTCCAGACCGAGGACCTTGATACTTATTTTTACTCACTGAAATGCAAATCAATTTCTAACCTTTATATAATGTGTTTTTTCTGTATTTTTTGGTTGATATTCGGTCTCTATCTGTTAAAATAAACCTACCATAAAAATTACAGACCCTTCATTTCGTTGTAAGTATATATATATATATATATATATATACACACACACTGTATATATTCTTTTTTTTGGCCAATATCGCACCCCACTTGCAGTCATATTATAATAATTAGGCATGCACCGAATTTTCGGCCACCAAAAATTATCAAAAGAGAAAGAGAAAAACGGCTGAAAATACGAGCCGAAAATATAGGCTACATATAATAATGTATATGGCGCTCCCCGTCCGGCAGTGTTCAGCATGCAGGTTTCACTCTCCTCGTCACTGTGTGTTTTGCTCCGCTCAGTATTCCGCACTATGAATGTGCATTCCGCTCGTATACCGCTCATGCTCACCGGAAAAGCAAAGTCTGCTCAAATAACGCGCTGACAGGAAATTTCTATACAGTATACTTGTTCCTGTTTGCAGTAGTGCTACTGTGCTGTAACATGGTGTAGGCTAGTTCAGCTGTACTGGGCTGGGTACTTACTCTGATAATAATAGCTTTGTAGGACTATACATTAATTGGATAATTAGTCCAAAAAAAAACAACAACTTATATCTGATTCTGTTGCATAGAAGTGAATAAAAATAATATATTGATATTTAATATTAAGGTAACACTTTACAATAAGGTTCCATTAGTTAATGTTAGTGTATTAACTAACATGAACGAACAATGAACAATAGATTACAGTATTTATTAACCTTTCTTAATGTTAGTTCATGTTAATTCAGAGTGCATTAACTGTTAACAAGCACAACTGTTGATTTTAATAATACATTAGTAAATGTTGAAATTAACATTACCTAAGATTAATAAATGCTGAAGAACTATTGTTCATTCTTAGTTCATGTTAACTAAAGTAGTTAACTAATGTTAACTAATGAACCTTATTGTAAAGTGTTACCAATATTTAATTAATTAAATTAATATAAATTCTGTCCAGTTTTAATGTGGTACTTTCAGTAAAAGTGTGGTTATTTTATTGGCTTGTGTTTTTTAAATTCAGTATCATTAAAATTATTGAGTTAAATTTAAAAAGTCTTACAAAATTACTTTATATTATTTAATAAAATAATAAAGAATCATTACAAAGCATTTTTGGTTTCGGTTTTCGGCCAAGTGCATCCAGTATTTTCGGTTACGGTGCATCCCTAATAATAATAATTAATAATAATTTATTACATTTATATAGCGCTTTTCTGGGTACTCAAAGCGCTTTACATGAAAGGGGGGGAATCTCCTCAACCACCACCAGTGTGCAGCATCCACCTGGATGATGCGATGGCAGACATATTGCACCAGAACGCCCACCACACACCAGCCTATTGGTGGAGAGGAGAGTGATTATCAGTGTATGGGGATGATTAGGAGGCCATGATGGTCAGAGGCCAATGGGCAAATTTGGCCAGGATGCCGGGGTTATACCCCTACTCTTTTTCGAAGGACATCCTGGGATTTTTAATGACCACAGAGAGTCAGGACCTCGGTT
>NW_015540860.1:196561-198296 GCF_001515605.1 Sinocyclocheilus anshuiensis | reverse complement strand
CTCTGATAATAATAGCTTTGTAGGACTATACATTAATTGGATAATTAGTCCAAAAAAAAACAACAACTTATATCTGATTCTGTTGCATAGAAGTGAATAAAAATAATATATTGATATTTAATATTAAGGTAACACTTTACAATAAGGTTCCATTAGTTAATGTTAGTGTATTAACTAACATGAACGAACAATGAACAATAGATTACAGTATTTATTAACCTTTCTTAATGTTAGTTCATGTTAATTCAGAGTGCATTAACTGTTAACAAGCACAACTGTTGATTTTAATAATACATTAGTAAATGTTGAAATTAACATTACCTAAGATTAATAAATGCTGAAGAACTATTGTTCATTATTAGTTCATGTTAACTAAAGTAGTTAACTAATGTTAACTAATGAACCTTATTGTAAAGTGTTACCAATATTTAATTAATTAAATTAATATAAATTCTGTCCAGTTTTAATGTGGTACTTTCAGTAAAAGTGTGGTTATTTTATTGGCTTGTGTTTTTTAAATTCAGTATCATTAAAATTATTGAGTTAAATTTAAAAAGTCTTACAAAATTACTTTATATTATTTAATAAAATAATAAAGAATCATTACAAAGCATTTTTGGTTTCGGTTTTCGGCCAAGTGCATCCAGTATTTTCGGTTACGGTGCATCCCTAATAATAATAATTAATAATAATTTATTACATTTATATAGCGCTTTTCTGGGTACTCAAAGCGCTTTACATGAAAGGGGGGGAATCTCCTCAACCACCACCAGTGTGCAGCATCCACCTGGATGATGCGATGGCAGACATATTGCACCAGAACGCCCACCACACACCAGCCTATTGGTGGAGAGGAGAGTGATTATCAGTGTATGGGGATGATTAGGAGGCCATGATGGTCAGAGGCCAATGGGCAAATTTGGCCAGGATGCCGGGGTTATACCCCTACTCTTTTTCGAAGGACATCCTGGGATTTTTAATGACCACAGAGAGTCAGGACCTCGGTTTAACTTTTTTGAGCACCCCCTGCTGGCCTCACTAACACCTCTTCCAGCAGCAACCTGAGTTTTCTCAGGAGGTCTCCCATCCAGGTACTGACCAGGCTCAGCCCTGCTTATTATATATCATATATTATATCCATCCATCTTGATATTTTCTACTAACAACAATTTAGACAATATTTTGCTTAGTGTTTTTTGTGCTGGTTTTGGCCTGAATATATTACAGGCTACATTCTGTGTGGCAGTTAGTTCACAGCAGTGACAACAATCACATTTAAGAGGGCAATAGTTTTTTCCAGGATTTTTTTAACCTTTATTAAAGCAATATTTTCCAACCTTATTAGATGTATGCATCATCTATTGAGCTAAAAACACCAACTGGTGGCGGCAAGTCACTGTCTTAATGAGTGAGTCATTGAGTCATTCATTAAACAGATTTGTTGAAATGGCTGATTAATTCAGGAATGCAGCAAGTGACTGTCTTCATGAATGGGTCACTGAATCATTAACTCATGATTTAAAAAAGCAGACTCATTGAGAAATGAAACATTGTTGTGTATGGCTATTATCTTTGTGGAAATACAGACAATATTCAAAACATAACTCGCAATATTAACTTTGTTGTTTATTGATTGGTATAAAATCAGTAAACTTTATAAAAAAATCAATATCAAGTTTGAAACCATGCTGATATTTGGGGAAAAACAGCACTCTGGCTGGTGTGATATTGCTTA
>NW_015540860.1:182640-196383 GCF_001515605.1 Sinocyclocheilus anshuiensis | reverse complement strand
TTGACCAGTTGATGGGAAAAGTATTCTTAAAATGCATTCAAAATTCGGAATAATTTGTAATATATAATTATTCACGGTATTTAGAAGTGCCCATGATAACAATATCGTGCATATTCATTACCGTGATTTATCACATTACCGAATACCGGCACAAGTCTATTCTCCAGTACTGAAAACAGAACTGATAAGGGAGCTTTTGATATGCACTGTGACGCAGCTCTTGCAAATGACCTTTTTTGTTCGTTGTCTGTCATTTCGAAGCTTAAGTTGCATACGGTTTTCTTTAGTTTTAATTTGCCTAACTATCGATCTGACCCAGTAGACGCCATAGTCCCACTCTGTCTCTCTCCCGTCCCGCTTACTGTTTTTATTTATTTATTTTTTTTAATGGTGGGTGTTTACACAGTTGGCTAGAGCAGTGCTGATTGGGGAGAACGAAGGTGCGCTTACTCTTGACCAGGGCAAGTAAGACTGCAACTCAAGGCTGGTAGTCATGCATATGCTCTGGAACAGAGTAATATCGCGTCCACATCGCAGGCTTTGCGATTAGGAAATCGCAACGTCTCAAATCACGATTTCGATTCGATTTCGATTAATCGCACAGCCCTATTGCACACCCCTAATGACCGCCCACATCCACATCATTGTCTTTAAACAGGGTGGTGTTCACAAAAGGCTAATCAATCATAACAGAGGTCATTTACATGTAGTCTTAAACGAACAGCAACAAAAACAACCTCCTTGAGTCATTTAAAACAATTACGGTTGTTTTGTTGAGACTAACACCATGCAAGCTCCTCTTAGAACAGCGCATATCAGTTTCCACACCTCTCCACTTGCCAGAGCTCTGACGTTCTGGCTATTAGCTCATCATGAGTGTCTGAATAGCTAAGAGCAGAGGTGGAAAACTAGCATCTCATGGGAATAAAAACAGCCTTAGTAACCATGGCAACATGGAGAGAAGATGCTAATCTGCGTAATCTGGCCAGATATGCTAGTTGTTAACACGAAAACCTCATGAATTTCAAACCACAAGTGACTGAAAATAAAAAGGCAAATGTCAGTATGGGTAGGTACTTACTATGGGAGGTATAGCGGCTGCTCTCTGCTTGAGCTGTTTGAGGTCCAGCGGTTTCTGAAGTGGAGAAGCGATCACTCCATCATGGGCGAAACTCAACAAACTCGGCCTAGCAGACGTCATTGTGTTGAGAGTGAGAAGAGCAGAGAAGAGTTATTGCTTAATATGGTCAGAACCTCATTCTCTCTTATTTACTGTCTTTGTAAACAGCCCATTAATGCCACAAAACCACAAACACACACACACTTAATCATCATCGCAACACACAAACAAATATAGACACTCCACATGCAGTCTTATGGAAATGTAAAATGCAAAATATACAAAGACAGCCAGACAGGCACACACACTTCTCGCTCTGTTATGTTGGGCAAGCTCACAGGCTGTTTCCCCTGACTCGCCCAACATATACAGTGTTTGCTGTCGTGGAAAAAAAAATAGAGTCCTACAGGACAAATCAACAATCCCAGCCCCCTTAACCACAAAACACATCAGACCCCACCCAAGCAACCAATCAGCCCTCGCTCTCATACACACACATGCACACTCTCACCTGTTCTTGTCTGAGCTTTCAGTCTCCTCCACCTCATCGGCGCTGCATGTGGCGCTGGAGTCGCTGTCTTGAGCTCCGCTCTTTCCTCCATGCTCTTTCGTTTTGATCTCTTTCTTGCCCTCCTCCCCCTCCAGGGCAGGAGGCTTCTTATCTTCTCCTGCTGCCTCCTTACAACACTCCCCTGGTTCGATCTTTACCTCCTGCTTCACTCCTCTCTGTTCCACCTCTCCTTTCTCCACTTTTGGCATTGCATCCGGCCCCATCTCCGTAGCTGCCATGTCTTTGTCCGTGGAGGACGAGGAGGAAGTGGCGTTGGGTGCAGTTTTAGGCCGTCCGGAGCCCTCTTCTTTGACCTTGCTGTCATCCGAGGAGCGTGGGGAAGGGAGGCTCTCGGTGTCTGAGCTGTTATTGGCTCCACCTGAAAAAAAAAGAACATCGTAAGAGGGCAGGACACTAATATCAGCTGATCTGTTGAGTGTGGTTTGATTGGTAAGGCGGTTGTTTTGGGCACTTCATTTTTCAATTTGGGGCCATTGAAAATTCTATTATTTGTTTTATCCATTTTAAAACATTTCTTTTATGTTCTGGAATAAAGATCTGATTATGGACATCATAACTTAAATTTTGGTAAAGTACAATACTGTTCAAAAATTTGGGGATGGTAAGCTTCTTTTAATGTTTTTGAAAGAAGTCTCTTATGCTCACCAAGGGTGCATTAATTTCCGAAAAAAAATACAGATTATAGATAGATTTCTATCTATTTAAAAATTTTATTTAACCCTGTGATGGCAAAGTTGTTTTTTCAGCAGCATCCAGTCTTCAGTGTCACATGATCCTTCAGAAATCAATTATAATATGATTTGCTGCTCATGAAATGTTCTTATTATCAATGCTGAAACAAGTGTGCTAATTAATATTTTTGTGGAAACCATGATGCATTTAAGTATTCTTCGATAATTAGAAAGTTTGTAAGAACAGAATTTGAAATAGATTTTTTGTAACATTATAAATGTATTACACTCTCACTTTTGATCAATTTAAAACGCAATCTTTCAGAATAAAACAATATCTTTTAAAAAACATACTGATCCCAAACTTCTGAACAGTACTGTATGTGATGGTGATATATAGTAAATTGTGTTTGATTATGATAACAAATTTTGGAGAAATAGCTGGATAAACATTTAACGCAAGCTAGCTAGCTGTCAATTAACTTGAAAAGAAAGGCAACTGTTTTTTAAATAATTTTCTGACCGCTGTATCGACTTCTATACATGCTCTTCTCACTTCTTATTTTCATCATAACGAAACAAACATTTTAAGAAATGCTTGTCCTCTGAAATGATTAGTGTAATGGACAGGAGTAATGGGACAGTAATTAAAAAAAAAGTGATTCTTCGATATATTAAGAAAAACTATAAATTGCACTTATAAGAACCAAAGACAACTTTTAATAACAATATGATTTTTAGGCAAGGGAAGTACAAAGGATTCACCTAATTTATTTAATAAATTATGAAGAGGAAGTTAAAATTCCAAAATGGTGAAATTCTAACAAATGTAACATTTCTTCACTCTTGAAAGTAGAAAAAAAGCCATTAAACAGATACCATAAACAGCAAAAGCTAATTTAGCATGTCCTTTAAAATTGAACGAATGCTTTGAAAAACAGTTTCATTTTAAAATCAACCGAAAAGCTCCTCAACGAAGAATCACTCTTATCTAAATCTAACATGTCCTTTGTCAAATCAAAAAGTAAACGTAACTAGAAAATACACAGCAGGGGATTATGATAAGCCTCATTTTCCCACTGGCATAACAAACCCCAGCCGTTGAGTGTGCTCTCCCAGCTGGATGTAATTACACAATAACCATAACATAATAAGCACTTCCCTTGCTGGCTTTCTTTCACAAGCTTTGACCTGATAAATGTGGCTTTATGAAAGCTTACGAAAGCCATTTATCGGCAAGCCACACCTGATTGCCAAACACACAGCACAAAGCGTTTGTTTCATAGCTGCCTGGCGGACTTGTGGAAGTACGACATCCACAGCACGACACACACTTTGACACCTAGACAGTTTGATCGCTCCGCTATAACACAACCACGTCACAAAACGCCGCTCTCCTGGAAAAGCAATTTATGCTTGTGCAGAGAGTGTCACCTCTTTCTCAGAACTCGACAAAAGTAGGTCAGGGTTGTATCACGGGTGAGGTCATAGGTGAGTCTAGGCCACGTGTTCCTGATATTCTGAGAAAAGCACTCTGCCGTTCGATTCGAGCTGCTGTGGGACTTCCTGCCAGCCACAAAACCTCAGAGGTGTTTGGTTTCATTGTCAATTGTTTCATAGCTACGGCTGATAACATAATTACCAAACTGCTCATTTGTTTCTCAGATCTTAACTCTGAGTTTCATTACTTCCATTACACAAAGTCAGTGAGTAATGTGCAACAAATGACTGTGTTTAAATGGACATTAGTCTTTGTGTAATAATTACTGCATGATGCTGTGTGAGTGTGCAAGAATCAAGCGCTTGTGTCCATACCCTCTCCGTCATCCTGAGCCTCCTCCTCATTGCCGCTGACTCCCGATCCCTCCATCTCCTCTTCCTCTGCAGCAGATGGAGCGCTGGCCTCCTCGTTCTGAAGAGCTTTACCTTTACGTCTGGCCTTACGCTCTTTCTCCTACAACGAACACAAGCACAAAAACAACAACATGAAACCAATACTGCTGACAACTATAAATAATTCAACCCGCACTCTCTAAGAACTGACCGATTTTATTTTATGCTGTTGCAGAATCTCATCCAGTTTCTGTCTCTTCTTGTAGTTAAAGTAGAAGTTCTTGCACTGGGAGACTGTTTTGGAGCCCACCATCTTGGCGATAGCGGACCAATTTCTGCCATACTGGAGCAGACCTATGACAGTAAGAAAAGGAACATTCTCACTTTACTAACGTAGAAACAGGAACAGAACTATGAGTGATAGAGTAACTACCGTCATAGTTATTTCAACACATGAGAGTCAGCGTCATCGTCTGCATGACACAACAAAAATGTCCCTTTATTGATACGGAGAATGGGAACTGATGAGGAAACCACTATAATGACCAGATTAATTGCAACTGCATTTTTAAATAGATTCAAATAAAAAACAAGTATTTGAAATCAAATCAATGCATCCTTGGTCCCAAACTTTTTAACAGTAGTGTATGTGTAGGTCTCATTTTTTTCCCCTACCTGGTGTCCCACTAAGTCACATGCACTCAAAATAGGGCAGCACCAAGGCTGTTACAGTTTATGTAAGATTTATATTACACACTGCCTAACACACAAAATCCCTGCGCGCTGGGTAACGCAAGCCTCAAGCGTTCCCATTTGCCCAGCCGTTGCCGTTGTCATTAAGAAAAACCTCAATAAAAGGTCAAAGATCATGTGCTGCCACTTGCCGTCTGAAGGAGGAAAGTGGGGCAACAGCCTGACATGAACTGTTCTCAATCATTTAACAACAAGCTAACACTCAGCAGACATCAGCCAAGTCATTGTATGCTGGTTAGCTTCACATTAGGAACCTCTTGTCCAGTCTAAACAGCTGCTTTGATTTATATCGCTAGTGACCACAATAAAGCGCTGCTGCCCTCCACATCAAAGCTAACAAGACAGTCAGTGTAGATTGCACAAGGATGGAGAGAATGAGATGGAGAGATAAAATGAAGAGTGTAAGTAGAAAAAAAAGCCCTTAGTGACACAAACAAGCAAAGCAAGAAATCATTTGAAGTCTGATTTGTATGCTTATCCTCACCATCTCTGATCCTTGTTTCTGTCTCTGTTTATTCTTCAAACTTCCAGCTGTTTGTCAGAAACGCACGCACATCCTAATCTATGTAACATGGCAAACACACACAGACACTGCAGTGCAAAGGCAGCTTAAATAATAGCCTGCTTAGCAATGTACACATACACAATTACCCAGAAGTACTTCTATATAACAGGTCAAAAGTCAAGGAAACTCCATTCTTGCCCAATCCAACAAATGGCAAAGTAGCGGTTAAATCCAGTGAAGGGTCAAACTCTGTCCTAAACTGAAATGCAGGTTTCATTCATCTTCAATTTCAAAACATTGCATTTTGTCCAGTACCTCCAAATGTTAAGAGTACTCCAATAAGACAATGCTGTCCAATCAGCTTTGGTAATTCAAGAGCATGCACCAATGCTACATCCAATTGAAATCCTCAGCACTGGCCCACTGTGGATCATCCAATCAGGGAGTTGCATAAAGAAAATATGCGGCCCC
The DNA here is from genome assembly GCF_001515605.1 of Sinocyclocheilus anshuiensis. Lineage (NCBI taxonomy): Eukaryota > Metazoa > Chordata > Actinopteri > Cypriniformes > Cyprinidae > Sinocyclocheilus > Sinocyclocheilus anshuiensis. Next base: position 190,459 of record NW_015540860.1, on the reverse strand, counting down.
TCTGGTCCACTCTTCCTCTCTTCTCTATTACTCCATCAGTCTTTTCTTCTTCACTCACATGATTTCCATGGAAATGCACAGCAGAGGCTCTTGGAGCTCCAGAACAGCATGAGGAAGAGCAAGAAAGAAGAAGAGAGAAAAAGGGAGTGGTGTTTGGGAGGGAAATGAACTCCCATTGTTCCTCTGATAGTTGCGCTGTCGTTTCTCTGATTCTCTCTAAACAGAGCAGCGCTTCTCTTTTTCTTCTTCTCCTCCTCTCCCTCCCTCTCTCTCTCTCTCTCTCTCTCTCTCTCTCTCTCTCTCTCTCTCTCTCTCTCTCTATTTATCAAACTCACGCGCTTTCTCTCGCCAGCCCTCTCTCTCTTTCTGTCTCAAGGCCACAGTTTTTTTCCACTCCTCTTCAATGGCTGCCGCTTGGCTGGACTTTAACAGCAAAGTGAAGCTGAGATACAGTGACTCCACCTCCCTAATGCCCGTACTCCCTCCCTCCCTTCACAACCTCATCTGACCTCTTCTATTATTCTCTCTCTTCTGCGCTCTCTAATGCATATTATCTGTGCCAAAACACATCTACGCTCAAACACACAAAAACAAACAGACAATGAGAGCAAGAGATTGTGGCAGAAATAAAGAGAAAGAGAGATATTTAAGAGGGTTGATGTTGATATCATGAGAAAGCAGAGAGAAAGCAATTCCTCCTAACTGACCTGCGTTTCTTCTTCAATGTGACCTTTACACACAGTCCTTAACAACAGTGTGAGAGAGGGAGAAACAGGGAGGCTTTGCCAAATCCTCTAATTCGTGCCAACCCACAATTCAGCCACTTCCTTTCTCTCTGCACTCCAACAACTGAATCTAACCACTCACTCAATGTTACAGAAAGAAAGAAACTGAAAGACAGGGAGACAGAAAGAAAAAAGACAGCTAGAAAAACAGAAAAAGACAAATTCAAAGACAGACAGATAAAAAGAAAACAAACAGAAGGAAAGAGAAATAAAAAAAAGAAAAGAATTACAAATAAAAACAGATGGATAAAAAGAGAAATCTAGCAGAAGACAGAGACAGAAATAAAAGAAAAACAGAAAAACAAAAATGGAGACAAAAACAAAAAGATAGACAGAAGGGAGAAAGAGAGAAATAAAGAAAGAACAAACAACAGAAAAAGATAAAAAGACAAATTTAACATAAGACAGAGACAGGAATAAAGACAGAGAGAGAGCGAAAGAAACAGACAGAAAAACAATGCGAGAGACAGAAAGAAAAAAAAAAGAGTGAGAGACAGAAAGACAGAGAATGACAGAAAAAAGCTACAAACAACAACATAAAAACAAGAGTTTGGAAAAAGAAAGGCCGCTACACACTGCAGCTAAATTCGGTTGTTACTCCTCTTCAGAGAGCTGAATCTTGTTCTGTTCACATTGACTTCACTTATTCACAGGACTGACAACTGAAGCGACTTGTTTATTTAAATACAGCTGTTACTCTCAAAACTGCAGTGTGTATGTGGCAGTGTGTGTTTTTGAGAGAGAATTATATGAAAAATTTGTACAATGTCACACATTTATCAGCATTTTCTAGAGCTAAAAAAAAATGTCATATGCACACACATCGGTCTGCAGCTCCTGCCTCTAAAGAAAAGCATTTAAAAAGAACACGGGAGGAGAGCTGTGTGCAGTAGCTCTAGGTTATATGTTACACAAGTCTTAATCCTGCCATCAAGTGCCCCCACGGCCACATACACACTCACTTCCCCTCATTTACTCAGAGACGTGAACACAAGCGAGGCCACCCTGCCTTTAAAAGGCTGTGCCAGTGTGCATTAGTCACAGAGGAGAGCTGCTCTCTCTCTCTGTGTGGAGGAATGCAGCGAGACGGCCAGGTGCCATTAACATATATTACTGTTGTCTCCCTCTCCCGCTTTAAAAATGAACACAGATAAACACATTAGCATAGACAGCTGTAAGCAGATTTAAAAAGCACAGGCAAGGTAATTGGCTGGTGTTAAGAGGGTCATGGGGTGAGGGGTGGCAGTATATTTTGGAACAGAGTAATAGTAAGACAAAGACAAAGCAGGCACACTAAGGGTAATAACAGCAGCGTTGGGAAAGATTGCAGTCTAGGCTTGGCTTTGATGGTACACTATGTTAACCAGACACATCAAATAAAAAATGCTGCGAGTTGGGGAAATTATATGAATGAATGAATAAATAAATATTAATAAATGATAAAGTGAAATAAAAGGGGGTTGTGAATTAAAATAATTTATTTAAATCTATAAATGAAAAAAATTAATAATAAATAAATAAGGTTCTTGCGGAATTTAATGGATGAATTAATTAATAGATAGATAAATAAATAGGGTTCTAGCATCACAATAGTTTATTTAAATGTATACATTGATGAATTAAAATGTATGTGTGTGTGTGTGTATAATATTTTAAGTGTTTTTTTACACCTTCTCTGACCCTCAAAATTAAACCGATTTCTATGCAGATGCCCTTTTTTAAGACATAAGAAATCACTAACTACTTTCAAGTTACTGAACAGAAAATTGGCACAAAATAAAAATAAAAAAAATCATATGTTAACTTGCTCAGGGTTGTGATGTACTGTATTGCAATATTGTGACAACTTCTGAATGAGCTGTTTTTGCTAATTAATCATCATGCATTAACACCAAACCCTCATTTCAAAAGAGCGCACTTCAAAATAAATGTGAAGATCTATAAAATCTAAAACATTATATAAACAAATACTTGTTGGCATGGAGTCAAGGTCAAGTTCTTGTGATTGTAAACAACAAACTTGATTAGGCCCAGGGGACTTTATCATGAATTAAATGTTAAGTTGCAGATCCTGTGAGTGGTGTGGAGTAGGCGGCCTGATGGATCAGATGTAATGTGCCGGTGCCAGAGAAACAGAGAGCTGTTAACAGAGCGACGTGGAAGCAGCTCATCTGAAGTAGGTCAGCAGAGCATCCGTTTAACACACTAACAGTCTACATTACAGACCAAACACTGACACATACAAGAAAGAAGATTAGACCTTTGCTCTTTACTCAAAGTTTCTGTTTTCCGCAAATATAATCCCACATGAAGTTTTGAAGGTCCATTAAAGTCACCATGAAATCAAAACTGAAAATTCTTATTTTTTAATGGAATACTGTAGTGTTTATTATAAATAATTTATCCGTGCACTTCATAATTTTTTTTTACAATTCATGTTTCCTCGTAATCTTTAATCAAAAACGTTAACCTCCCCTCCCCCTCAAAACGACTCATCTTCTCTTCCGGTCACGAGCTATGGCGCAAGGGCGGAGCTATCTGGAACTGCCAACAGCTGCAGTGACATCAGTGACGTTTGGGGGGAAAAGCTGAAGCTGATGCTTCACTTTATAGCACTGACACCAGTCACGAGGGAGTACGTTACCCCTAAACATTGAAAAGATATTAGGATATTACGACAACATTACTCTTAGGACATCGTAAACAAATTTTTTTTCATGAATATGACTTAACCTGATGGAGGATGCGCTCAAGTCATTCAGGCAGTGTCTCTCTCTCTCTCTCTCTCTCTCTCTCTCTCTCTCTGTCTCTCTCTCTCTCTCTCTCGTGCACGCTGTTAGGCATGTTTTGTGCCGTTGATCATCGTCGTCATCCTTAATAAATAAAACATTTATTCATGCTTGGGTGTCGGCTGTGAATCCAGTGGAGAGAAATCCCCCACCACTAACTGCAAACTGGCATTCAGATATGCCTCCATTTTGTTAGCAACGCCCCAGCTTCCAACGATCCAATCAATTCCCGAAGGATGAAATCAAGTCCCGCCTTCTCATTTCAGATGCTGTTTCACTCGGATATACGTCACAGTAGAGAAAAAAAGACAATCGCAACTTCCGTTTCATGCCGACTTTAATGAAGCTCTTGTTCCTAAACCATGAGTAAATGACACGTCCGGCTGTCATATAAAGATGCGGCTCCCACATAAAGACACATTATGATGTGTATCACTAAGTGCATGTGTGTGGAATGAGGCCAAGGGCACAGTGTGTGATCTAGTGCTCATGTAAATGTTTGTGGAGTTGCTAGGCTAAGTGTTACACAGGTCTTATCAGGCAGAGTTACGTCTAGTTAACTGAACACAGGGAAATCCTAACGGTCAACATCCAATCAAGACAAACAAAAAGCCCATTATGACCTTTTCTGAAAACATTATTGTCTTTAAAACTATATTTTGATCCAGGCCACCTAAATAATAAAAAAACACACTGAGGGGCCATTCACACAGAATGTGTCTTTGCGTCTAAAAAGCGCAGCGTAGAACGCGAGGGTCTTGAGACGCGCCATGCTGCCGTCAAATAAAACAGTTGTCATGCCAACTTGCTACTGTAAAAAGAAGCTTGCAATGCTTGCCCCGCCTCCGAGTTCTTCTGATTGGTCCACTGCTTTGGAACTGACATTGGTGAGCGGTGCTGCGTGTAAAAGTTGAAATTCTTTTAACTTGACAAGGCGTCTTAAAAACGCTGCGCTCATGTGCGAGGCGCTGCAAAAGACGCGAGACGTGAGCGTAACGGTTATGCATGTCCGTCAAGCGCTTGTTTACACAGAAAAACAATGGAAAAGTAGCGCACTGGAATGGAAAAACGTGTTCTGTGTGAATGGCCCCTCACTAATGTGTTTTGTAAGGTTTTCTAACTTAATTGTTTGTCTATACTGTGACAATACTGTTTATTCAATAAATGCAGTAGTGACAAAATACCAAACATGGGTTCTGACCTTTCTTTGCGGTCTCCATCTCCTCTTCAGTCCAGCGAGAACTTTCATTCATCTCCAGATTAGCTAAAATGTACAGAGAAGAATGTCATGTAATGTGAAATAATAACGAAGTCTCTATAATGAAATTCAGCGTCCATCTTGGTAACAACCCAGGTTGCTGTTTTCGGTTTACTTTCTAAGTGCAGCTTCTATCTACATGAATAGAAGAGATCAAAATCTCCAAAACTGTTTCAATAAAATAGTTTCAATAAACTATTTCAATAAGCAATTAAGGCCCAATCCCATTTCTACCCCCTACCCCTCTGTTTTGCACGTTCATGTGAAGGGGTGTCTCGATTCTCTTTTGGTTGGAGGGGTAAGGGTAAGGGGAAGAGCCATATAGCCCTTCAAACTAAGATTTTCCGGGACCACACTTCAAACAAAGAGGTATGAATTATCTCAGTGTAAACCGGCTACATCGGCAACATGGCTGCCCGAGCGAACAAAAAGACACATAAATGTAAGCATTATTGGCATTAATAAAGATTTTAATGTAAATTAATAATTTGTTTTATGTTACATTCAATCGTGTGTTCATATTTACGGCCATGTTATTCAAAGAAATGTTTGCAAAAATTTGCTAACATCATATCATTACAGACTGCACGATAGTGCCACAACATATTTTCATGTCTGATCAGGGCGATAACCACCGTAGACATTTGGGGGTCTAGTCCCCCAATAATTAGAAATCGCTAATGTTTTTTCTCAAATACCTATTGCCAAATCGAGAGAGAGAGAGAGAGAGAGAGAGAGAGATAGAGAGAGCATGCGCTTATGTGCGTCTCTCTTTACAATGAGTGAGTTTACTTCAAAAACAGATTTTATCCTCTCATTGCTGGAAAATATAATGCAGCGATTCAGTATTTAAACTGTTAGTAATAAGTTGTGGGGCAGCGTTGACAAGTTTCTTTGCTCCTGGATGTGTGAGCTGTGCGATCTCCGATATGTGTGTGTGTGTGTGTGTTAGTAAGCAGCACATTAATATAGAACGTTAAGGCTCTAATACACCAGAATAGGTGTGTGTATTGTAGGAGCTAGACGACGCATGATGATTTGTGATGGTATAGTAGTGGTGTCCCGATTCTTAGGGGAATATTTTCACCCCTACCCCTTGACACTCTGTTTCAAGGGTTAAGGGGAAGGGGTAGGCAGAGGGGTAGGGTAGGGGTAGTCGACACAAACTAAAGGTTGCAAATTCATATCCATACTTTAAATTACTTAAAACTAAACCAAACTAAAACCACAAACGGGCAAAGGCAGAAACTCAAGGTGAAGTGACTTATGAAAATGACTCAAGCTCTTGTGACATTAGTAAAAGTCCAAGAGCTGCCACAGGCGCTGTTTTGACCCTCATGCTGAAGTATAGGGGACGTTTTTAACTGAAGCACAATCAATATAAGTTCAAGAACACTCTTAGCTAAGCTAGATGAGCTAAACATCATGAAAAAGTGCATTTCGGAAATCGAAATGCCTTCTCATCGTAAAACCAGGGAACACTGTGACACTCAGGGGACAGATGGTTTCTACTCAACCATCGAAGTATTTGTACAGCATTTCATTATTAGGAGCATTCTCGTTCTGTTGATATTGCTGATATTGCTGTCCTCACATTTAGGGAAAACAGAAAAGGGAAGTTATAAATCTACAAGTGGGACAATGTTATACAATAAAAGGTTGAGCACGGTTAATTTGCAGAGCAAAACAAAGAACTCATTTGAACACATGACCTCAGAGACCCACAGAAGAAGTCAATGGTATGCAAGTGTTTGCTAACCCAGCTCAGTGCTTAGCGGTGAAGTGTTCTCTTCCTGCTCGTTGGTCATAGAGCGAGTGACTCGTCCTTTCCGGTGACCGCGGCTGTTTGCGGTGCGCCGGCCTTTAGCGGTTGCAGGAGGCTCTTTCTCCTCCCCGTCCTCACCAGAGGTGTCATCTCTGCGAGAACAAAAAAAAAAAATCATCATAGTCGAAACAAGCTCTTATCGCAGCAAAATTACTCATACATCATGTTTGATTATCAGATAGATAGCTAGACAGACAGACAGACAGATAGATAGAGCGTATCAGTCAACATTTCTAAAATCAGAGCATTCTTATTAGAAAAAACATTTGTAAGATATAATAGAATAAATTTTTGAGAATAACTTTTTGAACTGTTAACCGATAACACACACAACCTAAAAAAGCCCTATATGAAGGTGAACACACAATGCAAACGCTGGCTCACTAGCTAGTATATTCCCCTTCAGCTGTACGACACAGTGTCAGGAAGTGGCTGTGGGATGAGCAGACCCTAATTTATCTTACCTGCACATTATCCATCTTGCAGATACAGTACTAAATATAGGAGCAGCAGCTGTGCCCGCAGGTTGTGAGAATCATGGGGGAGAAGTCCGAGAAATGCACAGACTCGGCTTAATGCACTCATTTAATGTATAGCTGGGCATGCTGTGGAGTATACTGAGGCCTGTGTATTCGGGCCAGTGCTAATGTGCTCTAATCACACCCTGCAGTACTGCTGACTGCACAGGTTTAGTTTAGATTAATACATTGTTACCTGTACTTCCCTAGAGTATTTTAATATAGTGTGCACCTGCGAGTGAACTAGTGTTCAGAAACTAACAACTCACTAAATTAGGCTGAAATGATACAGAACCAGCATCTGTGCATAGTAGTGCTGGGTGGTATACCGGTTCATACCGAATACCGGTGTTTATTTTTGTTATGATATGAATTTTTAAAATACCGCAATACCGGTGTATGTAATCAAAAATAGTGTTATACCTATGAAGAGTTCATTTGCAGTGGTGAGGGAACAGCTGTATGTGTTACTAAGCGTGAAAGTTCCGAAACTGAAGCTGTAGAACTAATAGAACGTGGTGACACAGAAGAACTCATCCACAATATCCACATTGACCGCCACAAATATCCACCGCCACAAATATCCACCGCCCCCTGCCATCAGCTCCCGCGTCTCTCACACACACACACACACACACACACAC
>NW_015540860.1:169976-182566 GCF_001515605.1 Sinocyclocheilus anshuiensis | reverse complement strand
AAAAAAAAAAATACCATCATGTACCATGAAACCGGTATAATTTTGAAAAATACCGTGATATAAATTTTTGGTCACTAGTGCATAGCCATTGTTCAGTGAAAACTAGAATGCTGTGTCTCTACATGGACCAGTCTATTATGCTGTTAATATTAATCAAATAACCATATTGAGAAGAAAAAGAGATACCCAGTCTTTTTTGCTATTTATAATTTGAATATGAATTTAATTTAAATGTGCATATAAACCCAAAAAATAAAATAGATTTATTAAAATGTATGTAAATATATTTGAATGAATATATTTTATTTTATATACACATTTTTACATTCAGTATATTTAACTTGTTTTTGTATTACTGCTTACTTTATTGATTACTAGAAAATCTTTAATCGACGTTTACTTGAAAGTAACTGTTTAAATTAAATTAAATTAAATTAAATTAAATTAAATTAAATTAAATTAAATTAAATTAAATTAAATTAAATTAAATTAAATTAAATTAAATTAAATTAAATTAAATTAAATTAAATTAAATTAAATTAAATTAAATTAAATTAAATTAAATTAAATTAGTGATGTGGCAAAAAAAAAATCTGGTATTGACAAATAAAATGTTGGTATCATGACCACAGTTCTATCCTATATCTATCTGTAAAATCCAAACTGCTTAAAAGAGCTCTGAATCAGAGGACTTTAGCACTAGCATTGAGTGGCAAGTCAGCAGAATGCTTTTTCCACCTGCCGGTTACATAACTGTGCCTTCGCTGTTTAAGCTGAATCACAGAGAAAAACAAGCTGTAAGGCCACAGGTTCAAAGGATTTGATGAGAGAAGATGCAAGGAAAAAACAGTTGATGGATGGGTGTGAGATGAGAAGGAGTGAAGGCGAGTAAAAGAGAAATATACTCACTTCATGCCGTCCTCTTTCTCATCTCCCTCTACTTTTTCCTCCTCACGGTCTCCCTCCTTTTCTTTCTCCTTGTCGTCTTTCTCTTCCTGATTGTTGCGGTTCACCTGTTGCTGTGCTTGTTGGTTATTCTGCGAATGCAGCCAATCAAAAGACAGCAAATTAAAACCATTAAAATCTAATTAAAATCATCTAAAAAATTACTTCCCCCCCCCCCCCCATCTGCTGGAATAAATGGACATCCTGAATAAATTATAAAAAAAAAATGCATACACAAGCTCAAGTTCATCTATGATGCCCCAAAAATTTTAATGGAAAAGAATTCCATTTTGAATTATGAGGCACCATAAACCATCTATTTTTGTCAGGAAAGAGAGAGTATGCTCCACTACAGCTACTACAAGAGGGAAAAATGGATGACAGAAGGATGAAGAGGGAGGGGGCAGAGACAGAATCTGAGGGGACTGAAGACAGATCAATGAAGTGAAAGAGTGCAGGAATCTCAACATCTCCATGCACCGATTCTGCCTCAGAGCTTTTCAGTTTGACAGACGGCACCTCGTATAACCTTACGCACACACATATGAGGAAAGTCTCAATACAGGACAATTCACTTGAAATTTGAACAAATAGCCTACGTTTCAGCAAAATTATTCTTCCATGCTAACCAACTGATTCCAAAATAAGACAAAAAAAATAAAGTTTTCTTCTCTGAAAACGGTAAAATTAGACATCATGTCAGCTACCCACATCCCTCATTACAGCGCTGCATGCACACACACTCAGTTATTCATGCACAGTTAAACACACATATACAGATGCACTCATCCAAACAGTAACTTGCGTTCTGTTTTTCTGTCTCCCTTTTGTTCATGCTTTCTTTCACCCATCAGGCTCATCCCACTGTATCCCTCGCTTTCTGTGTCACTGGCTGAGAGCGTTTTAATGCGAACCCATTAAGATCAGGCGATATTTAATGACCCGAGCAGAACCGCTCCAGCAGCAGAAGACCAGTAAAACAAATGTGTTTGGGCTGTGGGCTCATTATTCTATCAGCTTTTATTGAGCCTGCTATTATTGCAGGCAGCACACACACACACACAGAGCTCTCTTTCTAACAACTTCACCTCGTGCTCTCATGCTTTAAAACAAAACACAAACATTTCATACATTCACGATGCAACAGTTCCGTGACTCTCTCTCTGTGTGTGATCATCCTCACACACACATACAGAAATTAATGAGTGTGTAAGATCAGGAGAGAATCACTGCAGACTCCAACAGGGCACAGAGCTAGATAATTACTTCATAAGGTTTGAGCTCACTTTGAGGTGTGCGCCTGTGATACTCATTAGAATAATGCTGATTTATTTTTAATAACACACTCTCATTAAAAAGACAAGCCGAATTCACACCGCCACTTTAAACACTATAATCATGAGGTACGTGCTGTAAATGAGGGGACAGATCCACAAGCAAATAAACAATGTTTATATTATTTAATACAGCATAACGCCATTGTCAACATCCCTGAAGTTTTCAGATCTTATGCTGCGTTCCATTCAACTCGGAAAGTCGTAATTCCAGCTTTCTACTTGGAAAGTGCAATAGGACACCACTTGATGCAGGACTTTCAATTTCAACACTCTTGCAGAAGGTTGGAGATGACATGCAAAATGGCAGGACTTTAAGCAAATAACATATCAGTGTTTCATTTTGCAACATTATCCAATAATAAGCCTGTTTACAATGTATAAAAAATATCTTACATTATCTTCTCTGTTGATAATCACACACCTCAAAAACAAATTACAGCACTGGCGTTTTGTTTCTTTATACATTTTCCAAGTAGGAATATCTCACACCCAACTTTGAATGAAACGCAGCATTAAAATGTCAAAGGGCATGCTGGGAGATGTAGTCTCTCACTCACCTGGCTCCTGCCTCGGCGACGGTAGCTCCTGCGAACAATGTTCTTGTAGTTCTCATTCTTCTTAGTCAGGTAGTAGAACAGGACACACTCAGCCACTGTCTGTGAGCGGACACACACACACACACACACACACACACACACACACACAAAGCACTTCAAACCTTACTCGTTCTGCTCATACACTCTGATCATATTCATGCACACCGCCTGCAGTGCAAACAATGCAATGAAGAGGATGGTATTAATAAAGACGCAGGTGTACCTTTCTCTCCAGAAAGGAGGCTATCAGGGCAAAGTTTTTTGGGTGCTGGATAAACCTGCAGTGAGGGAGAGGAAAAGCTGTGATACAGAGCAAACACAACGTTCAAATGCTGTATGATCATCTTTAGGTGACTTTTGTGAAGGTGATTTCTTTGATTCCTCTGGTAAGGTTCCTCATTGGCTCATGCTTAAGAACTAGACTAGACAAGATCTCTCTCTCACTTCCTTTTGCTGCTGACCTCTGTGTCATGATCCAGAACTTTACAAAGCCTCTGCCACTCTCAAACCAAATATGACGCAGTTTGGTAGTGATGCACTGAAGTGTGTCTTTTTTAGCAAAACACCAAAACAGCTTTTATTTAGCCATAAACAAAAATAAAGTTTTGCTAATCAAATTTCAGTAATTGGGCAATTGAACTCTGTATGCAATTCAGGGTGTCGTATTTACAGGTGGTAAACCAGTCGTAGTGAGTCGTTGGCAACAAGCCACCACTGCTCGATATTTCAGCAAAACACATTTTCTCTAGCATCCTTTTTGGTTAAAGTTAAGTGCGTTCACACAGCTGACATGTTGACCTGTTTCGACTTATCCACATTATGTGCACAAAATCAATGCTGACACAATAAACAAAAATTTGCCATCAGAGAAGCGCTAATCAATCATTTCAACCCTCTAAAGTATTTGCAGGCAAAATCCAGCCATTTCAATAGGAATCTATGCAGCTGGGAATTTTATGTGACGATTTGCCATGTCGAACAATAGAAAGCTGTTTGGTTTGAAATTGACTACTGTCAACAGACAAATGTACTTTTTTTGTCGGCGAAATATTGCTAATGTAACCTTAATACATTACATTTTGTTCTTTTTGTCTTATATTTTGTACTCAGGATTATTTATTATGATCCTCAATCCAAAATGTTTGCCTAACAGCTATTGCCTAAAAGCACTTTTTAAGCTTAAAAGCCTGTGGTCATTCTAAAACTGTACTGCATGTTTATTTCAGCTGAATGATCTTTTTAGTTTGCCTGTAGAGGACTGGAGACGTCTACATCAGCTTCAGCACAGAGATGTAGATTTCAGCTGATCACGTTTCACCTAGTGCTGCAACACTAGCTAACTATCAAACATGACCACATGCACACAAACTGCTGAGCTCTCGAAAACCAGGAGAGAGTTGCTAAATCACACGCTGATACATTTTAGTACCGATTTCATAACTCCTCATTCCTTCACGCATAATCAACATGCACATCAATGCAAAGAGGACAGAACGTACTTCTCACGGAAAGTGTCCTTCTCCTGTTCACTCCACATGTTCATGACCTGTCTGTCTTTGTAGACCTTCATGGGATCGTCTATCAGCCCGTTCATGTTGATGAACTTTATCCTCTGCTGCTCTGCATCAAACAGCATGGGAGGAATCACAGCTAACTGACGCATCTGCTTCTCTGAGTTCTGCAGTGAAAGAGAGAGAGAGAGAGAGAGAGAGAGAGGAAGATGCAGTCACAAAAATGAAATGAAAATAAATATGCGACAAGAAACAGAGAAACAGTAATGTCAAAAGCAAGGCAGAGACAGTCAGCAAATATGTGGCCACTGAATCTTATGTCTGTGTTTAGGAAGTGCATCAGCCACAAAACCCTACTTGTTGTGTAAGAGACCTTTAGTTGTGAAGCCACTTTGATATTTGTGCACTTTTTCCAGACAGACACATAAACAATCCTTTTACATTCATGAGTATGCTTGTCTATTGAGTCTAGAAACATTTTTCTCCAGAATTGTTATTGCAGTTTTGGTAACGTACACAACTGTCCATGTTTGGTGAGACTTTTACTTTGTTTTTGAAAGAAGACTCTTATGCTCATCAAGGATGCATTTGTTTGATTTTTTTTTTTTTTCATAGAAGTATTTTGTAATAAAACTTTTTTGCTGTCACTTAATTTAATGCATCCATGCTAAATAAAATTATTTCTTAAAAATATCTTACTAACTCGAAATATATAAAATGTAGTGTATAATGTATTATTTGACTAATATTTTATTAGCCAAAAAAATGCTGCAAAGGCATATCTTTAACTATATGTTGTCATATAAACAAACAGTCAGTGATGATAATGATTCCACAAAACAGTTTTTGCTTCATTCACCAAATTCTCACAAAGTTCATTCAGTGAATGATTCAGATTATTTCAGATGGCTAACTTGTGAGCTGATTCATTAAAAGTTCACTGTATATGTGAGTTAATCGTTCATGAATTAGATTACTGTTTTGAATGCACAACACAATATGAAGAGATGTGTATTGACATTAATTCATGGTACAGTGTTTTTTATCTCCTCAAATTCAATCTGCAAGCTCACAACTAAGCTCACAACATGGTAAAATGTACACTTCTATGGTGCTGTAGACTTTGGACTGAAAAGCAGTGCAGGAAACAATGCATTAATGCCAGCTGCACCCTTACCTCTTGCTCTGAGATGCCATCGATGATCTCAGAAACCTCATGTTCGCTGCGGGCTGCTGAGGCCAAACCCCCACCTCGCTGAGCCACTCTACTGTAGAGAAACATAAATATAGATATAAATACACTTATGAAACCACACGACCATGCAAATGTCTCCAAAGTTCACAACAACACAGGACCACTCACTTCTGCATGCGCTCCTGCAGCTCCCTCTGTTTGCGGATCTCAGGAAACTGTTTTTCGTAATACTCCCGCACTTTGCTCTCTTTGGCTCTGCGGCGCGGGTTATTCTCGATGCGCTCAACTTTCTTCTCCCAGGCCTCCATTAGCTGGTCGTAGCGCTGGCAGAATTTCTGTTCCTGAACACACAAGTCAGAACATAAAGGGTGAATATCAAAGTATTGAAAGCATATGCTGCAGTAAAGTCACCAAGAGAGGAAACATTAGAATGAAAGTAATTACTAAAAGCTAGCAGTTCCAATCTAGTTTTTAACCACCCCATTATTCAATAACTACACTCTTTCCTAACATTAAGATCCTCACTGGGATCCTATGGAAGGCTATTCTTGTTGTCCTAGTACTGAATAAACAAATGTGCCCAATATTCAGGTACTGCGAGCTGCTACAGTGCCATCCTGCTGTGTGTTTCTATGTGTGCATTTGAGTGTTATCACTTACCCACTGTTTGCGAGCATGATTTCTTCTTTTGAAATACAGAATAAGCTTCTTCCTCATTGCCTGATTTCTGTAAAAAGGGAATACATAATCATTAGGAAACACAAAATGCTACCTCTAAACTTCAGCTGTGATGCATCTCATCAATATTTGCATATACAAGAGAGTCCAAGTGTAAGCATCAGTGAGCTTTGTGCGACAGAAAGCAAAGGCAAACATATGTTGCAAAGGTCTAGGACCCTAGATATGGCTTGGGTCCCTCCTTCAATGCAAAGTCTTTTTTTGGGGGGCTTTTTTTTTTTCCACAATGTGGAAATTGTAAGTCTGATCACTTGGAAAATGAACAGCACAAACAGCACTAGCAACATACCTAAGGAACACTAAAGCTGTAAAAAAATTAAGACAATATAGCTCAATGCAAATAATATTTTAAAATACATTAAAATGGAACATGGTTATTTGTAATTGCAATATTTTACAATATTACTGATTTAAGGTATTTTTGATCAAATAAAATTAATTAGAAACTTTAAAAACATTAAACATCTTTAAAAAAAAAACCCACTGACCTCAAACTTTTAAAGTTAAATGTTTGTTTGTTTATTTGTGTGTTTACGAGAGAGTTAGCTAGCTAGTTAGCCAGCAATGCAGGTCAAATTACACTGAACAAAATTATAAATGCAACACTTGTTTTTGCCCCCATTTTTCATGAGCTTAACTTTTTCTATGTACACAAAAGGCCTATTTCTCGCAAATATTGCACACCTGTGCAATAATCATGCTGTCTAATCAGCATCTTGATATGCCACACCTGTGAGGAGGATGGATTATCTCGGCAAAGGAGAAGTGCTTACTAGCACAGATTTAGACAGATTTGTGAACAATATTTGAGAGAAATAGGCCTTTTGTGTACATAGAAAAAGTCTTAGATCTTTGAGTTCAGCTCATGAAAAATGGGGGCAAAAACAAAAGTGTTGCGTTTATAATTTTGTTCAGTGTAGTAATCATCTTATTCTCTCACTGCATGCTGATTAATTCTCTCACACGGCAGTGGTCAGACCATTAATCTAATTAATCATTAAATGCCTACACGTCAAGGGAAATCGGCCTGGCATCATGTGTATTTGATGAGACACTGGTGCAACTTGGCAGGATCTCTTTGAGTCATTGGTTTATGTTTGTACTTGTGCGAGTGAGATTAAGTGTGTAGGTGCAGAGGTGGCACTGCATTACACAGCAGATGGCCTGCAGGATTAGCTGCTGTGCGAGACGCACTGGAACCTAGAATGCAGCTCAATGCCCATGATCAACCCACACATCAATTATTACACAAATATTTCCCACTGGTGCTGCTCAGGTTGATAAAGGACTCCTGAGAACAAAACCCTCAATTGTGTGTGATCAAAGAACAGCTGAAATACATATTCTGTCTTTCTCAAACACATTTTTGCTGTGAATGCTGTCTGTGAATTATGAGGCCAAATAACCCAAAATACCACAGAAAGATTGGAAGTAAGGGATTTGTTAACCACAATAAATAAAGGTATGCAAAAGCAGATCCACTGTCAATAAAGTACAGCTCACACCGAAGATGCTTTCAAACTAAGCAGCCTTCTGGTTGTCATCGCGGCAAATTTAACCAATTTGAACCCAGGTGACATCTGCAAACTTTTCCGTCCTTACGCAAAACTCCACATTGCTTGCAATCCTATTAGAATGATGGGATTTCAACCGAGAAATTTCGCCGAGCAACGGTAAGTGAAATTATTTTATAATTTTTATTTTAATAATTTTTGTTTCTCTGTGGAATCATAATCATAACACTTCAATAATGGTCAAAATGGTCTTCAGCTGCATTATGCACAGTGCTGAGAACCAAAATTTCACATAAAAGAAGATTAAACAAATTCTGTAAGTGTGGGACTAAATGAACAAACATTTAAGAAACTTTAATATTAGAATATTTATTGGGCTCTAATAGGGGTTGGCAATATGACCAAAATCTTATCACGATATGAGTAATTTTATTTGACAGTAACAATATCACGATATAGGCCTAGCTATTTTTGCTTTAAATAAGGTTGCCATAGAAATTTCATAATTCTTAACATCAGTGTCAGTCTCACCAAAAAACTCAAGCTCACTGAAGACAAGTAAACTGACAAGAATCTAATTACAAGACAAAATCTACAGTATAACAAATAAATAAGAAATGTTACATACATTGTACAAAGTAATCAAATGTATAAAAACACTGCATATTCTTCCCTGTGTAAATTAAATAAACATTTCTTCTTATTAAAGTTGCAAAAGTGATTTAGTCAAGAGCAGTGAGAGATTTTCTATCTTTTATTGTTTGATTAACATGAATGACAGACAGGAATATTAGACTGCTGTCACTTTAAGAGCTGCCCGGATCCAATATACTGTTACACATGTGTTTATGTGGATACTTGCAAAGACACAAAAGTGTATTTAACTGTTCAAGGCCTATAAAGTGGCAAAATAATCCATTCAATGCTCCCGTGCTCCATGAGCACCGTCTTCACGTGTGCGCACCTCTCAGACAACACAGAGAAACGGTCTCTCAGACAGGGCTCGCATATAAAGAAGGAAAAAGGAATATATAAGGAATATAGCGAAACGAGTTCCCTATCACTGCTGACTGCGTTTCAATAGTAGTACAGCAATGTCATGTAATCATTATAAACGCTGCAGTAAAGAAGGTGGCAAATAAGCATGATTGTAATTGTTTAAGCTACAGATCGCTTTCTCTCAGTGGATGGAGTAGTTTATGGTTCTGAATGAAACAACGAGAGATACAGAGAAGTATACTCACATCTTGATGTTCTCATGGTACTGCTTGGTATCAGACGGCTGGTTATATAAAGGCTGTAGGGGAGACAAACGAAAGCAGTGGAGTTCAGTTTCACACACACACACACACACACACACACACACACACACACCACGGTCACATCAATGCATCCCAGCTCTGGGAGAACTTCTCTTTTTCTACTGTCCCATTTTTCAGCCAAGCCCAGAAACACAGAGGAGAGTGTCCTCTCCAACACCACATCTAAAACCTTCTGTTATCATCAACATTACACACTTGTTTGAGCTGCCAAGCAAAGGATTTTTCCGTGGGGAAAATGGACATGTGGCAGTTTGTCTCTTCTGTGTCAAAGTGTATGATAAAAGAGGTGGCACCAGAAGGGCTGTTCTATCACCTCGATTATCAAGGCATTGGTGGTCACTTCCGGTTAGGTTTCTAATCTAATGGATGCTAAGTGGCATTGCGCCAAATGTCTCTGCACGAGGTAAACAGCCATGTTGTAAACAAATAGGCAGCAGTGCATGTAGTCACACACACAGGCTGAAGGAGTTCATATTTCACACTGTGGAGGTTATGTTACAGCTGTAGGTTTTCATACACCTCAAATAATAAAATCACATTAAAGAAACAATACATATTAAAAAAAGATGAATTAAGAAATTCATTCATTTCAGAAAAAACCTGTCAAGCACTGTGAAAAATTCTGAGTAACACTGCGAAGAACATTATGAACATGATTGTGAGATATGTTGTCACAGGATATGATGACATAAACTGAAGATCATCAACGCTGACAATCGGCTGATGCGACACCTGACCCCTTTACTTTTTGAAAACGATACTGTGCAAGTACATGAGCTGAACTGATACAAAACATATTTACTCTAGCATCATAAGCTCATAAGAGAAGATGAAAAAAAGGGGCAATATGTGAAAGGATAATACGAGGAGAAATGTGGACTCACCAGCTCTACTCGGGGACCGAGTCCCTCCAGGATGCGATGAGCCTCCTCTGCCTTTTTCTGTTAAAAAAAAAACAAAAACACAGAGCACATGTCAGCAGCACATCACCACAGCAACACACCTTACACTCTCTCTAGCGCACACACATAAACAAGCCAGTGTATAAGGGATGTACTATTAATAGATCTCTCAACAGAAGACACTCGCTGCCCTCTGCCATCTACCTCTCTCCCCTCTCTCTTTGTGAGTAAGGAGAGAGAGAGAAAGAGGGGGAGAGGGAGAAAGAAAGAAGGCTGGGGTGGTAATCCAATTAGATGCAATAAAGAAAGAAGAATCTATTACATTCTGTGCTGTCTTGCTCAAATGCAGAGAGAGCGAGAGAGAGAAAGTAACAGAAAGAGAAACAAAAACAATGGAGACCTTATGGCTGGCTATTTGTGTGTGTCTCTTCCACATAAACATACAAAATGAAAGCCCTAAAACTACATTTCCTTTCTCTCTCGCAAACAAAACTCAATGCTTTAAGAGCAGTGATGGGGTTTATTCCATTATTTTGAGATGGGATAAATAGGACACTTTCTACTAGTCATTCATCTACTAGCCATTTTCACACAATTATCCAAACAGTGTGTGTGAAATATTATTATGTCCTGACTACAAGCAGCTCACACTCTGAAATCATCTTTTTCAGTGAGCAGATCTGATCACCAGATGAAATGCTCATTTTTAACTGTCAATCTCATCCACAATAGGAAAACAATAATCAGCCTACCATCATTTTAAAGGGGACATATCATGGAAAACAGGATTTTTTTTTCTCACAATGCAAAGCCAGCTCTTTCACTATACCAAACACATTCATTATAGAAAATAAACTGAGTCACTCAAAAAGCATATTATGATGAGCACAAACAAATATGACCACCCACATTTATATAACATCTATTCAGAACACAGCAACATGAGCCACCCTGACATATGAACTACATCAGTAGATTTCACATAAGTAGGGCTGCAAATAGCAGCTGCGCTGATAAGTGATTAATCTGCTTATTATTTTGTCAATTTATTTTTCATATTTGAGGGTTGTGATTTAAATAGCAGATTTAAGTTACACAATTTAATGGGAATTTTTTAATTACTAATAAGTAATACTACTACTACTAATTAGGGCTGTCAAAATGACAGAAAAACTAAATTCGAATTTTCTACTTAAATATGATCAAAATTCGAATTATATTCGAATTTAAAAGGCATAATTTCAGTTAGGGGGAAAAACGCTTTTGGCTTCTCTCCTGAGGCCACAAGAGGGCGCATCGAGCAAAATATTATGCACGTTTCTTCAAAGCGTAATAAAATAACACGACTATCTTTGAAAAAAAGTGCATAATGTTTAAAATAATGTTTATAAACAATATATAATTAATAAAGTTGCTTAAACAATTAGAAAAAAAACAGCACAATGCATGTATGTTCTAATCATGCCACTCTCTGCGAGACGCGAGTGCAACACTGATAGATGTCCCTCTAGAAAATGTGATAAATATATGTTCTGTGTGAACGGCTTGGTTTCAGCTTTGACGTAAACAACATCTTCTCCACACTGATGCTCTCGTTTTCCGCAATATATGAATGAACAACGTAGCAGCGCCGCATCTAGTGGGTTCAACTGAATAGGCTAACAAAAGCATTCAAATGCAATCAATGACACACACGTCGTCATCGCATCTCGTGCGCCATTGATAAGGCTGCCTGACGGCTGACGCAGACCTTAAATTCGAATGCAACGTTTTTGCATTCGAATGTGTTTTTTTTTTTTTTTTATTCGACGAATATTCGAAATGCAAATTTTTTTTGACAGCCCTACTACTAATATTACTTAAAATATAAACGAAATCATTCAATCAGTTAAACAAATATATTATGTCAAAATGCATTTTTCTGTTCTAAATCAATGCTCTCCCTTAAATGTATGTTTTTCTACATTTGACTGACATATGTACACACTAGGGATGTGCATCTCATAACTGAGGCCGATGCAATACGCATCTCGATGCATAGCCAACGATACAATACATTGAAGATACATATGAAGCAGCTACCGATGCGATGCGATACAATTCACCATTACGATGCAATGCGATTCGATTTCGATTCGATTTGATTCCATTCAACACAATGCGATTCAATGCAATACGATGCAATGGAAAAAATATTGCTTTTATTTCTTTGGTTCAGACAGACAGCAAATCATAAATTAACTTATGTGTCTTGACACCTAATGCCTCGAGGCATGTTTCGACCAAATAGGCCAGGCTTCTTTCAGTTAGTCTGACTCATTGTCAAATGATGTGGTTCCATAAACAACCCTCTACGCACACCTTGGCAATATAATTTTTATTTTTACTTTATTTTTATAACAGTTTTACAAATGAGGACATCCACAAATTGAGGTTTTTGCCGATTTTGTCAGGTTTTGCTCACTTTTGGGTACAAATTTGTCCCCAAAATATGGTTAAGTACACACACACACACACACACACACACACA
>NW_015540860.1:163878-169694 GCF_001515605.1 Sinocyclocheilus anshuiensis | reverse complement strand
GCCGAGAAACCGGCATATCTTCTGCTTGTTCTTAAAAGCTGAATAATTCTAAATGAACTCTGTTATTTTGACAGGAAAATACAACAAAGAATATGGATTACATGTAGCGCGTCGATTCAGCGTGGTATGCAGGACTCTCGCTCTCTCTCTTTGCATTTGTGAGAAACACCCGCCCAGAGTAAGATTTAGTCGCATATGCGAGTGATTTACTCACAATGTAGAGGGTTGATAAAGCAAATTTAACATGGATCAACCTCAGTCACTATTGCAACTTATGCTGGAAAACTAACTTGGTCCAGGGCAGGCTAACTGTCAGGCTAAGCTGAGGTCCTCTAACACTGACCAATAGGAACGCAATGATATTACCAACTGACTCGCTCACATACAATTATAGCCATGCAGCCTTTCTCTCTGGTTTTATGACAGCTGTACATTTTATAGTTAGCACACTTTCATTGTCTTATAATATGCATTTATTTTTACCTTACTTGCTCAACGCCTCCCAAACGATTCGCTCAACGATTCATTTTTCCAAAGCCCTCCTTTGCGTGACGCTAACCTGAGGTGATTGGTCCGATTAGTCTCATTTACATTTCATCATGCCTGTAATGCCTGATAAAGCCAAGTAGGTATAACTGCAGACTGGAGATCTCCAAAATGGGGCGTGAACTCAGAACTCAGAAAGTGGGCAGAACCTCCAAAATGGGGCGGGGTCTCTTCGCGCAAAGACTTTCACCATTGGCTCTGGCTTCAGCCAATTATTATTGACTTACATTTCAAATTAAACTTTATAAATCAAACATTGTTTCTAGTTGATCTAAAATAAAATATGCTATATAAATAAATATGCTCCGTGAGAGCAGAGCCTAAAGCTCGTGGCCAGTGGTGTTCAGACCGGAGTTTGAACCTCTGCTTCATGATATAAACGGGAATCACCCACGAGCTGTCCCAGCGCAGCGCAAAGATTTTACTCTATCGCTTTGTTTTAAGTAACGGGGGTGTCCCGGGGCACGGAATTCGCAGGGTAGGAGGGGGTAGTGATGCTGGGTGTAACTAAAAAGGTGCCACTGTCCGGTGAGGTCCGGTTGGGGAGTTACAGAACGGCCCAGCACGGCGATCTCATATCGCATTCTCTTATTAACTGAATGAATGAATGATGCATTTATATATTTTGAACTGCAACTTTCTTTACCACGCTATTCAGCGTCAATCCCGCCGTGCAGTCAGTTTCACTGGTTAAGGTTAGGGTCAGGTGACACTGCTTAGTATTTACTCTTTGAATTCAATATTATGCACTGATTCTTATTTAAGCTACAAAAGTTATTTAGGTAAGAGCAGTGAGTGATTTTCTCTTTGTCTTTTGTTCATGGCCCCAAATATTGCAAGCTGTAGCGATATGCATATTGCGATATGTACATTTGCGATATTTCGATAATTTCGATATATTGCACAGCCCTAGGGTCAGGTGTGGGGTTAGCATTTTTGTAGCATAGTGTAGGAAATCAACACTGTGATTGACTCAACCAGAAAAATCTTTAGAATCAGCTGTGGGGCGGAGTTTGTGCTGAAGTGGATTGGGAGAAAAATTGCGCATGCGTGTCATGTGCCTGTCTGTCAATGGGAGGAAGCCACGCCCTATTTTGGAGCTCCCACCCCGTTTTTGAGTTCCCTCCCCCAAGGTCTGGAGATCTCCAGGCTGCAGTTATACCCTTCTCGATAAAGCAGCGTTTGTGAGCGCAGTGCTGCTTTGTGTATATATTTGCACGACTTTCTAACATTTACAGATGAAAAATATACCCGTGACATGTCAGTTATGCACTGAGGAAAACACAACGTCTCAAATGCATTAAACAGCACAAATATATTCGCTGTTTGCCATGGTGAATCGATTTGATCCCTGATCGACATTAAGGCCTTAATCCCCGCTTTTCCTCAGGTCTCCGTAGTGTTGTGATACGTCATATTCACGCAGCAGCAGTGATGACAGAATGCGCTTGAGAAAGTTTAGAGAGAAATCAATCTACATATAAAATCTTGGTCACTTTCTAAACAATAAAAGTATAGCGCATCCACTAGTAATTCTATATAAATAAAGAGTTTTTTACCGATGCAAATATGTTAGAAACGATGCATCGTGATACAAATGCCAACTGTATCCGATGCACACTTTTTTCAAATCTTTTTCAAACTTTTTTTGCCGATGCACCGTGTGAATTGGTGAATCTTCCCATCAATAGTACACACACTTGCTCTTTCTTTTTGTAGCTTAACACACACTAGATTGCTGTTAGGGCAAACTATTATCAATGTTATTGATCAGCTGTTTTATTGATTAGCCCAATGCCAGAGGTTATTTACACATATAAAAGATATTGTAACCAAATTAGTGCTTTTATTTCCATGGGAGAAAGGATTCAAAACCCTTTTTTGCTGCTGGAATCTTGACTAACATTATAAAGTGAACTTCAAAGGAAAACAACATGGCACTTTTAATATGACAATTTCCTCTCCCACAATGAATCAGTGTGATACCAGCACTTTAACAAAACTACCTTCTGTATTCTATCCCGTGGATTTCAGACAGCATCGAGCACTTCCTGGAAGAGAACAGGAAGGCGTGAGTGCTCTTTGGCAGTATCGCAGCACGAGAGGCCTTAATGGATTAAGAGATGGTGGGTGTGATTAAAAGATCACAGCAGGACAGAAGCCAGAACCACCTGACAGAGGAAATGAACGTACAGACCTGGATACACTTGAGGCAGAGAACAGTAAAAGCCAGATAAAATTATGATGGAGATACATATAGCTTTCCAAAGGGCGTGTTAAAATTTAGTGCTAAAATTGCCCTCCAAGATGCATTCAAAAAGGATAGCCAGTAATCTGATCACTCAAACCTCAGGAGGTGGTAGGGCTGGGCGATTTGTCCGATTTTATCGATTAATTAAATTTTTTGCCACGATTTTATTTTTTAGAAATCGAGGAATCGCGATTTTGAATAGAAATATTACCAAATGTTGCAATTAGACACTGTGACAATATGCCAATCATAACAGTAAAGAACGATCCAACCACATGTCGGTGCACGTGATTAACCGCTCACGTGTGATGCACTCATATCGCGAGGCGCCGTTCACACAGAATGTGCTTTTGTGTTGACAAAGATGCAACATGGACAGTGGAATAGAAAAAAAAAAAGATGTGAGTGAACTTCTTTTAATTTGAGCGCTGCGTTTTTATAATGCCATTTCATGCGTGAGATGCTGCAAGAGATGCTAGTGCAACAGTCAAACGCATCCATGTTTACATAGAAAAAACAATGGAAAAGCAGCGCAATCTAATAAAAAACCTGTAAAGAACTACTATTGTATGTCTAATATTTCATGTTTGTATCATGGTGACAGGCTGAAAGCTGCTGTTCATTGTTTTCACAGAACATTTATTGTTAATAGTCTACTGGTGTTTTACCTTAGAAGTCAGAAAGAGCTTTATTACCAAGTATGTTTACACAGACAAGGAATTTGACTTAGTGACAGGAGCTTCCAGTGCAGAAGTAAGTATGGACATAGTGCAAACTAGTGCAGCAGACATAGGAATTACACAGTAGAGATGGAGTATAACACTAATATAAGAAAAACAAAAAATTAAATAATGCACTATACACAGAAGTAGAAATATAGAGAAATGTAACTGTTTAAATGAATGTACAGATAGGCTATATTTACAAGTGCGCGGTTTAAAAATGTATTGAATTTGAATTACATTTACTGTTGAGAATATTTTGAAGCATTTTCATTGTAGCCTATTATTTCTGAACATATAACATGTAGGCTATAAGACAAGTTTGTACAGGATGCAGTTGTAGTTCATGTAGTGCTGGGCGGTATACCGGTTCATACCGAATACCTCTCTTTTCACTGTTGCACTGAGGCAAGGACACAGCTGTATGTTACTAAGCGTGAAAGTTCCGAAACTGAAGCTGTAGAACTAGTAGAACGTGATGACACAGAAGAACTCGTCCACAATATCCACCGCCCGCTGCCATCAGCTCCCGCGTCTCACACACACGAGGGCGACTACAGAGCTAGATTTAGCAACTTTCAGACGCTTTTAGCGGCTTTTTTCCATAGAATATATATACTGACAAACCTAGATTCAGTTGGAAGATGTTGCCAGTGCTGTCCCGCGAGCGCGAGGTCTGACTCTCCCGGCGCAGTGTCGCCTCTCTCTGCGAATATATATACGGACAAACCTAGCGACTTTTTTGGATAAACCTTAGCTATGATTCAGTTGGAAGATGTCGCCAGTGCTGCCCCGCGAGCGCGAGGTCTGACTCTCCCGGCGCAGTGTCGTCTCTCTCTGCGTCTGTTCTGTGCAGTGAGCGGCAGAGAAGCATCGCTTTCAGCTGGCCGTATCACAGCCGACTCGATAATAAATGAGTACAAAACAGCGTTTCCAAGCATCTGTCGCTTACTGACTGTTTGGAATTATAAATATGAGCATAGTTCGTCTATTAATATAATGCAATTTTTTTTTGTTTTGTTACTCAGCCGCAGCAGTGCGCTGCATGAGGCAAAAAAGTAATATAGCCAAAACCAGGCATTGGTTTTGTACATTTAATTTTTGTTTAACGCTATTAATAAAAATGTTGTTCAATTAGCATGTTTTTGTGTTTTGCTTTGGTACCGAAATTGGTACCGAGAACCGTGGATTTTCACTGGTATCGGTACCGAATACTCAAATTTTGGTACCGTGACAACACTACGGTCATGCATGGAAAAAATAAAAAATAAATACCGTCATATACCGGGAAACCTTTATATCATGTTGACAACTTCATGTGTGCTGCACTTAGAATAGAATTTTCTTTAACTAGAGGGTTAATAAAGAAAAAGCTATGTGAATCACGTTGTAGTAACATTTTTAAGTTGACTAGTTAAAAATCGTAAAAAATCGAGAATCGGTTAAACGTTCTGAAAAAAATCGAGATTTTATTTTTTTGCCAAATCGCCCAGCCCTATGTGACACGGCAAGAAAAAATAAAATAGAAATCAACCACCACAATAACAAAAAATGTGCTACAAAGGCAGTGGACTCTCAGATGGCCCAATTATTCAATAACCGTCATCATGTTTTGTGTGCCTTCATATACAGATGTTGGCAGATTATCACAACCAAAACTTAACATATCTGCTATATAAACTAATTGGAGTCAATTTCCCATTAGAAAAATATACAAATAAATATTTCACATCATATATATGAGAAATATAGGCTACACAATAGCCCCAGTTTAAGATCCTTTGCTGTAATCCTCTAGTCTCTCCCCACTAGAGGGACCACTAGCACCACAGACACATCAATGCTGCAGTATGCATCATGCTGAGCCACTCTCCATGGCTGCATCCCAAATTACATACAATCCATAATATATAGTTTGTAAGCTTAGGAGTAGTGCACCCCAAATCATAGCGCCTTAAAAAAAGTATTTCAAAGGAGCCTGAATGGTATGCTACTCACATCGAAATTTGTAGATTTTCTGTATTAGTTGTATTGACTTTTTCAGTTGTAATGTACTGGACAAGTGTCAAGGAATAATGTCTAATCTTTTACTGTTTACACTATGCAACAGAGGGGGGACTGATGGTAAAACGCCAATTCTGTCTTTAGAAAAATTAAGAAATATGTACAACTTTGCCATTAAAAACATTAACAATATTTATAGTGCACAGTATGAGAACTAAAATGTAGCCAGGGGTTCTGTTTGAGAAAGTCTACAGAGATGGAGAAGTGGTGTGATTCAACACAATGGACTGTGT
>NW_015540860.1:154959-162229 GCF_001515605.1 Sinocyclocheilus anshuiensis | reverse complement strand
CCAAAGGAGCCTGAATGGTATGCTACTCACATCGAAATTTGTAGATTTTCTGTATTAGTTGTATTGACTTTTTCAGTTGTAATGTACTGGACAAGTGTCAAGGAATAATGTCTAATCTTTTACTGTTTACACTATGCAACACTGATGGTAATGATGGTAAAACGCCAATTCTGTCTTTAGAAAAATTAAGAAATATGTACAACTTTGCCATTAACAATATTACCATCAATCGATTGCAGCACCTCATTACACATTTAACAGCTCGCTTCTCTCATTAAGATCTGTCACAGCTGTTCGACTTATCTGCTTCTGTTCACAGATGAGCTTCTCCTAACACCAATGTTTGTTTAACATTTATGTGTACTTGTCTAATGCAATATATATGCGCATATATGTAATCAGATTCAGTGTTTTTTGTTCTCACCCTGTTTTCATCATAGATGATCTGGACAAGGCTGCGGTGTTTGGCTTCACTGGGTGGAGGTGAGATGGTGCGCTCTGGCTCCTGGGGTTTCGCAGCTTCTTCCTCTAGCTGTTGCTAAAAAAAACAAAAGCAGGGTATGACCTTCCTAACAATCCTGACTGCTATAAATCAACAGTGACAAAGGTTAAAAAATAAAATAAGAACTATATTGAAATATATTTCAATATTTATATATTAATACAATATTAATATTTAGTTATTTATACTGATAAAAGAGGACTAATGCAACCCTGCTAGAATAAGAAGCCAGACACAACAAGAATGCAATATTACGTGGGCTAATATTAACACTATCTCCACATCAGAAGCACTGCTAATATCAGAAAAGCTCTCTGATTGGCTGAGGAGCACTAATGCTTTAGCTAAGAGAGTCAGCGAGACTATAGTCAAAGATTGATGATCAACAATCATTTCACAGCTTATACACAGATGCACACAGAAACCCAGAAGCTCTGGCTCCAATCCAATGCGCGCGCAGAGTTAAAGAAAATAAACGAGCCGTCCCGCCGCCCTCGCAGACAGTCAAACACACGGTAATCTGATATTCTCACTTCTCTCTTTTCTCCATCACTCCCTCGCTTTACGTTAAAGTTTACCGTACCATTTAATTGCCCCAGATGTTTTAATGCTTGGAGGAAACCTAAGGGGAGAGGAGAGCGATGGATGGGGTCTGTTACCTCACTGAAAAAAGATGCCAAATCTTTCAGAAGAAAACAGTATGGGGTTGAGGGGCAGATGAGGAGAGGTTCATTTTTCTTGGTAGCGTGACTGTACTTATACAACCACTCAGACTCTAAGTCGTTTCACTGCCTCTCCTATCCTCCATCACCCCCTCAATGGACTAGCCCATGGAGTGCAGGTGGCTTCGATTTATTGAGCAGCGGTTTGGACACGTTCCAAAACCTCAAGTGAATGAGGGGGTCTGTTTTACAAGACGACGGGGTCTGCTTATGTATTTTCTGCAATGCCCTGATAATCATGACTAGAAATATCTGAGAATACATTCTAATGCAACCTTATAATGCATACAGTTACTCTTGTGCAAATTAAAAGACATAAAATAGGCGAATATACTTGATGCAATTATTCCACTGAAATAAGTGACCTAAAATTATACTGCTGCATTAATGCTTGAAGTAGACCACTGACTAATGGCACTGGCAAGAAAAAAGAGAGAGGGAGAAGAAACTGAGAGAGGGAAGAAGACCGAGAGGAAAGAGAGGAAGTGTGTATGTAGCCGTGTGGCCTGCTGAGGCAATAACCACACAATCATCACACCGCACACACTCATCTACTATTGCTACTACACTAGAGTGTCCAGATTACATAACACTAACTGCACTGCGGATGAAAAGCATCTACTTATTGCAGCTCTGAAAGCTGTACTTAGAAAGAAATCCTTGTCTTCATCTAAATAAAACGCTTTGCAAACTGGTCCTGGTGCTTATTTTAGAAGGCCAACTATTTCTGAAAAAAAAAAAAAATATACGAAAATGCATTCTAGGATCCTATCCAAATCTATTCAGCTTTACGATAGCTGGGGTGAAGGTTACCTGTTTTTTACGCAGTTTACAGATCTGCTGCTCCACCATGGTGATCTCCCGATCCACCCGGTCCATGTTCTGGATTAGCTCCTCTTTGGAGAGGCGAGAGGGAACCAGGTCCAAGCCGGGCTCCATGGGCACTGGGCTTATGGGAGAGATGGGCTCAATCTTTCCAATGGAACTACTGCTGCTGCTGTGCTCCTGTATAAACACACACAACATTGTACTCATTCAGACCTGGTAAATGCTTTATTTTGTTTGTAAAAGTTATGGTTTCAAATGGTTTTTCCTCTTAATGAACATTTACCATATAAAACATTTACTTCTGCTTAGAATCATAACAATTCCATATAGGATGACTTGTGGTTGCTAGCAATCTGCTATTCGGTAGCAAGTGTGTTTCGTAATATTATCAATGTTGAAAACAGTTATGCTGCTTCATATTTTTGTGGAAACAAAAATACTATAACTATAAAAAAAAAACTATATATATAGTGCTTATAGAACTAGAAAAGAACAGCATTTATTTGAAATAGAAATCTGTTGTAACAAATGTTTACAGTCACTTTTCATCAATTTAATGATCACTTTAATGTGTCCTTGCTGAATAAACGTTTGAATGGTAGTTTATCTACTACATGATTAAATGAAAAGGTTTCCATCATCACATCTTAAATTACTTGCTTTATCACAACCAGGTAAAAATAAGCCACACTAAAACAAGCCGCATCTTTTAAGAACTCCTTCAAGTCCACAGCATAAACACGTTTCAAGGTTTCATGCTTAGGTTTGGGGATTTAAACAAACCCCTAACCTCAAGCATGAGCAATAGCAATAGTGATGCATGCCTTGGCAAGCACCACTAATTAATGCTATTCAGCATTTCAAGGTTTTGACATTTTGGGTTCCTGGAAATAGATACAATGCACTCGTTCTTCTCTCGTTCAGAACTATGAAAAACATAACCATACAACACAGTACCGCTTTGAGACTGTTTAGCGGTAAAAGCCTCACCTCTTATAATAAACTGGTGAATGTACACACAGCAGATCAGTGGTTAAGGCTATTGAATATTCAGCTAGTTTAAAGTGTGGTAAAGAGCCTTTAGGTTCATTCTCTCACATGAAAAGAATGTTACATAAGAGTAGTGTTCAGGGAGGGTGTCTGCTATTCTCTCTCTCACTGCCCCTTAAAGATCACTCAGGCAGATGCATGAACTGGACACAATCACACAACAACAACAAAAAAGAACAAGACTAAATATAAAATATAATAATAAAAAATATATAATAATAATAATAACAACAACAACAACGACCACCACCACCATTGTTTAAACATGAAATTACATTTAAATAGATTTAGGCTATAACTTACGGCACAGTAGACGGCACATAATTAATCTCATCTTTATGAAACCCCTGACAATTAAAATGTGTTGCCCCAATTCCAGAATGTCCATTGAAAGAGGGAGACAAAGCCCAAATGTCCAAGGACAGCCTGAGAGCTCTGCTAATGTTCAAAACACATTCCTAGAGGCATTCCAAACTAGAGACCTGCGCGGGACGGATTTTTCCGAAAAATATCTTATCTGGGCCCGCTCCAGCCCGCGACATTCATGTTTTGTCCCGCTCCAGCCCGCATAAAAGTAATCTATATAGAATATTTTTCAGTACATCAGAAATTTACATTAAATGGTTCTGTAACATCTAAGATCCACAACATCCCAGCATAAATGCTCCCGATAAAATATTTGTTATTAAGGCTAAGCATCAACATTCACAAACCACTGTTATTTTTAACATAAAAGCAAGCATGGGCTGCTGCGTGCATTGTTTGGCATGGCAGTATGCGAGCAGCGCTTCCTTTATTATCACTAAAAGCTGACATCTCAGTTAATCGCTATCTCATAAAGCTCTGTTATAACACAATGAACATATGCACAATGAATCTTTCACAATGTTTACACTTCGTGTGTTAAAATGAGAGGATTCGGGAGCACGCAATTTCAGCACTGCGGTGAGTGGATTCTAACTTAATCACCTCTGATTGGCCATTGCGTTCCAGAAATACACAGCTGAGTCTGTGATTGGCTACATTGCGAAACCCTTTAAACACGTGTTTTAAATAGAATCTCTGCCTAGCTATTTTAAAGGGGTCATATGATGCGATTTCAAATTTTCCTTTCTCTTGTTAACCCCACACAATTACTTTCAAGGACAAGCACTATAATCCTGCCAAGTCTCAGTAACAAG
The DNA here is from genome assembly GCF_001515605.1 of Sinocyclocheilus anshuiensis. Classification (NCBI taxonomy): domain Eukaryota; kingdom Metazoa; phylum Chordata; class Actinopteri; order Cypriniformes; family Cyprinidae; genus Sinocyclocheilus; species Sinocyclocheilus anshuiensis. Next base: position 157,946 of record NW_015540860.1, on the reverse strand, counting down.
AACCAACCAAGAATCAGAAATGTGTGTATGAGAATTAAAACCCCAAGCAGCTTTACATAAACACAAACCTGAGAGCTAAGACATGGATATGCACTGCAGTAACCCTCACACAGACAGATACAAGTACCAACACACACAGACTGACTTTTTGCAGGGTTAAAGTGGGGCAGAGACAAAGGTGTGGTGTGTGTATGTGAACTAAAGGTGTGTTGAGTGCTTATCCCAGTTTATTTCTCTATGAAATGCTGTTCAAACATACACACATTCAAGTTTATTTACCACCTATAAGTGCATTTGCGAGACCTATTCATTTATCAATCAACCAAGTCGTCCAGGCTGAAAGAGAGTCACCAGTAAGTGCACACTACAGTTCAAAAGTTTAAGATCAGTGAGATTTAAAAAATAATAATTTCAGCAAAGATGCATTAAATTAGTCAAATGCTGTTCTTTTTTTACTTTCTATTCATTGAATCCTAAAAACAAGTACACATTACAGTTTCCACAAAAATACCAAGCAGCACAACTGTTTTCAACATTGATAATAAGAAATGTTTCTTGAGCAGTAAACCAGCATATCAGAATGATTTCTGAATAATCATGTGACACTGGTGTAATGATGCTGAAAATTCAGCTTTGCCATCACAGGAACAAATGACTGTGAATATTAAAATGCAAAATGAGCAAGTGTGATGATTGCAAAATTTCATTTTATTAAAATCTTTTTTTTTTGTGTCTCACTTTTTCATCTCTGTTTTAATTTCAACTGTAAACCTCTGTTGGGCAGCACTTTGCTTACCAAAAATTAAACGACTATATATATCAGAGTTTTATGCAGAAAAATTAAACATTTCATAGCACACTATTACTGCTGGATTTTTGTGTATTCAATTGTTTAGACATCCTTTTATAATATAAACCATTAAAATAAACCATTAAACAAACCATTACGACTGATTTCAGAAAATATTCTGAAACAAATAAAATAAAATAAATAGACAAAAATAGATTTCATAGAGTGACCATAAGAGACTTTTTTCAAAAACCTTAATAAAATTGACCTCGACAGTACAAACTCATTTTCAAAACAAACATTCAAGACATAAAATAATCTTATGACACTACAAAATCCTCAAGAAAAAAAATTCACAGATCACATGGTGTGAGACATTTCTGCTGAACTACTTAAATGCAGTGATATTTTGACTGTGTGATTATGGATTATGCATTCTGGTGACATTTCCACCACTTCGTTCTACATGAAAGCTCTCAGCTGCCATGACAACAGCTGTGGCTAAACATCTCTCCACTGTGGACATACAAGCACGTATGTTAGTGTATTCGCATTTCATATCTGTTGCAGACCCATTTCACGCACCGTTTCATGTTACAGACATGAATGATCCCTCAAAACATCACAGTAAAAAGCATAACTAGGGCACCCAGAACTAGGAATGACTACTAGCGACCAAGCAACTGCCAACACGCAGCAACAAAGCCACTGACAGTGCAAATGGGGTTTTAGCAATCTGATTTTTGCCAGGTCAATCCCATTTTACACTGGATTCAAAACACATCTAAAGACCTAAAGGTGGAGCCTTTGCCTAGCCCAGTAAGCAACTCCCAAACAACCACACAAAACACCCTAGGATCAAATGCCATTCGTAATTTCTTCAGAATCCTTGTTCATCCCAGGATAGACGTACATTAGAGTCTGACGAACGTTCAAGAGTATGTGAAGAACATGTAAAATCCAGTTCTGAGCTCTGACTCAATAAAACGTCTATGAATCATAGAATGTAAGGGTAACACAAGTCATCTGACACCTTGAGCTGTAACAAGCCATTAGACACAGACGTGCTGGTTCACACCTGTCAGAGTGCTGCAGGTATGCTGAAAACCGCACACACAACACATACCAGTGTGTGTGTGAGAGACTTCTCCTCCCTGAGCTTTCAGTTCCACTCACTCAGTTTCATGAGTGTCATCGAGTGTGACAGCTCTTATATAAAGAGGATGAGAGATTTCCTCTGTCCACTTTGACTTGAGTGTCCTTTTAAACGTCCCGCTGTCTGTCTCTCACCCAAACGCGCTCAAATCCTCATGTAAATATCCTCAACCGCTCAACCATCACATCTAGGTCAGATTCATTACTAATTAATAACTGTTGCACAATGGCTTCCACTAACACACACACAGTTCTGCCTCTAAGCCCCATATTGACATGGCTGATAAAAATACACAAGAGATTCGCTGTTTCTGAAGTAAGCGAATAAAAGAATCTATTTCGAAGACAAGATCATCGTGATTGGTTAGCTGTTCTGTCATTAGCGACAAGAGCGAATCAAATAATAGGATACAAATGGGCTGATAAGGTCAGAGCAGTGTGATAGTCTGCTTGTCAATAGACTCGTTTTTACTAACTTTTACCTGAGACGATATTGCTGCTTCATTTCGGAAGATTAACTTTTCCCTTCTTTATTCTTCATAACCCGAGAATGTGCTGACACATACCTGGGGTTACGCCGCCTAAACGGTGCAGTGAAGTATAGTTTGAAAGGCTGTGCGTTCGGCTGTACACATATGCTGAGCCGCTTCAGACAGCTCACCAGTAGCGAGTCAACGCACGAAATCGCACACAATTATGTCAAAATGCACGGTTTTGGAGAGTTACTTTGTAAACGTAGTTTTAGTTATAAAGTCTTAAATGACCTTAAAGAGTTGTGAGAAAATCGGATATGTGTCAGATCCGCGTCATATGCATCAGGTTTTAAAGAGACAGCGCTGATTTTAAAGTGAAACCTGCTGAAGTCTGTCACTGACGTAAATCAAAGATCAAAAGAAAAAGAGAAATCCTTGGACTTTTCTAGTCGCTGATTAACTTTTATAGCTTGAATAAAGATTAATATGTATAGTTTATGCATATATAATATAGTTTATGTGAAGATTGTTTTAAAATCACTTAAATTAAAAGTTGTTATATATTTCAG
>NW_015540860.1:152754-154910 GCF_001515605.1 Sinocyclocheilus anshuiensis | reverse complement strand
ACAGTGCTGATTTTAAAGTGAAACCTGCTGAAGTCTGTCATTGATGTAAATCAAAGAACAAAAGAAAAAGAGAAATTCTTGGACCGTTCTAGTCGCTGATTAACTTTTGTAGCTTGAATAAAGATGAATATGTATAGTTAATGCATATATAGATATAATATAGTTTATGTGAAGATGGTTTTAAAATCACTTAAATTAAAAGTTAAATTAATTAAATTAAAATATATTTCAGAGCCCATTAAATGTTAAAAGTAATGGCTTTCAATACTGTAATGTTGAATGGCTATAATTAATAGGTGATATTGAGGGAAAATGCATGAGCAGGACAAATTAAAAACAGTGTAAATATGTTTAGTTGTAGTAGTAATAACTGCCAGTTTTTGCAAAAAGAGTTTCATGACCAGTAAAAAAAATTTTTGGCCGGTAAATGTTATCATGTCACCGGCCATTGGCAGGTGTGGCAAAAAGTTAATTTTAGGCCCTGCGTATGTCATTAAAGGGATAGTTCACCCAAAAATTTAATTTCTGTCATTATTTACTCACTCATGATGTCCCAAACCTGTATTCATTTCTTTCTTGTGCTGAACACTTTTTTTTTTTTTTTTTGAAGAATGTGGGTAACCAAACAGTTGCAGGTCCACACTAACTTTGATAGGGGTACTAACAAAGTACTATGGAATTAACTGGGGACCAGCAATTGTTTGGTTACCCACATTTTTCAAAATAAGTTTTATTTTCAACAGAAGAAAGAAACTCATTTGGGTTTAAAAAAAAAAAAACGAGAGTGAGTAAATGACGACAAATTTGTCGTTTTTGGGTGAGCTATCCCAATAATGGTAATTTGGCCTTAATGTCTGCTAATCTTTTTTTTTATTTTACTTTTTATTTTTTTTTTACCTTGTAAGGCTTTTTCTAAATAGGCTAATTCATTTGGCTGTACTGCTCAGAAAACGTGCAAAATAGTAAAAACCAACATGACAAAGAATCGTGATCAAATTGTGAATCGTGGTATTTTAAAAAAAAAAAAATCGTGATATGATATTTTTGCCATATCGCCCACCCCTACTTAACACTTTAACAAACACACAAACATTTTCCTTTATACAGCTTATTTAATCCTTTCAAGACTTGAACAATAATCCCAGTGTATTTATGCTGCACATTTAACATGCAAAATCTAATTTTTATGTAGAAAATGTATATAATGTACTCTAATTAAATGTACCATTATTTTTCTATAGTCTACCTGACCAACAACTTCAGTGATTATGAGCCCTTTGCACATTTATGAGCACAAAGCACTTTGCGACTTTTCTTACTTCATACACAAAAAAAGAGAAAAACTCTGACAAAATCTGAATTCTTGATGATTTGATATTTTATAGTGATTTTATAATTGTTATTTTATAATTTCAAAATATAAAGGGAAAAGTATAAATGAATGACTTATATGCCAATAAGTGCTCCTCTGCTGCCATCTACAGGTTATAATGATGATTTGAATTTATTATTATTATTTTTACATAAGTGTTTGTTCACCACAGTATATTTTGGTCATCCCATTCAAAATAACATTCAAATTGGATCATTTTGGAGCTTTAAAGTGCTGGAAACATTTGTGTGAAATGCTTGAAAGTAGGGATGCTCCGATCAGGATTTTTGCAGCCGATACGGAGTACCGATTTCTTGTCATGGTGATCGGCCGATACCGATACCGATTCTGATGCTTCAAGCTTTAGAGGTTTCATCGGGCGCACGCGCCTCGCCCCAAGTTAACTTCCGGTCTGTGTTTGTTTATCAGTCTGGCCATGGCGCCAGCTACAAACGCAAGAGTTAAAGTTAAGGTGATGAGTAGACTGATGTTGGGCTCAGGTGGTTGTGCTGTGGGATGTGTTTCCCATACATTTATTTATTTGTGGCGCTCGCCACAATATCAAAATTGACCGATTTTCCAAAAAGGTTTCGTTGAATAAACATGAGCACGTACTGCATGTTTAAAAATCTAAACGAGGCGCGGGTGTTTTTATATCACTGTATTTCTGAAGGAAGACTATCTTCAGAAAATTTTCGATGTCATTTTCATTTCATCTTGCATGTTATATGCCTGATAAAGCAGCGTTTGTGAGCTCAGCGCTGCTTTGTGTACAGCCGTTACC
>NW_015540860.1:140636-152715 GCF_001515605.1 Sinocyclocheilus anshuiensis | reverse complement strand
TCGGCTTTCACCATGGACGAAGCGGAGTCCAGCCTGGGGTCGTCACATGTGGTTGCCGGAAGCCTGCCGGCCACTCCTTTGTCGAATCCGCCGGCCGCCACTCAATCTAGCCCCCGGCTAGTTCAACCCAAATATTCGGTCAAACGCGAGTTTTGAGCAGTGTAGAGTAGTGCTTGTTGTTTGTCATTTCTCCGATCACAAATGCAGACATGGTTTTATGTTTACACGTTTACATGTTTACACGCAATGCAACGCGTAAAAGTACAGTATAAATTATAAACCGTAATTATGTCCCCACTAGATGCAACAAATGCCTCGTTTATAATGGGTTTTAATGTTTTTGTCTCTTCGCTCCGGCCGGGACACGGCATCACAATATGGTAAGGGGCGCAACATTTCCGTCACACACTTGAGGTATTCGGCCAATCACAACGCACTGGATAGCTGGCCAATCACAGCACACCTTGCTTTTCAGACCGATAAGCTTTGCAAAAATCGACGCATTTCAGATAGGCGGGGCATAGAGGATAAACAATAATGTACAGTATGTGGAAAATAATGTTTTTTGAACCTCAAACCGCATAAACACATTTCATTACACCAAATACACAAAATAATGTTATTTTTAGCAACATCATATGACCCCTTCAAACATTATCCAATAGCAAACTGTGGAGGACAAAATAAACATTCAATTAAAAAAATAACTAATTGGAGTAGTTTGAAGCAACTCATTAGGTTTAATTTAACACTGTCCAATGTTAGAGAGAGGACAAAATAAATAGAAGCATTTAAACTCCAACATGGAGAAGTCTTATGTAACACATAAGGTTTAATACTGTCCAATATAAGACTGAAGAGGAAAAAAGAAACAGAAACATTTAAACTACTGGAAGAACAAAACGGAGTAGTTTGATCACGGTTATATCCACGGGCGCTGTGGATAATCCGCGGGTCGGGTAATAAAAAAAAATGCAATAATTCATTCTGATTATTCGCAGGTGGGTCACGGGTGGATAAAATAAATCATAAATGATGCAAATATTAACGACATTTTTTTAAATACATTTTTTCATGAGGCAGACAATTTCATTTGTTTGTTTGTGTGTGTGTGTGTGTTCGCCTGAACGGATGCAAATATTAACTACATTTTTTTAAATACATTTTTTTCATGAGGCAGACGATTTCACGTTCGTTCGCCTGATCGGGAAGCTGCAGTGACAGAAACAGTGACATTCCAAGCCTGTAAAGTAAAGCCTGTGTTAATGCTATTGAGTAAGCTAATATGGCCAAAGAAGATATTTTGTTTTATAAATAAATGTTCGTTTAAAAGCAGTCCATGATCAGCGTATTATGTTACCGTTATCCCTTACGGCTCCGACGAGGTTTTGTTCTGTCCTCCATGCTGTGCCAACTCACAAAAGACTATTTTTAGCCAAGCAGCGCGGATAGCCGTTTCAGAAACGTGCCGCGACTGGTATAAACACAAGCACACTGGCGATGACATGACTGCGGCGCCAAATCATTTATGTCCCCATGCATCATGTACGCCGTCACGCGTTGACATCATCAAATTGTGATCAGTTCGTGAGATCAGCCAAGTTAGTGAGTACTGATCGAGTCATAAAATGTGATTATTGGCCGATACCGATCTCCAGCCGATCAATCGGAGCATCTCTACTTGAAAGTAACTGAAAATTGCTTAAATTTCTCTCTCAAAAGGTTGTACAAACCCTGAAATGAATGATGAATGAAATGAATGTAATAACATTGGACTATTTCTGCCAGAACACCATGGTTGTAGTTCGTGATACAGCTTCTGGTTTTCCATGTCAGCGCCATTTGATCTGTTTATAGTTCTGTGCAGAATTTGAATGCTTTTCGTTAGATCTCACAGTAATCTTTATTCATTCTGCGGCGAATTCAAACACTTCTCGCTGGATCTCGCAGTGCTGTGCTGTAACACTGTCGCGAATTCAACTTTGGTTCCCAAGTAAAGCTGTTCCGAGCTCGGACAAGTCTGTTTGTGTCGTGGTCCGAGCTGACAAACGGTCCTCGATGCACAGCTCAAACGAGTAGCAATTTAGTTCATTCCGTTTGCCATTTGATGTTTCTCATATGCAACAGAAATGGCAGCGCTTATGAGTTAAACAACACGGTGGTCGCGCTAGTGCGACCGCTCACAAAAATTACTGGCACCGGCAGAGAAAATGGTCGCAGTCTGGAGCCCTGGTTTGTTTTTAAAAATACATGCATACTGCATAGAAAATTAAATTAGTCTTCAATATTTTTGGTTCATTTTTTTATCTTTATCAGCTGATCTTTTACAGATGCATTTTATCATTTAAGACCCTGGGACTTCATGATAGGTTATATTGCTAAGAATCAATTTCTCTTTGGAAATTTTAATGTGATTTTCACTTTCGGTGCTGAACTGCTGTGGTGGTTAATAAAGCACAGAGTTACAATAGAATACAGAGATATTTTCAAGTGCTCTCCTTTCAGGCTGTTCTGTCCACTAGGGGTGCAACGGTTCTCTGTAAAAAATCGATAAAAAATGTTGCGAACACACACGGTTCGATATGCACAAGAACCGCGGTTCAACTTAAATCTGACAATGCATCTGTAATATGGTTTGTTAGAGTTTGGCTAATGCATGTTTCTGTTGATGGAGGTTCAACTTAAATCTGACAATGCATCTGTAATATGGTTTGTTAGAGTTTGGCTAATGCATGTTTCTGTTGATGGATACAAATTCTGGCTTCCCAATACATTACAGCGATGAGAGAAAAAATGTATGCCGTCATCATGTGTTGATAGCGCAGGTGAGACCAGAACAGCACACGTTGCTATCTGTGTTTAAACTAAACTCATTTAAGCCTTGCCAGTTTAAATATTAAAGAGCCAGAAGACGCAAACTAGCGCACGCAGTGAGAAGATCTGTGTGCGCGCTCATCTGAAGCGCGTGAACCAGCGTCTCAGAACGCGCGCAAATATTAAGCTCTCTTTGAAGTATTGTGCTTGAATGGACAAATTCACACAAAAATTATGTCAAAATGCCCGTCTTGGTGAGTATCCTAGCAGACATAGTCGGCTGAACAAACAGGATCAGTGCGTAACTTTTGTAACTTTAATAAGGAATAATTTTTAATTTATACAGTCAAATATGCAATGTAGTTTTACATTTGATTACTTATTCAATTTCTGTACCTAAAAACTGTTAGAGCTACCTAAAAAACCTGAAAAGCACTGTTTATTTTATTTGTATCTTTGCCCCCCTAGAGGACGCAGTGTCTCGTTCCCTACTCAGGGAACCATGGTTACACAAGTAACCTGAGACGTTTTTTCCCTAAACATAGCAGATACCGAACCGTACCGAAACCGTGACTCTAAAACCGTGACACAAACCGAACCGTGAGTAAGTTGAACCGTTGCACCCCTACTGTCCACAAGATGAGACCGTTCCTATAGCAAAGATTTTACCGCAAAGGCTTTAAAAATTTTGCCAGCAACATTGTGACTCTTCCCACACAGTTTGACTCATCTACTGGGTCTCGTTGTTCCTGTGAGGAAGAGAATAGTGCGAGTCTCTCAAGCAGTCAATAAACACTCTCAGTATTGGCTATGTGATGCACACTTGGCAAAACCTGATACAGTCTGGTGACACCTACAGTTGTAAAGCACCAGAAATGGATCTCACATGGTACGAGGCAGCAGTATGTTGTTATAGAGAGGCTACATATATTCCACCTACACACACAAACGCTTCACAGAGCCCCTGACCTAAAAAAAAGAGAGTTCCTAAGAAGTTGCAGTTATTCCAAACATCTGCCTGTGCTGTTTACCATTACACCACATACACATTCATTCCCTCACAGCCTAACATATAAAACCACAGCTGCAAAGTCAGAGGTTCTGGTATTACTGACATAACTCTTTAAGATGCAATCTTTTAGACACTCACAACCCAAACAGTATCTACACACACGTGCCGGTTCCCAGCAGGCCTGTGTGGTGGTAAATGGCAGTGCTGGCCAGGATGATAAAAACGCAGTCCAACGGAAACAGACAGGCTGATTTACGAGGCCAATAAATATGGACTAAGTGATAATCTGTTGAACATTATTATCGCTCTTCTCTACAGTCAGATTAATCCACGTACAGCATGCAGCATCCTTTCTAGCCTAATCCCACAATAATCACAATGCACAAGCCTGAGGAGTCAGTTAAAGCTCTCTGTTTGCCACAACTAATGCTAAATTAAGATACTACTTAGGTGTGGGAGGAACAAAAAAACAAAAAAAATCTCAGCTGCAATGTGATTCTCTCTTATTAATCGATTCTGTATGCTAATTAATCGATTCTTAGGCTAACTCTTTTCTTCTGCATTTGTACACTAGAGGCAGTCATATTCATTTTGCTGCCAATTACACACAAAACCATTGAACAAGTACACGAACTTAAGGTTTCATGGGTGAAGCGAAATACAAGGGCAATCATGTACGTTGCTTAACAATGTATGTTGGGCGACTTAATAGTTTTGTGAAAAACATTTGAATGGTAGTAGGGGTGGGCGATATGACCAAAATCTTATATTACGATATGAGTAATTTTATTTCACTGTAACGATATGTTACAATATAATTATTTTTGCTTTAAATAAGGTCTTTGACAAACATTTTTGATACCATATTTCTTTTTTCATAAACAAATTCCAAATGTTTGTCACCAGTGTCAACATCACCAAAAACTAATAGCCTAGATTAAAAAAAACACACACACAAGCTCACTGAAGATAAGTAAACAGTCAGTTATTAAATAAGAATAAGAAACTAATTACAAGCAATACGACAAAAAAAAAAAAAACTACAGTAGAACAAATAAATAAACGCTACATACTTTTTATTAATTTTAATGTTATTTCACTGTAACGATGTCACAATATTAGTTATTTTTGCTTTAAATAAGGTCTTTGACAAACATTTTTGATACCATATTTCTTTTTTCATAAATAAATCAATAATTTTGTCACCAGTGTCAATATCACCAAAAACTAATAATAGCCTAGAATAAAAAAATAAAATAAAAAAAAACACAAGCTCACTGAAGTAAGCAGTCTTATTTAACAGTGATTAAATAAGAATAGGAAACTAATTACAAGCAATAAGACAAAAAAACTACAGTAGAACAAATAAACAAGAAATGCTACATACATTGTATAAAGTAATTAAATGTGTAAAAACACTGCATATTCTTCATTGTGTAAATTAAATATATATATTTCTTCTTTTTAAAGCTACAAAAGTCAAGAGCAGTGAGAGATTTTCTCTCTTTTATTGTTTGATTAACATGAATGACAGACTGCAGGAATATTAGACTTGTGTCACTTTAACAGCTGCCCGGATCCAATATTCTGTTACACACGTTTTCTTTCTCAGCTGTTTGCTTTTACCTAATACCTAAATTATTGTGTTTACAGGGATTCTTGCAAAGACGAGCATTTTGAAACATACAAGTGTGTGTATTTAAAGTGCCCCTATTGTGCCATTTTTAAGGTTGCTAATATTGTTTTGAGTCTCCTAAAACATGTTTACATGCATGCAAGGTCAAAAAACACGTTAGTTTTCTCAAAAAATAGATTTAATTTTACCTCATTTCTAAATGATTAGTAAACGACCTGTGCGAAGCATTTCAAAGAATCAGTCTCTCTAAACCCCTCCTTTCTGTGAGCCCTCACTGCTGTGATTGGTCAGATGGCACAGTCCTTTGTGATTGGTCCAGAGCCGTAGAGAGACTGGCTCTGGATTGGTTTACCGCGTACAGCGCGTGTCGGAAACGAAACGCCCATTGCCATGATGGAATGGCAGCCCTGGAGGCTTGTCAATACATAGAAAAGATGGTATCGATTGTACCTTACCAATTCGAATGACAGCCCTAGAGACTTGTCAATACATAGAAAAGATGGTATCGATTGTACCTTACCAATTCGAGCCGGAGTCTGATGAAACGGTTGAAATGGCTGATCGGCAAGAGACTGATTCGCAAGCACGACTGGAGCAGGACGTTTCTCAGTGGTAAGTGTCAAGTGTTAACAAGTTTGTGGTAATTATAAGATGTGATAAAACAAATTTACTCTCACAGCGTAGGATACAGCGTCTTCTCGACATGATGTTAACCACACAGAAATTTTACTGTTTGTGGGCGGGCAAGTTGGCGACGTAGAACGCGGGCGGACATTATGCAGATGTGTTACTTCGTGACGTAGAGCTGTAACAGAATAAGATTCGAATTCCTGACAACTCGTTTAGGCGATTGCGAGCTGACTCTTTTTTTTATAGACAATAACTTTATTTATCGTGCACTGTCGGCTTCACAACTTTGCAGATATTTTATGTTCACATACAGCTACATGACACAATGCATGAAAGGTAATATTCGAAAAGGCATAATAGGGGCAATTTAACCGTTCAAGCATATAAAGCGACAAAAATAATGCCGTTTTATGAGCACCGTCTTCACGTTCGCGGGCCTCTCTGACATATAGCGAAATGAGTTCTCTTTTGCTGCTGACTGCATTTCAATTAATTGCTTAAAGTCACTTGATTTTAAACCACAATGAAAACACGTGCAAACAAAGTTTTCATGACCACTAAGCACAACACTGTGATAGAGACGATAGTCCAAAATCTCTACCGGTTAATCGTGTCTACCAGTGTATCGCCCACTCCTAAATGGTAGTTTAAATTTGAGATTAAAGGTTAAAATGTGTGAATGCCATCAGTTGCAGACTGTAATTAGCAATTCACTTGCATCTTTATTCCACCAAAATGAGAACATGTCGCATTAACTAGCAATAGTTACAAATATGACATCTAGGTATTAACATCTATGATGAAAAAAAAAAAAAAAAAAAATTGCAAACCTTTGCCATTTCCTCAGCTCCACCCACGGTGAGGGGCTGACGATGAGTTGAGTGACGAATAAGAGACTCTCTCCCCATTTCCAAGCGAGGACGCTTCATCTCAGAGTATTCCACTTCTGATTGGCTGCCGGGGTCCTGTAGGTAAATGTGTTCATATCGGATGTGGGGTTCTTGACCTCTGTAGGGGGAGAAAAGAGCAAGAAGAGAAGTGAATTATGGGTAAGAGACAGACATTAGTCTAATCAAAAAGAATGTCAGGATTAAAAGGTTAACAAAGCAGTTTCGTCTTTTTACACACTGACATTTAACAGCAGTTACACTAGAAGACCACGACAGTGGTTCCAGTAATACAAAATGCTTTAAATTGATAACGAGGGCAAGACTTGATTTTATCCACTGGGAATTAATAGGATCATGAAAAAGGGGCATTTAATACCAGAATGGGCCGAACTAAATTTGTTACAACTAGGGCTGGTAAGTGATTAAAATTTTTAATTTAATTAATTACATGACGTGGTGATTAATTAATCTAATTAATCGCAAATTAATCGCACATCAAATTTGGCTAAGAAATTACTCCCAAAAGATAATTTGAAGTCATTGTTGTGTAAAGCATCAAACAGACATTACAAAAAGTAGCTTCAGCAAGAAATATTTTGTTTGATAAAATTTATTACATATACTCTTTTGGACCATGAGGGTGAGTAAATGATGACACAACTGTCATTTTTGGGTGGGTGAACTATACCTTTAATAATTTATTTTATTAATTTTATTATTATTACTATGGAGATATTAATAATGATTAAGTCATCGAGTCATTTATTCATTCGATTCGTTCAAATGGCTGATTCATTCAGGAGTGAAGTAAATGGTTCTTTATGAATGGTCCATTGAATCATTAGGCTTGTTCGACTTGAAGCAGATCATGACACCATCAGACAGATCGGTGTGTGACATCAAAGTACCGCAAGAGCTATCGAGAACAGATGGCTCCTTATGCTTTTGAATCGCTCTCGCGGTACTTTGATGTCATTCACCGATCGGTCTGTGGACCGCCGCTTCAAATCCAACGCGCCAATGGTTCAAAGCCCCAAATGATTCACCCAATTTGTTCAAAACGTGCATTAAGAAATGAAATGTTGCTGTGTGTTGCTCAGAGACTAACAGTTCTGCTTTGTCTTTATATTTTCGTTGGCAAAATTGAGCAAAACAGACAACATTGTGTCTAAAATAACACAATATTAACTTCTTACTTACTGAACTGTTGTATAAGATCAGTATCACATTTGCACTCGTGTGATATTGCACTATTGTGATATATGCCTATTGCTCGTGTGATATTGCTTAACTATATGTAAATATGAGACAAAAACTCAAACGGGCATTTTTGCCCCATATCTTTAATTTTTTCTAACCACGTTCTCTAGGTTCCATCACGCATTGAGTTGTTGCCCTGCCTCATATCAATCGACTTTATGAAATGTCAGATGACCCACCATAGGTCTGGGGCGGGGCAAGTGCATTAAATGCGTTAAAAATTTTAGCGTGTTTTTTTCAGCATAATTAATCTAATTAACGCGTTAAATTACCAGCCCTAGTTACAACAAATAGCAATTAACTATTGACAAGATTTTAGAAATGCTGTACATACCTAAAGAGTTGACATATGATGCATTTATTTAAATAAATGAGAGAAAAATAAACATGTCTAAAAAAATCTACAAGATACAATACAATGACCTGAATGACTGAGAAACCACATAGACATACCAACATAACACCAGTGCTAAACATCCATTAAGGATGGGTCTAATGAAACACCCAGTAATACAAGAGCAGTCAGGACAGGTCAGGATCTCTGCAATTATTTCACAAATAATTTGATAAGTACAGGTCACTTAGACCAAAGATGAGCCTAACCATTGCAATGTTTGAGTGCTGCGGAGGCAACAGTGCCATGCCGTGCTTGGTACAGGAGTGAGCCTTTTCACACAAGAGTGCGAAGAGTAAACTAACCTTGATGCTGGTGGACAAAGTGTGAGATATAAGAGGAAAAAAGAGGTGCTTGACCCTCACACGAATACATTATCCACATCAATCACACATACACACCATCTCTTGTTCTCGATTACCACCAAACACCGGTCCTTTCTGTTATATACACACACGCACACATATATAGCTGCAATATAGTCTGAGATAAAGCACTGCCATCTAATCAGTGACTCTGAAACACCGAAACATGACCACAACATGAACCTATAATAATAATAATAATAAAATATCTCTTGCTGTTGTTGTTATTATTATTAATATTTTTATAAATAAATCTTTAGTGTGTAAGAAAAAATATGATAATTTTTCATGGTGCATATTGTGTTCCCAAACGCATGTTATCAGTGTCCCAAACATTGGTTTTATTTCACATAACCGTCCCGGTCTACTTGTACATGTTTTGTTTGAGGCCCAAATAGGGGCAGGCTGCTTTACTTTGTATGATCAGGTGGCCTGTGAAGGCCTTCCTGTAGCTCAGACTGATCAAGAGCAAATATATTTACACACACATGAACTCAATAACCCTGAACGGCAACGGTACACATCACACTAAAACCACATGTGCACACACACACCCTGTTTCAAAAGACTTCCCTTCCTGTGCCAAAGCCAGAGATTAGACAAATGTGAACACACTAAATAAACACACATGCACTCTATACCCCTAGACATCTACACATCCCCATTATTTTGCCCACAGAGCACAAACACAGTGCAGACTTTGTCTGTTAGACATTTGGAAAATATACATTAACAATATCCTGCACATATTTTGCATTTAAACACAGTAAGTATTAAACACATAACCAGAGGTGAAATCAGGTCATAAAGATTCTCAAGACAAACCAGACAATGTTTGCCGAGGTTTAAAACTATAGAGCTTGAGTGTATATGCTATGCTATCAAGGGAATAAAAGTGTGTGGGTGTGTCTAAACGTGTGGGTTTGTTCACAATTGAAAACATAAATGGGTGTATCCCTCATATTAATTACACAGTCTACCCAGCTTAAATAAACCGTACACACAGACTCCAGCACTGACTGTGATTTATACAAACAAATGCTGACGTACATGCATGTGAGCCATTCCACACCACATAGACAATGAAACAGAGCAGGAGATTTAGCATGATATGTGAATGCTACAGACAAAAGACACCTTCAAAGCGTTTCATTTCGTTTTTTTTACTTTTTATGTTTCTGGACTCCTTTTTAATGGTTAAATTAAATTCTATTAATCCAAAACATGTCTAATTAATTAAAATCATGAGTTAAATTTGTCAAAAAGTTAATTTGTTAAAAGTTTAACAAAAATTACATGTTTAGGACCCTATGAAATGTTTTATTTTTTTAAGTCTCCTACAAAAGGATTTATTCTATCTAAAAGAGAAGGCTGATCCAGACCGATGCCCCCCTAAAACGGCTCGTTCTAACACGCCCCCACATATCTAGGTCACTATGTGGGAATATTTGCATAATGCCGCCCAAATGTGCACGCAAGGAAAGAAGGCGTGGTTTCAGTAACCGCAGTTAGTGTTGATGCAGCCATGTCAGGGAGAAGCTGTGTGTTTCTAGGCAAATGCAAAAGCACTTTATTTGGCCTTCTGAAAGTAGATGCAATGAGGAATCATTGGTTAAGATTTATTTACAACAGAACGGCAAACAATTTGTGCAATGCGTTTTATGGACGACAGTTTTGTGAACCTAGGAGAGGTTAGCTTTCAACTTTCAAGGCTACAAACTTTGCACCCTACAAGGCTGGCTGTGCAAAGGTTATTTCTAAAAAAATGGGTAAATTCCGACTTTGCTATGACAATCTGGTGCTTCTGAATTAGCTACTGTAAGTGTGTTTTCTTAATAGTTTAAGTATTTGCTATTGACTGTTCGAATGCGGAGTTTTGTGTCGTGTAGAGTATCGTGTTGTGTGTGTGTGTGTGTGTGTGTGTGTGTGTGTGTGTGTGTGTGCGTGTGCGTGAGCGAGAGACAGGGTCACATCACAGTGGAGTCAGCTTTCTTAATCGCGGCTTGTGTACTGCAAATACATACGAGCATCATCACTGTGTCTGTCATGCGACTCTGTTCCCCTTTCGGGCTTGAACTGATGGTAAAACTAAGGACATTATTTACTGTCTTTACATTTATGTTGAAAGCTGTAACTCGCGATTATGGAAAGGGACGTGCTTGTGGTGTTCGGCCAATTATAATGCACTGGGTCAGCTGGCCAATCAGATCAGACTGCTTGTCGGAAGGAGGGGCTTTGTAGAAAACGACGCGTTTGAGAGAGGCGGGGCATAGAGGAACTACAATAATGTACAGTATTTGAAAAATAATGTGTTTTTTGGACTTCAAAGCATTTCAACATTCTGTTACACCAAATACACAAAATAATGATCTTTAAAATAGCACCCCTTTAAACTAATTTTATTTTTTGGAAAATAAAGGTAATTTAATATTACAAATTAAAACACTGAAGAAATATTGTATGATTATTCCTTAAAAATAAGGTTTAAATAATTTTAGTAGTAGTAGTAGCAGCCTACTATTACGTACATTCTACTGAACAATAGTAATATATTTCTGCCAATGCCTTCAAGTTAAACTGAACTTTTATTTTGACAGGCTGCCGTGAATACCTTTACATTTCTGTGTATATGATATGAGGATAGTTTTACTCAAATGAAACGGTCAAATGCTCATGAAGTGACTCTCAGAGCAGTTCTGTAGATGTTGTTCATGTATTTATGTCCTCACTTAGTTTACGCTAAAATCACAGCAAGAGTCACACACGCTTCAGTACGAGTGGTAAACAAAACCGCAGTTCAAACAGTTCGGACATTGCGTGAATCAGAGGTAAAAAACGATGTAAATACCATTCAGTTTCTTGCACAGACCGATCGTTTCGTGTCTTTACACATCAATGTATCGTCACGAGCCGCAGGGTTTAATTTGGTTTTGTTTGTGTATGTTTTTATTTACTCTCAAAGCCGTGATTCCCATTCACTTCCATTATATGACTGACAGACTCAACGGTTCGAGTTAAAAATCTTCGTTTGTGTTCTACTGAAGAAACTAAGTCACCTACATCTTGGATGCCCTGGAG
>NW_015540860.1:129440-136974 GCF_001515605.1 Sinocyclocheilus anshuiensis | reverse complement strand
ATGATATGAGGATAGTTTTACTCAAATGAAACGGTCAAATGCTCATGAAGTGACTCTCAGAGCAGTTCTGTAGATGTTGTTCATGTATTTATGTCCTCACTTAGTTTACGCTAAAATCACAGCAAGAGTCACACACGCTTCAGTACGAGTGGTAAACAAAACCGCAGTTCAAACAGTTCGGACATTGCGTGAATCAGAGGTAAAAAACGATGTAAATACCATTCAGTTTCTTGCACAGACCGATCGTTTCGTGTCTTTACACATCAATGTATCGTCACGAGCCGCAGGGTTTAATTTGGTTTTGTTTGTGTATGTTTTTATTTACTCTCAAAGCCGTGATTCCCATTCACCTCCATTATAAGACTGACAGACTGCAACGGTTTGTGTTAAAAATCTTCGTTTGTGTTCTACTGAAGAAACAAAGTCACCTACATCTTGGATGCCCTGGGGGTAAGCAGATAAACATCAAATTTTCATTTTTGGGTGAACTATCCCTTTAAATCAAAATGTTGAAATTGAATCAACATGGTTTTGTTAATGGATGTCAGTACTGGTTTGACCAATGGACATTTTCATATAGACATATATAATACAAAATAATGACAACAAATAAGATGTAACTGGCCAAGCTGGGTCTCTTATTGACTCAAAATCAATAATCAGTTCAAATCAAATCAGTAACATTTATTATCGTGCCAGACTTATTCATCAGACCAAAGGTGCGGTCACGTTCATCATTGTTCAGAGAATTTTCACAGGCAAAATCCAGTAATTTCAAGAGATTCTGAAATGGTCACATGGATTCAATGCATTTACCAACAGAATGCTGCTTGGTTTGAAAGTGACTTCTCTGTGAGTGGTGATTTATGACAATGGACCATTTCCCTACAAAGTTTCACTAATGTGACTGCAACTAAAATGTATTTGAGAACAACAAAATCCTAAAACAAAATATATACAAGAGCCAATTTATGTTTTAGCTGCCAAACTACAGAACTTTAGAATATTGATTAATTGAAAGAACAGATCTAATTTAATGTCACATGCTATGACTGAAGCAGGCACACAAGAGAAATAAAGATTTAGTGCCTTTCGCTAATAATCACAAATAGATTTTACTTTGAAATATCATAAAAACTTTTTTGCAGAGCTTCTCAATAATTTCAGCAGAATGATAGGAAAGCCCTGGTGTGTTTAGGGTTGTAACGGTATGAGGTTTTCACAGTATGATAATCGTCCCAGAAAATATCCCGGTTATCACGGTATATATTAAACAATAATTCTTATCAGTAACAATGCCTCTTAAAAGAACAAGAACAAGTTATTTGAGTGAACAAATCCTTTATTACAACAAACTTGAAACCATTTTAATGAAAGTATTGAAGTCTTCCTTCTGAAAAAATAAATGAATGAATTAAAACAATAAAAAATAAAGCTGTACACCTTATGTATATCAATATCACACTTTAACATTTTAATTAATGTTTTTAAATGTTTTTAAATGAAAATTTACAACTCCTTTTATTTTTGGCAAAGTTAAAACATGGACAAACATGATATTCCTTGAAAACAATGTTTAAATAAATTATTTTATTATAAAGAATATTATTATTGTTGTTGTTATAACTTTGAAGTACATTGTACAATGCTAATATATTTCTGTCATAATGTCAAATTAAATCGAACTTTTATTTTGACGGGTTGTAGCGGACCTTTGAGTTTCAGAGTGTATTTGACGATGGTTTTTCTCAAATAAAAGTAGGAAATGTTTATTTACGTTTTCTCTCAGAGCAGCTCTGCTGATGTTCATGTTTATGTATCTTAGACGCTGAAAACATCATTTATGTATGTGTACTTCAGTATGCAGTAGATAAAACGGCGCCACTCAGAGACATGCAGAAACAAGCAGATTATTCATATAGCAGTCTCTTTGCGCTTTAATATTCACAGACACATATCATAACTACTTTCGATTTATCCATCCATCCGATTTTACGTTTTATGTGACATTCTCGTTATACTGTAAATTCCATGTTCACGACTGCACCGGGATTCCCTCTGCTTCATGGAAATCATACGGCCTTAACTTATAACTTGTTATTAATGTGACACACCTTTATCTGTACGGAGGGATGGTGTCTGCGATAGTGGTTCAACGGATCACAAATCTCACGGTTCGGATCACATTACAGTTTTTGACCCACGGATCGGATCATTTTTCGGATCAACAAGAAAAGAAAAATATTTCAATTTAACTCGCTTTCCATTTACTACTTAAAGCGAAGTACTTTGATACCACAGCAAATACTACTATATTAACTAAGAAAGTTTAAACATGATTAAAGAGACAAGAGAACAGCCATTAAAAACAAGAACAAATACACAAATTATAAGCATAGATAAATACAACAGAATATGTTACGAATAAAATAAAGTTGGTAGTATTCAAATACAGAAATGTAATAATTAGAGAAAATATTTCTGAAAGTCTCCGAATGACTTAAGCCAAAGGATTGCAAGGTCTTCTCACAAGCTTTTTAAGAGAGCCCAAATAATTTTCAAATGGAAAAGCAGAAAATTCATCTAAATTCCCATGCTGCTATATAGGGCTGCACGATTCTTGCTAAAATGTGAATGACGATTTTTCTCCATGGGAATTGAGATCACGATTCTCTTACACGATTCTCATTTTTTCAACCAAAATGTATTGCACTCAAGTACAAAAAAAAAACCAAACAAAAAAAACACAGAACTAGAGCTGCACGATTCTGGATAAATTGAGAATCACGTTGTATCGGGCGAGTACTGGAAAAAGTGGTATCGGTGCATCCCTAATTATAAGCTTTCATCCCAGTATTTCTGTGATAATATGAATGACTGTACGACAGAAATAATAGTTGAAAAGACTGTTTGTGAAGCTGTTTCTTAACCAAACATGGTAATTGCTCTCTGTGTGTCAGCGGCAGTGCGAACGCAGATTTGAATGATCAGGTAGGACTTTGTCAAAGGTTTAATAGACACGGGAGAATCGTTGTCATTTAGAAATGAGATCGTGTGGTTGTCTGAATCGAGATCGCGATCTTTTAACGATTAATCGTGCAGCTCTAGTTCACTGTATAAATTAAATATAGATTTTTATCACAACTGTTTTGTTGTTTGATGATCATTAATGACACAGCAGTATTTATAGGCCGCTGTCACTTTAAGACTTGATGCACGGATCCGATATAATGATACACATCACATCCGATTTCTTTCTCAGCTGTTTTCATTCACTTGAGACATAACTGACTGCGTTTACCTGAATGATGGTCGAGATGGGTATTTTGTCATAATTTTATGTGTATGTGTCGGTTCAGAGGATTCAGAAGAGGATTGAGTTCGGTGTTCGCGCGCCGTCTGTTAAACGCATGTGCGCACTTCATGTGTGTGCGGCTGTGCGAATAGAGAACCCGCGCGAGTAACGAATCGAGTTCCCTTTCGCCTTTTCTCTCTGGAATTGTTTAAAATTCACTTGCTTGTGTAAATACGAACAAATGATAAACTTATACTCTATTATGGTTAAATTTTGCAATTAATCCGCGGATCACATGCGTGCCGAACCGTGGGGCTTGGTCCGTACGGGTCACAGATCAACTACGATCCGTTTAACCACTAGTCCGCGAATATGAGCGAAGATGTTGGATGTATTGCCTGCTTTTGCAGCGACTTTGCGTCCACATTTTTTGCAAATTGGATCCGTCATCAAGGACAACCCCGTGTTCGTTTTTTTAAATATCCGAAGTATTCCCATACTGCAGACATTAACTTTTTTTTCGGCGGGGATAGAGATTAGATATTATCTCTGTAATTTTCTCCGCTGCACGTGCGTGTAACGTTAAGCAGCCAAGTGAATGCAGAGTGAAGCAGCTGAGTGGAAATAAGTTGCATGTGCGCGGGTGATTTGTTTTTTTCTTTTTTTTTTTTTTTTTTTAAACCGTAGATATGCAAATGTTTACGGTGCACGTTCAAACCGTGATAAACCGGCATACCGGTACAACCCTAGGTGTGTTGCGTCTGGAGTATTCACATTCATTTGTCTCTTCTGCACTGATGTGTTCACTGGTGGAACTAATCTAAACCAGAGCAAAGGTAACGTATATTAGCAAAACACAACGTGAGATAAGATACCGAAATGCTTGAAAACACACTTTAACCAAAATCCCCCAATTTCAATAGGCACTTGGCACTTACATAATCACATCACACTGCAGCTTTCATCCATGCTCACTCTCTTTCTGTGAGTGGGCAAGATAATCTGATCTGCAGGCAGGATTTGTCATACACAGAGTCACACACACAACGAGAGAGAGAGAGACACACACCGAGAGCAACAGAGAGAGGTTTAACTGGCCCCTGACCTCAATCTGAATTGAGGACAGATCATGCGTGCTGAATGTCTGAGCTATTGTAGACGAACTTTGCCCCTGTACCGCTGTAATGTTCTGTCTCTGCTCTTCCGCCATCATTCCATCTCTCTGTCAGTCTTTCACTCACACAATTACCAACCCTCTTCCTTTCCATCCATCTTGCTTTAATCTCCCTCTGTCCCTTATTATCTCTCTTTCTAGAGGATAAAAGGTGGTAAGACCTCAAAACATCTTTTCAACCCCTATCACTTATGTCATCACAAAACAACACAAAAGGCTTATGTCTTTAAAAGATCAAAAACAGACCATAATTTACACAGCCAGAACTAGACCAAAACAAAAAACTACAGACTACAACTGGCTCAGGTGCATTTGATTCTTTCAATTTTAAGTAGGGCTGCATTTTCAATTGTAGAACATTTGATTATGTATGTTAGGAAATTCTAAAAGCACTAGTGGTTTTTCATCTTACTTGGATGCCCATCAAAAAAGAAATATGACAGTTCCGCAGTGGGGAAGGAAAGGATGTGGAAGAGCAGACATACATACCTTACCCACACACAAACACTTTAGTATTCAAGTTAATCCATCCTACCAGCAGCTCTCGGTATCTCAGGGGGTGTTAGTCCATCTCCTGTGAGAACAGCCAGCTCTACTCTACCAGGCTCTGATTATACAGCTCAGCTCACACACACACACACACACACACACACACATACACCGCATTCAGACTGAGGAGACACAGCTATTCTTAATACACCCATGCACATATTCAACACTGTGCTTCTTACATGGCAAAAAGAATCACAGCATGGAGGAAAGGAAAAACATGATATTTTTAACCTAGCGTGCACACACACACACACACAGTCAAAGTTATTTGTATACTTGGATTTATTTGTACACTTGGAAGTTGCAACAGATCTTTACTTCCGTATTGTGATTTATATCTGAGAGAGGTTACCAGAGAGAAGTCTGTCATTTCATCAGAAGATTGAGTAAAGATATTTTGAATACAAATTTTAATGGCAACATTGATAAAAAAAGAAATACGCACGGATGAATTGTTCACAATAAGACTGATAATATACAAAAACGTTAAGGTGAATTTCAATTTCATGCTGACCTCGTAGACCAAATAAACAAACAGCTAATATGGCTCCTTCTCTGATGGGTACAAACTAGGGATGCATGATATATCGGCCACCATATCGGTATCGGCCAATAAATGTTCATTTTCACAGTTTTTGGCCCAATAAGAAAATTTGGCCAGTAATTAAAGTCAATAATGCACTACTTCATTCAAAACATTTCAGATGCACACTGTTCGTCATGATGGTTTTTAATTGCTTGAAATATGATTGGAATCACTTCGAAAAGGGCAAGTCTGTCAAGGCTACATAAAATTATAATGAGAACATTACTGTAAAATAATGTTGTGGAATCTTTGTGCACCCATGTTTCAGCCTGTTTTTATAGGAAGAGCACATCCACAACCTTTTGTGTAACTGCACACTGTAATACTGTGTTTATTATGTGTGTGTGTATATTAGGGCTGTCAAAATGGCTGAAAAACTAAATTAGAATTTTGTACTTAAATATTATCAAATTCTAATTATATTCGAATTTAAAATGCATAATTTCAGTTAGGGTGAAGAAAAGCTTTTGGATTCTCTCATGAGGCCACAAGAGGGCGCATCAAGTAAAATATTACTAATGCATGTTTCTTCAAAGCATAAGATAACATGACTATCTGTGAAATAATTTTTAAAATAATGTTTATAAACAAATTATAATTAAGTAGCTTAAACAACTATAAACAAAACAGCATCATGTATGTATGCATAGTTTAATACATAGGGCTGAAAGCCAATCACACAGAGTACCTTTTTTACATTTAAAGTCCCCCTGTGATGAAAATTACGTTTTTTATGTTGTTTATTTGTTTGTGGTGTTTTTAATCTGCTTTAACGAGTATTTTCTCGTTAAAACTGTAGTTTCCCAAAGGCAGTCACAGAAATGCGGTTTGAAACTTTTTTTTGCTACGTCACAAAATTCAATAACCAATCAAACAGTTATATTTTTTCTGCAGATGTTTCGCTAACTGTTAATATTTCCCCCTATTTTCACAATGTCATGTGCTGTTAGTTCTTATTTATTTGTATTTAGAACCGCTAACTTGAATAATAACCCGCGGCAGCAGTGTAAAAGTAGCCCGGAGTCAGACGCACCTCTCCCGCATTGACATCCGCACGTCACACGCGTATGATCGCGGGCGCGATTTGGAATCACAAACTTGGCTGCATTTGAGTCTTCACGGCATTTTGAGGACACAACATCATCAATTAAGTAAATTTAAAGGGGTCATATGATGCTGCTAAAAAGAACATTATTTTGTGTATTTGGTGTAATGAAATGTGTTTATGCGGTTTAAGGTTCAAAAAACACATTATTTTCCACATACTGTATATTATTGTTTCTCCTCTATGCCCCGCCTTTCTGAAACGCGTCGATTTTTACAAAGCTCATCGGTCTGAAAAAGCGAGGTGTGCTGTGATTGGCCAGCTATCCAGTGCGTTGTAATTTGGCCGAATACCTCAAGCGTGAGACGGAAATGTTACGACTAGGGATATGCCGGTATCAAATTTTCATGTTGCGATTAATTGCTAATGCTTTTATCACGGTATACGGTATTATCACGGTGTTGGAATTTAGTTTTTTTTTTAAAGTGCTGTCATAATACAGTATAACAGGTTTAATACCTTTTTTCTTATAACAAAAATAACTGAACATTTAAATGCAATAGAGCAATACAGAAAAATGTATAAAGTTAAAAGTTTTACACAGATTAAAGTGCAAAAGACCAATAGGCATCACTTTACAATAAGACCTAATTAGTTAACCTTAGTTAATGCATTAACATTCACAATGAGCAATAAACATTTAAATATGTCATTTTGATGATCAAAGATGAGTTTTAAAGGATACAATTTTTGACTACAGGGGAACTTTAAAAACACGAGTTGCAGTGGGATGGGGAAAAAGCCCGACATAAAGTCTCAAGATATGTTTTTTCAAAGTTAAACTTGCATTAATTTTACATGGCTTTCTAAACATGCGGCTCT
>NW_015540860.1:127930-128433 GCF_001515605.1 Sinocyclocheilus anshuiensis | reverse complement strand
GATATGTTTTTTCAAAGTTAAACTTGCATTCATTTTACATGGCTTTCTAAACATGTGGCTCTTTTGTGCGAGACACGAGTCCAACGGTGATAGATGTCCTTCTAGAAAATACACGAAGTATGCGTTCTGTGTGAACGGCTTGGTTTCAGTTTTGACGTAAACAAGATCTTCTTCGCATTGATGTTCTCTTTTCCCGCAATATTTGTAATTAACAATGCAGCAGCGCCGCATCTAGTGGCTTCAAATGGATAAGCTAAAAAAAGCATTAAAATGCAATGACACTTACATCGTCATCGCATCTCGTGCGCCACTGATAAGGCTGCCTCCTTAACGCACACCTAAAATTGAATGTGGATTTTTATTTTAAATTCGACGAATATTTTAAATTCGAATTTTTTTTTGAAAGCCCTAATGTGTGTGTATATATATGTATATACATACATATATACATACATATATATATATACATACATATATACATACATATATATATATATATATAT
>NW_015540860.1:124860-127918 GCF_001515605.1 Sinocyclocheilus anshuiensis | reverse complement strand
ATAGATGTCCCTCTAGAAAATGTGATAAATATGCGTTCTGTGTGAACGGCTTGGTTTCAGTTTTGACGTAAACATCTTCTCCACAATGATGTTCTCTTTTCCCACAATATTTGTTTATATACATACATATATACATACATATATATATATATATATATACACAATTTATCTCATATAGAATTTGTTTGGTTAAGTTAATAGAGCAATAATAGAGCACTTCAGTTTGCCGGTGATCATCTTTAGCTCAGCGCATGGCAGCTCAAACAGCAGTGCACAACATTAATAACTATGATTGGGATTGTCATTCATATAACATTATAATGAGAACACTATTATAATAAAACGTTGTTTAGTTTCTGTGTTTCATATCGGATTAATCTCATATAGGATGCGTTTCCTTGAGTTAAATAAGCTGATCGCAAAGCACTTCAGTTTACCGGTGTTCATTCAGCTCTTCAGGTTCAGCACACCCAGCTCAAATAGCAAAGTCCTCTGCTCACATGCACTGATAATAATAGCTTATATTTTTATATATGTTTACTTGATATTTCTTCACACAAAATCATAATTTATATTCATTTCCCACTGATTTACGCGATCTGATGAGCATTAACTCATATTACACGATCATATCTCTATGAATGAATTAATGGCAGAGACGCGCGTTTTCCTTTACCACACACACACTGAAGCGCGCGTGACGCTCTCGGTGATTTCAGCGTCTGCCGTCTCAATGAGGACATAAACACACGAACAACTCCAGAACTGCGAAGAGTCACTTCATGAGCGTTTCACTTTGAGTAAAACTAGCGTCATATCATATACACACAGAAATTTAAAGGCATTCACGGCAACCCGTCAAAATAAAAGTCTGGTTTAATTTGAAGACATTGCAGCAGAAATATATTACTATTGTTCAGCAGAATGAACATACTACTACTACTACTAAAATTATGAAAACTTTATTTTTTAAGGAATGATCACACAACATTTCTTCCATGTTTTAATTTTAATAGTAAATCCCATTTGTTTGCCAAAAAGTTTAATTCTCAATAATTTAAAGATAAATGATATTAATGTTTTATGCCTTCATTTGATAACCAGATACACAACACAGAATTTCTGAGGAAAAAGAAAACATTTCATAAGGATATTTTAAGAATAAATAACAATAAAACATTAGGTGAGAGAAAATAAAACATAACGTTATAACTGTCATTTTTTTTTAATCATAGCTATAATTATTATAACACCTAAAATATGTTGCGTGTAAAAAGTGTTTGTTTCAGGGTACATTGTGTGCACATGATTAGGATGGTACCACATCCGTCCGCATTTTGAGAAAGGAAAAACCCTGTTTGCAGGACTATACATTAGTTGGATAATTAGTCAAAAACAACAACAACAACAGTTATGTCTGATTCTGTTGCATAGAACGGAATAAAAATAATACATTGATATTTAATATTAATATATTTTCTGTCCAATTTTCTTTCAATAAAAGTGTGGTTATTTTATTGGCTTGTGTTTTTTAAATTCTGTGTCATTAAAATTGAGTTAAATTAAAAAGTATTACACCGAACTTAATTTCTTAATTTGTTTTCTTTGTATGGATTACTTGGGTTGTTACCGACATCTGGTTGAAAATTTCATGTCAGCAGCACCTTTAGAAATATATTTACTGAGAAAAATGGTGACGTGTTCAATATTTATTTTAACCGCTGTATGTCCAGGCCTAATAAATGCTTCCCTAAAGCAGCAACTTAAAAGAGAGTGATAGTTTCCTTCAATGTTGGCCATTGCGGTCACAGCCTTCTGCCATAATTTTGAAAGGCTCAACAATAGATTGTGGGCAAAATGGGCAGCTAGCCTGAAGGACATAAATGGACAGGATTGAATAGACAAGATCTCAGTGCAAGGCAGCTCTGGGAGCCACAACATATTGTCTGTTCGTGTGCATGTTTTGTACCTTTCACTGCCTGGCTGAAATTCAGAGAGAAGGGATGGTCTGCGGCGGTGAGGCTGGGCCAGGGATCCATGGGACAGATGGGAACCATAGTCCCGAGCGTGAGGATGGTAGTCCACCAGTCCACCAACATCCTGAAATAAACACATGACATTTCACATACTCACATAATGAAATTGTATGAAGAATGCGACTACTGAAATACAAGATAAATTATACTATCCCAGATAAAATGCAGATGTTCCCAGATTTAATCATGCTTTTAATGACATGAAAACCGGAAAAATATCCCAGATCAGTGCTAAATGCTGAGAGCAATTAGCCTAAATCTTTGGTACTCAAACCAAAGCTTATAGATATTATACAGACCTTTAGTTGCAGCTAAAAGTCTTACTTTTTGCATGAAACTATTCACATCATATCAGTCGTGCACCTACTCTGGAAAGTAATCCATCCACGAAAATGAACTTCAATCAAGAGTCTCAAACTTTGAAGTGTTACACAGTTACTAGTTATATTGCTAGTTTAGGCTAAATCCTACTAACACCAATATTAGGATTACCAAATTTTTGGCATCAAATGGTACAGCAAAACATGAACATCTGCTTTGTGTCAGACAAAGGACATATTCCAACATGAACAAAGGTTTGGAGGACGAAGTGTTGTTCCACTTGGCTTCTGAGCTGGCTAGGCTTGAGTGTAGTGCTGGGCGGTATAACCAAAAATTTATATCACAGTATTTTTCAAAATTATACCGGTTTCACGGTACATGACGGTATTTTTTTTTTCATGCATGACCGGGTGTTAACCATATTTTCTACTGATTGAGAGAGGAAATACTGCAGTATACTGACTTAGAATGCCCTATTTTACTGTCATGATGAGTGAATATCGTCAAAAAATACCACACTAAATAGTGACTAAACACAACCCCTTTTAATACATGTTAACCAGGAGTCACTCTCATTTATAAGCGTCTGATAAAATCAACATGCATCTACACTAAAGAGCGGGTATGCCGTTGTTTTGGCTATATTACTTTTTTGTCTCATGCAGCGCACTGCCTGCGTCTGAGTAACAAACTAAAAAAAA
>NW_015540860.1:124420-124788 GCF_001515605.1 Sinocyclocheilus anshuiensis | reverse complement strand
TTAGTTCTACAGCTTCAGTTTCGGAACTTTCACGCTTAGTAACACATACAGCTGTTCCCTCATCACAGTGCAACAGTGAAAAGGGACCCGTTTCAAACAATGTCGCGTTCCGAACGTTGTTTAAGCGACATACCGGTATGTACACCGGTATTGCAGTATTTTAAAAATTCATATCATCACAAAAATAAACACCGGTATTCGGTATGAACCGGTATACCGCCCAGCACTACTTTAAAATGAGTACTATACTGATATTAAAGTATTTTGAGTAGTTCATATTGGCTGCAAAATTATTGGATGTCTAATATGAAAACTGTGGAATATTAAATTAAATCAGACAACCGGAAATATCTTACTGATACATGTCT
>NW_015540860.1:118956-124062 GCF_001515605.1 Sinocyclocheilus anshuiensis | reverse complement strand
CAGTGCGACAGTGAAAAGGGACCCATTTCAAACAGTGTCGCGTTCCGAACGTTGTTTTAACGACATGCAGTATTGCGGTATTTAAAAAATTCATACCATCACAAAAATAAACACCGGTATTCGGTATGAACCGGTATACCGCCCAGCACTACTTGAGTGCCACTGATTTAGATTTTCTGTGTGGTTAATAAAACGAGACAGTAATCTATGCTGGATGAAGATGATGGCTGAGGGTCAAATCTTACGTGATAATCTTCAGTAACGCGAGATAGTCCTTTGTTACTAATTTCTGGTCAATGATCAGATCTATATGTACATCACAATAGTGTGTGCATGTTTAGTAAGGTGCATAATAGGGATGCATCGATTCAATACTCAGTATCGGTATCGGCTCCGATACTGGCATTTTCTGCCGGACCGGGTATCGGTCAGACGAGACCGGACTCCTATCTATCATATGTTGCTGCCTTCATTACTGTGCTATACATTTAAATGAAATGACTTTTAATTTTATAGTTTATATTTATAAATAAATACATTTACTTGTTTTCATTAATGTATTTTACAACAATACAAAGAGCAATGTGTAACATTTTACCAGATTTAGTCCTTCACTTATTCACTTTTATTTGTTCCCCACTAAATAATGTTATTTCGCTAAATGTTTAGATTTTATAAAATTGTGCACTCATGATTTTTCTAGAATATCTTTTGTTTCTAAATTATCCACTAATCTAGTTTATAATAGTATTTTTTTCATAGATTATGATATATTTTTTCATGTTATTTTTCATTAAAATGAAGTTGTCTATATTTAGTAGATTGTGTTTAACACACAAAAGAGTGACGATCAGGTCAACACACAGAAGTTTAGAAATTCTACACGGACTTAAAAAAAACTGTGCCTGGATCGGAGCAGATCTGAAAAAATGGTATCGTTGCGTCCCTAGTGTATAATAGAAGATACAGATTACTACAACATAACATTTTTTCTTAGCTCACAGGTCAGAAAGTCCAAGGTTGAAGATTAGTGATAAATAAAGATTTTGTTTTATAGTCAGTGCAGTACCGTACCGTATGGGCTCTCAGCTGCAGAGGAAGGGTGGTGGGACTAGAAAGGTGACGAGCATCCACAGCCCTCCGACCCTGAGGCACTGACTGAGGGTAAGAGGACATGCTGACGATGCAACTTCCTCTACACACTGAAAGTGGGTGTGGTCTTGTCACAAACGCTGTGCATCATGGGGCGTTGAGTCCTGGCAGTCACCGACCTGGAAGGAACGAGAGAGAAAACATTAAAGATTAATTGTTAATAATAAATATTTGTTAACACAACAATCAATCTGTGGAGTCAAACAAAATTGTGGACAAAAACATACAGTGTGCACCAAACTTCGGAAAGCCAGGATAAGCAACTGTGAGTTTGATGACAAGTGAGAGAGAAAATGAGCGAGAGAGAAGTCCTAGCCACCACCTGCTGCTGGCCGGATACATGTCGGCACACTGTGTGAATGAATGGATCACTCTGTATTCCCTCTATATCCTCCTCTTCTTCGCTCTTTCTATGCTCATTAGGGCAGCTGGCGTACTCTGCTGCATGATGATACTCCCTTTTTCACAGATACAGCAAAAACACAAAGTATGGCTAAACCATGTTAATGTTCAAAGTTTATTTAAGGCAAGTCTGTTCACCCAGCAACTATCATGATAACATCCCTATGTAGACCATAGGCATGCAAGTACAGCTCATATCTACTTAAATAAAAACAGACAGCTCGCATTAAACAATGCCTAGATCATTTAAAATTTACGTTCATTGTGAAAGCAGGTTCAAACTTACTGTAAAACATGTGCATAACTCATAAAAAGACTTACAAGGAGCTGTTATACAACAGAATGTGTTTCACAGAGACAGCTGAGAAAATATCCACAGAACTAGAATGAAACCGCAGAATAAAAGTACTTTGCCATACTTCACATTTACCTTACATTAAAACACATTTAATCCACCTAATTAATTATGCACTAATTAAAATGCAATTAATTAGTTCAGTGATGCTTTGGGTTCTCAAAGCATCACTGAACAGTCAGACGAGAGACTGGAGGCAAGAAAGAAAGCACTGCAGTTGTAAACGTTTTGATAGTGTCAGTCAGAGGTGGTGGTTTTCACCACACCATAAACTGGAGACAGAAAGAGTAAAGCACCAGGTGTTGAGAGCACCAGGCAATGCTTGAGAATACAACGGCATACCTAGAATCATACATGATGCTGTCAGCCAAATCTGACACAAATCTTGGTAACCAGTTGGATATGCAAGAACCTTGCCAAAGTTTTGCAAAAACGTCACAAGCAAGTGAGATCTACAGGATTCGCATAATGTTAAAGCAGTGACCTTACAAGAACCATCACAAGCAGATGTTACCCACAGGGTTACTTTGTAATATGAAGCCAAGTAGTGTGAATTGTTATGTTTAGGTGTGGGCCTTCTTGTAGATTTAACTACTGTGGTTTAGGTACACAATACAGTTACACAATACATGTAAAGCAAATTAAATAATTAACCTGTTTCACCGGACTAATGATTGGCATTCATCAATGATTTAATTTTCCTTTAATATTTTCGGCATATTTTTAGCTTTGAAAAATGACCCCGAAATTAACAGCTTCGGCATGAAAAAAAAACATATGTTAGCCGAGTTCTCCCTTGTTACTCCATCGCTAAACAGTCTTTAGCTATGAATTTTTAAAAACAGAAAAAAACATTTTTGTTATCAGTAAGGTATCAAAGATATTACACAATTTGAACGTTATATAACGAAAACAAACCATAATGCAAGTTAAAGAATAGCCCTTTACACTCTGTGGCTTCAGATAAACGGGAAGTAGCGCTATCACACTAATAAACACAAATGCAAACAGATATGCTTCTCTGAATGTGCTTTTCCCGCTGTGGCTGCTGTGTGTCATTAGCCCTCCTGCTCAATACAGACCATACAAACCACTGCCATCTCAAGGGGCCTCACAGCTTCTGACAAAAACACAAAAATTACCATGTGAGAGAAGTCTGTCTCTATAGATGAACAGTTGTGTGTGTACATTATCTAAAACAAGGTCACTGAGTGTTGTCAAATACTTTGACATTAAAACAAGGAGTCAGGTCCTCTGCTCTAAAGCCCTGTAGCTCTTCTACAACACAAAGAGGGGCACGCTACCGTCCTCCTTCCTTCCTGTCTGTCACTGAATGATTTATATGGAAAGAGCAGAGTGTTTTACTGTGCTGGGGGAGGAGATTCAATGTTTGGAGCTCTGAGGAACAGAAATTCTTTGTCATCCTGAAGGCACTTTGTAGACTCACACATACACATGAACACACATGCAATATCAAATCGATCACACATTACTCACAGAAAACACAAATCTGATGTGTGTTCCTTGTTTTTGCTTTAAAGAAAACTTTCAAAGAACAGCGTTTATTTGGAATAGAAAAATGTATAAATGTCTTTACTGTCAACTTTAGGTCATTTTAGAATTGTGAAGCTTGTAGTTTCACACTTGTATAAATTCTTCTAAACTTTTTTTTTTTTTTGCCATTGCCCTTTGCAGTTAGGACTTCTCCAGGTGAAGGAACTTTTGTGTAACTACCACAAATTCCTGTGGACAGTAGTTTACAGTATTTAGCTGGTCACTACATGAAATGCAAACTCTCATACATCAGAAAGAACTTTTAATAGAATCAAGTGGTTATTACCATTACAATTAGCCTTTGCATTTTGGGTTTAATCACATGGCGATTGACAGGCTTCACAAACCGGCCTCCCAAAGATGAGTCCCAGAGAATTAAGATTTATTTAAAAAGGAAGACATTGGGTGTGAAGCGCACATGTGTCCAGTTTGGCTGATCTACTGGCACATTATGAACTGTGAAAATCTGGAAACAAACTTACCACTGCTTTCTTGGCATCGTCAAGCTTTGTGAACGAAAAACCACAACTGCTATGACAGACATAAAGAGAGACTGGGAGAGAAAGTGAAAGATAACAAGAAAAGAGGAAGAGAGAAAGGAAAGTAGGAACAGTGAAACACTTGGAGAGTGGAATGAGAAAGAAAAAAGGAGATATCTCTCTATGAGAGAGAGGGAGAGAGACTAGGCCCTCAGACAGAAGGGGAAACACATGCCCTGGCACGGATACAGACACCCACAGGCAAGCTCATGGCTGCCTGCCAACAGCACGAATGAACTCACTTAACCCTCGCGCTCTCTCTTTTCTCTCGTTCTCCCTCTTTCAATCACAGTGCTCACTCATTCCCAACTCTTTCTTCTCCCTTTCTAGGAGAGGCTGGCTTTTGTATGATCTCTCTCTCCCTTTTTTCTCTCCACCTCGCTCTTGCGTTACAGCTCTCTTCCTACCTTTTTCCGCCTCTCGTTTTGCTGATAAACACACATGGGCAGCTTGAAAGAACTGGAAAGAACCAGCGCTAACTGCCTTACCATTAACCACTGTGTATTTCTATCTCACACATTTTAGGTTTTGACATCTTTTATTGACTCTCACAAAAGCTGAGTCTGTCATGATGGATGTAATAAATGAGAGGCCTGGCAGTTTGTGTTAGTGCTGGAAGAAAGGCATTAGCTGATGGGCCACGATCAGGTCCCTCCTGCTGGCCCAGTAATGTCAGAGACAGCATGAGGTGGGGCGGCCGAGTGTGCGTTCCCATCCATCTGCATCACCGACGTCTACGCCACAACATCTCCCATAATCCCACAGCACAAAATGCCACTTCAATCAGCAATGTCATTATCACCTAATTTCCCACCTTCAGTATTTAAGCTCGAATGTAGAGACCTGCACTCCCGCGGGAGTACTGCGGGACCTTTTTGATGGGCGAGTGCGGGTGCGGGCGGGAAGAGGGGCGTGTGTGTGTGTGCGGGATGCGGGAGAATAAAATGATTCGTGGGACTCCCGCAAAATAGAAATGATCTAAATAAAGTGTCTAAAACATATAAATTGTTATTTATCTCTTGCACAAAAGCAAAAAGAACAACTAATATTAACATTAAAATGATTGACATGCGCAAGCTAGGCATAGTTTCTATTTATAACACG
>NW_015540860.1:115971-118913 GCF_001515605.1 Sinocyclocheilus anshuiensis | reverse complement strand
GGGCGGGAGGGGAGACGCGTGTGTGTGTGCGGGATGCGGGAGAATAAAATGATTCGTGGGACTCCCGCAAAATAGAAATGATCTAAATAAAGTGTCTAAAACATATAAATTGTTATTTATCTCTTGCACAAAAGCAAAAAGAACAACTAATATTAACATTAAAATGATTGACATGCGCAAGCTAGGCATAGTTTCTATTTATAACACGTGTTTAAAGGGTTGCGCAATGTAGCCAATCACAGACTCAGCTGTTGATTTCTGGAACGCAATGGCCAATCAGAGGTGATTAAGTTAGAATCCACTCACCGCAGTGCTGAAATTGCGTGCTCACAAATCCTCTCATTTTAACACACGAAGTGTAGACATTGTGAAAGATTCATTGTTCATACATTTATTGTGTTATAACAGAGCTTTATGAGATCGCGATTAACTGAGATGTCAGCTTTTAGTGATAATAAAGGAAGCGCTGCTCGCATTCTGCCATGCCAAACCATGCACGCAGCAGCCCATGCTTATTTTTCTGTTAAAAATAACAGTGGTTTGTGAATGCTGATGCTTAGCCTAAATAACAAATATTTTATCGGGAGTGTTTATGCTGGGATGCTGTGGATCTTGGGAGATGTTACAGAACCATTTCATGTAAATTTCTTCGATGTGCTGAAAAAAATCTATATAGATTACTTTTATGTGGGCTTTTGCGGGCGGGAGCGGGACAAAACATGAATGTCCCGGGCGGGAGTGGGAGCAAATAAGATATATTTCTGCGGGAGCGGGCGGGACGGAAAAATCCGTCCCGCGCAGGTCTCTACTCGAATGTTCAGTCTGGGTTTTAGTTTGAATCTGACACTCTCTGTGAAGCATGTTGTGTATTAATTAGCACACCACATTTAGACTGTAGAAATGTTGTCAATCTAATTTCTATCCTCTGAAGACAGGCTGTATATCATCCTCTGGTGGAAAAGGAATGTCTTGCGGCATGAATATACTGAGATGCGCAGCTCTTCCTTCTCAAATAGACCTTCCGGTTCCGGGATGGAAAAATGGGCTGTTAAAACTCAGATCAAAACTAGATCATTAATAGCATAATTTATGAAGCTGTCTAAATGAAAGCACTCAATATAGCATAAGTTTACCACACAGCTGCTCCAGCCAATTTATTTTCTGCATCCATCTAAAAAAAATAATTAAAATTATTGGTAATATTGTATAATAATGTTCAATTTATTACCAACAGTTAATGTACTATCTATCAATGAACAAATTTACAGCATTTATAAATCTATAATATTCATTTCAAAAGTCTGGGCTTTGAAAAGATTTTTTCATGTTTTTGAAAGAAGTCTCTTTTGCTCACCAGGGCTGCATTTTTTTGATCAAAAACAAAGTAAAAACAGTTATAGTGTTGAATATTATTCAGGGCTCCAAACTCATTCTTCCCACTGGTCGCTCTTTTGCGACTAACTTTCTCAGTTGGTCGCATGAGCACATGATTTGGTCGCAAATTTTTTTTTTTGGGGATTAATCAATGCATGCTGATGAACTTTTATTATAGTTTATAGTTATATGTAAACGAAAGTGGTTAACATTCAACCCGTTCTTTATCATCAGTAGTATTATTTGTGATTTGAATTTTGTGAACGGGAGTTCCTCTTTTGCCAAGTTATAAGCCGGGCTTCGGATGCTTTCACTTTCGAATTTGCGATCTTGTTGTCAAGTTTTACAAGAAAAGATAATTGTCTGTTTTGCTTACATACATCTACACACCTTTCACTTTTTAAGACTAAAACAAAAGATGGATTCATTGTTATTCTTAATTAAAAAGCACAACAATAAAACGGTAAGATACAATGGCAAACTTGCTTACAAAACGTTTATTAACAAAAACTAATAAGATGGCATACACCACATATTATATACAGACTAATAAATTACAGAACGTTTAGCAAACACTGAGGAATCAAATAAAAAAAATAAAAATAAAAGAGCCTCCATAGCGTAATGTGAGGTAAACAGCAAAGATAACAAGGGTGACGGTGCTTGCATGTTTTTTTTCCCCACAAGAATACCAACATGTTCACCTTCTCTGGTTTAAGAAGCGGTCTTTTACTTTAGATTTTTAGACATTTAGACATTCATTCCTGTGCAGAATTCAACTGTGCAGAGTGCAGCTCGCTTATAGTGCAGACGCGTTTTGATTTGAAGCCATTTGCGCATTTTGAGAGAGAAACAGAAAGCGCTCACGGTGATTCACTCACGCTGTTTGTGAAATTATGTCTCACAGAAAGTTTTCTATTTATTTTATAAGTTATTTAATGAAGAAATATGAAGTGTAGGGATGCACCGAATTAGGGGTGGAACGGTTCGCAGGAAAAAATCAAACCATACGGTTCTCCACTAGGCATGGGACGATAACCGGTTTCAAGGTATACCACGGTTTGGAAACGTCACGGTTTCAAAACCACAAAAATTTTCCGTTATACCGTTCCTGCGGTATGCGCAGTTTTTTTACGTGTCGTCAAAGACGGAAAGTGCAGGACTCCCTCAGTTGTGTGCAGCAAAGAGCATAACGAGTCACACGACCCCTCCCGCTCCGGTTGGTGCGAGCGGACTCACCTGTGTGTAGGATGGCCGAAGGAGATGAATCCCTGGAACTTTTTCCCCCGTCGAAAAAGACGAAGTCTGTCGTATGGGAATTTTTCGGGTAACGTAGACTAACCATGTTCCGTACACAACGATGTTCTGTACAGATGACGTTTTAGCGTCGATTGCTAAATAAATACTTTTTTTAAATAAGTCGAACATAAACTATATATATGTGTCATCTTCGGCTTTCTCCCTCTTTCACCCCCGATCAAGATAGAGACCCACCCGCCGTTTGTTTCAGTGTTGAAATAAATACTATTTGGCTTGCTACCGAGGCAGATAACATGGCTAATTAACTA
>NW_015540860.1:114193-115868 GCF_001515605.1 Sinocyclocheilus anshuiensis | reverse complement strand
TCTTAAAGTGACAGCACTTTCTTAATATTAATCAAACAGAAACAACAAAGAAATCACTCACTGCTCTTGATTGAATAGCTTTTGTAACTTTAATAAAGATTAATCTTTAATTTATACAGTCAAATATGCAATGCTGTTTTACATTGCATTACTTTATTCAATTTCTGTACCTGAAAACTAATGTTAGACCTACCTAAAAAAAAACTGAAAATCACTGTTTATTTTATTTGTATCTTTACTCTATTGTACTTATTCATGCTGTTGCTTGTAGTTAGATAGATTATTCTTATTTTCTTTATTTTTATTTGACAGTATAGTTTTTGCCTAAACATAGCACATACTGAACCGTACCGAAACCGTGACTCTAAAACCGTGATACAAACCGAACCGTGAGTAAGTTGAACCGTTCCACCCCTACACCGAATATTCTAAATAGCAAAAAAATCTCTTCCGTTGTTCGGCCGAATAAGCAAAAAGCTCAAATAATATGTACTGAACAATGATGAACACAATCAAATAGAGGCACGCACTAATGCAGCAAACATCGGCAGTGTGAAAGTATTTAAAACTATCAGAGAAAGACGCAGAAATCATTACAAGCACGAAGCACCGACAGTGGGAGACTGTTTAGTGCTGCATCACGTCTCCGATTGAGAAGAAGAGGTGGCTAATGCTGGTGGCTAGGTTACTGTATGATGATTGAAATCACGAAATTAACTCAAACGATTAGTAAATAAACTGAAGAATGTTATATTTTCTAATGCACACACGAATTGCATGTATTTTGACAGCACTGCATGAGCTTGCGTGACAGGGTTCAAAGTCCAAAGCGCAAGAAAAATCTGCGCTGAACTTGTTACTCGTCAGTTGCTCAGTAACATTTTTGTGAATTTTTTTAAAGGCATGTGACAATGTGATATGTGCGCCAAACATCTTCCCAAATTCGTAATGAGAATCATTTATAAATCTGCATGCTGTTGTCAACAAAAATAAGCACTGAGATCTTCCTGCGGGTTTCTGCCAAAATAAAAGCTGAGCAAAAGCAACAACTCCATCGACATTCATAAATGTTAGTATTGTAATTTTACTGTCGTTCTGTAAAATAAAATAAAAAAAGACAATAATAATGATAATATTAATTACCCTACAACAGCTCTATTAATACATTTATTATAACATTCACACATAGTGTTCAAATTGGGATCTGTAATATATAGGGATGCTCCGATCCGCCTTTTTCGCCTCCGATACCGATCCCGATACCTAGGGATCGGTATTGGCCGATACCGATACCGATACCAGTAAAGTCTTTTTCCCTCATTTAAATAAGTGTAGAATTTATATATCTCTGTGTGTGGAACTGATAATCATTCTTTCACAATCTACTAGATACAGACTACTTCATTATAAAGAAAAATAAAATAAACAAATATGAAAAAATATAGGCCTATGTATATTTATAATCTATGACAAAAATTTATCATAAACTAGGTTAGAGGATAATTCGGCAGCAAAAGTTATTCTAGAAAAATTAGTGCACAATGATTTTAGAAATCCAAACATTTAGTGAAAAAACATTTTGTGGGGAACAAATAAAAGTGTTGCACTAAATATGGTAAAATGTTACACATTGCTATTTGTATTATAAAATCCATTCATTAAAAACATTCATGAA
>NW_015540860.1:111144-113973 GCF_001515605.1 Sinocyclocheilus anshuiensis | reverse complement strand
TTGTCTCTCAAAAGAGAGAGTCGATTCTGAATCGCCTTAACGAGTCGTCATATTTTCGAATCTTTTGCCTGTTACCGTATACGTCACTGGGTAACACATTTGCATAATCCCCGCCTGCCTGCGAAATACGAACAGAGTCTGACCTGCCCACAAACACTTCCGCTAGTTAGTGTGTTTACATCATGTGGAGAAGACGCTGTGTTCAAGGATACCACAGAAATGCAATTCAGACCTTTTGTTGTGTGCTCAGCATTTTACGGAGGACTTCTCTAATCTTGGCTTTTATCTTCGTCGGCTTCTAATCTTCTTTATTTGGACTAACAAGCTCTTCGAACCACAACCTGTAAGTGCTATTGAGAGGTTATGTGCACATTTTCAATTGAGTGCTCAAAATATCAAGTTTTTTTGAATTGCTGTTTATCTTGCTGCACCGGCAGTTATAGGGTTAATGCGGGAGAGACGAGCGAGTTAGTTAGGCTGGTGCGCCTGTGATACAGCTGTTCTGTGTTCTGATTAAAAGTTAAGATACAGAGCGTCTTTTGTCTGGCGTTCCTCAAACATTACAGTAGACATTTTGGTTTACAAACTGTATCGTTTCATCAGTTAGTCACGTTAGCACTTGGCTAACGTATCCACCATTATTGTTTTAAGTGTTTAACGTTACAGTTTAGCAGCTAAACTTTAGCTGTGGGCATGATTCGCTTGCATAAGTGTTTTTGTATTTTATGCCATTATTTTAAGAACGGATTGGAGCATTATATTATTGTTTTATGTAAAGGTGCTTTGTCAATGGTAGCGCTCGCTAACTTGCTCAAGGACTCCTCTCTGTGCCAATCACAACAGGCTTGGCTAGCTGACCAATCAGAGCAGAGCAGGCTTATGGAAGGGAGGGGTTTAGTGGTTGACCGATATATCGCCAAGGCCGATATATCGGCCGATATTTGACATTTTTCAAATATCGGCATCGGCCGATAAGTTTTTCCGATAAGTTTTTCTGTTTGGCCGATGCGCTCGTGGCACGCCAGACTTTTATTTTGATGGCGCTGAGAATGGCAGCGCCTGAACACACAGTGCTCACATTCTCCCTCTTGATCGCTGTCATCGTTAACAGTTCTGTCCACGGACAGAAGTCTGTCTAATAATCAGATAGAACTGTTAAACAAAGGAATTAAAATGTATACAAAAAAAGTATTATAACGATTGCTTTTATATTGATAGTAGGGCAGCACGATAAATCGAAATGGAATCGAGAGATCACGATTCAACAGAAGCTGTGATTGTCATGCATATCTTTCAGTGAAGCACGGTTCTGTGATCAGCAGTAAATCTCCATCCAAAGGCCAGAGGGCGCTCTTGCGCTGAAACTCCAAATACGCCTCACAGAAGAAACCCA
Source organism: Sinocyclocheilus anshuiensis (assembly GCF_001515605.1). Lineage (NCBI taxonomy): Eukaryota > Metazoa > Chordata > Actinopteri > Cypriniformes > Cyprinidae > Sinocyclocheilus > Sinocyclocheilus anshuiensis. The sequence goes on along the minus strand of NW_015540860.1, from coordinate 112,580 downwards.
GAAAATGCCTATCGCTGCAGCTGAATAAACAGAAGATTCAACTGCTTTCATTGATTCAATGTGACTAATAAACATGTGGCGTGGCGCGACACAGCACGACAAATCCCCGAGAGTAAACTGATGCCTCATTCTATTTATGATGTAGGCCTACTGTCTGACATAAAGAACAAATGATTTGCAACGGTCGCTTCCAGTGTAAACAGCCTCAAGCTGTTGGTTTACCTCCGGCCGGGGTTTTATTTTTTGTTATTTATTATTACATTTTTTTGTCTAGTAGAAGTTATGAATGGCCGGTAACTAAAAATGTAGTAGCCAAATTGGCTGGAAAAAGTTAATTTCAAACCCTGCATATGACAGCTGTTTGGGAATGCACCTTCAGCTGCATCCATGCTCATAAAAAAAGCTTTTTATATCACTGCTGCTCACATGCACAGTGACTGCGAGCAGATGAGGTTATTGTGCCTACAGTGGGCCTGATTTTAAAGACCTTCCCTGTGTGTATCTGTGTGTGTGTGTGTGTGTGTGTGTGTGTGTGTGTGTGTGTCTGTGTGTGAACAAGACAGACTGTATTTCCCTTTTTCAGTGCCTCTTTCGGTTCTCTCCCCTGTACCACCCCTTCTCTCTTCTTTCCTCCCTCTTTCCCCTCTCATCTGACCTTTCCATTGTTCTTTCAGCCAGTGGCCCCTGTAGGTTATTTGAGGTCACGATGCAGGGCAGCTGTCTGACCTCTGCGACGGGCTGTGAATAAAAACACCCTCCCCCTCCTAAAACACAGTTAAACTCTCTATTCTGTCTACATTCCCGCATCACTTTAATCCCTGGACTCGAGTCAAATGCCTACAGCTCTGCGCAAAATTACATTCAGAGCAATGAATGCTTATATCCACCTTCAAATCATGCCATCAGCCATCTGCCTTTCAACACTGCTGATAAACCACATCATAATTCATATTTAAGGAGTTTCTGAATGGATGCCAAATGGGAAAAGGCCGATAAACAGTATGCTGATTAGGGCTACGCGATTAATCGAAATAAAAGTGAAATCAGAGTGAAATGAGGCACTGTGGTCTTACCTGTGAGCAGCATCACGGTTCTTAGTAAATGCTGACCATGCGAACTCCATCTTTGCATCTGCTCAGACTTTGGGTCACTTTAAGGGTGCTTTCACACTTGGTTCGATTGCTTGGTCGCTCTCTTCACTTTTAGATTTATGCTTTTCAACTGTTGGTTTTGTTTACAAAGCTTCGGTACATAACGACACTTAGGTCTGTCATACGAATGTACTGCAAATGCTCTAAAGTACTCTGAAGGTGAACAGAAATGAGATATACAGCTCTCTGCTCGCAGCGCATCAGTCACGCTCATCAAGATAGTGAGTGAAACACACAAACACACATTTTTATCAAATAATACGTCATTAATAGCGGTTCACTTCC
>NW_015540860.1:97775-102003 GCF_001515605.1 Sinocyclocheilus anshuiensis | reverse complement strand
GATGGCGCAGGAGAAGACGGCAAAATGCGTAGCAAGGCTCTCTTCAATTTTATATTTATGTTTTTGAACCGTTGGTTTTGTTTCCAAAGCTTCAGTACATAACGGCACTTACGTCTGTCATACGAATGTACTGCAAATGCTCTAAAGTACTCTGAAGGTGAACAGAAATGAGATATACAGCTCTCTGCTCGCAGCGCATCAGTCACGCTCATCAAGATAGTGAGTGAAACACACAAACACACATTTTTATCAAATAATACGTCATTAATAGCGGTTCACTTCCGTGATTTGGTACGATTGCGTTCACGTCAGCAGCGAACCGTACCGGAGTTCACTTGAACCGTACCCCAGACCACCCTTTATAAGCGGACTCGGGTACGGTTCGCGGGTGCGCACCAAAAGTGCTAGTGTGAAAGCACCCTAACACTCATTTGAGAACACCACATGCAGCAACCATCTTCCCATACATGTTCAAAAAAGTTTATCAACAAATTAAGTTTCAAGAATTTCCATCAAAATATTTAAAAACATTAAAGAAGGAAGTAAGGCAACCATAAATATTAGTTTTGTAATTTTACAGTTATAAATGAAACTTTTTTATTATTATTATACTATCATGATTAGGGATGCATTAAATTTTCATTTATTATTATTATTATTATTATTATTATATATATTATTATTATTAAGCCATATTGATTTACCTATAAAAGACAAATGCTCTATGACATGCTAACATTCAGTCCAGATTTTAAAGCTGCAGCCCAAACCACGGGAAATACCACCATTCCCTACTGTTTCAGTGTCCAGTAACACTAACCGCACATTCACAGCACATTGGCTTACAACCCGACATCTTGACATAGTATTTCCACTCTGCTTTCAAATATATCGATCTCTTACCCATCCCCCATCTCTCAAAACACACGAGCACAGACCAACCCCCACCCATTTGTACATCAATTCCTAGACTGTATTCAGCACTCATGTTTTGACAAAAACCACCATGACCACACAGAAGATCCCCCCAAACAGCAATTGTGAACCCAACCTGAGTGTAAACAAACAAATCTAAAACAGGCCTACAAAACCCTCATACACCGAATACATATAGAAGCACGCATACAGCCTGGGGCCTCATGTATAAAACTGTATGTAGATTTCATCCTAAATGTGTGCGTACGCACAAAAGCTAAATTTTGCGTACATACAAAAGTTTTCAGATTTATAAAGCCATGCGTACGCCAGAACCTTCGCAAAATTCCCTTTGTAATACCCAGTCAGCGGAAGATTGTGCGTACATGAATCTCCACCCCGTCTCCTCCCCGAAAAAGCCATATATGGAGCTTACAACACCTAGTTTTAATATGCATAATGTCATCTGCATATCATTTCCATGCATATTCCATCCACGTGACACCATGTTTAACGCAGTTAAGGGTACATATGAGATACGTACTATAAATGCTTTTTGAGACATTGCTTTTCAAATTTATGCAATTTTGCCTATAAAGTAAACATATATTTTAGAATGTTTATAGCCTATATTTGAATGGAGATAAGCCTTATTTTTGCAGTGTAAATAACTGCCTGACTCACCATGTCAATAACAAAACATTTTGAAAATAAAACGTGCATATCTTACGGTTTCCTTCAAATTTCCTTCAAATCTTTTAAATATGGTGTTTGTCACAATATTGAGAACAGCACGAAAGGGTTATCATTAGGCTACTGTCTGTGCGCGACACCTGTGAACAGAGGTTCTAGAGTACTGTCATCAGACCTGTTCAAACCAGCCAATGGACCGTTTGACCTGTCGTTGTCGTTACCGTCTATGTTCCAAAGCCATCGGACGAATCAAGTTCACATCAGTGATCATTATTCACGCAAAAGTATTTTCTCAGAATGAGCTATTTATGTTTTGCTATTTAGAACACAATTTAAAGCGGAATTGTCATGCGCCAAGCAATCCTCGCTGCGATTAAAACATTAAATCACATACCACAGGAAAATTGTTTGAAAGCAGCACATCCACTGCAAATTTTTCAGTTTAAATTCATATAAAAATGTTGCAATTTCTGGATAATAATTGAAATTTCAGTGCTTAACTTTATTATTGAGAGTGTCATATTTAATCTAAATGTGTATGTCAAAATGTAAAACACTTTCAAATCATTGTTTGCTTCATTATTTCGCTCACTCCAGTAAAAGAGTGCATACGCATGGTCTAGAGTGTCCGTACGGTGCGCACATATTTATGCCTAGTTTATTTTTTATTAATCCCGATATGTGCTTGGAAAATTGTGTACGCACATTTCCATGTCCATTTTGTGCGTACGCAACGTTTATACATCAGGCCCCTGGTCTTTAACAAGCACACACACACACACACACACACACACACACACACACACAGAGGAGAAGCATTTGTGTTGCATAACTGCAGAATGAATGACTTACCAATAATGTGCAGGATAATCTACACTAATCCTCTCTGCCTGCATCACTGACGATCAGCATCTTTCTGTGTGAGAGAGCAATACCACAACTGTTTTGATCAAGGTCACACAGTGAACCACAAGGTGCTTCCACACATGTGTGATGGCTGGGTAGAGCATACAAAACTAGCTACAGAGGTAACAAGATGTAGACAGCCTGTACACAGAGTGATGCTAGATTCCTGTTAGGGCTGTGCGATATTGAAGAAAAATGCGATATGCAATAACTCATTAAATAATGCGATATTCGATATGCGAAATGATAATGCTTAAAGTGCCACATGCTCAAATGAAACCGTTTTACTCAGCTGTTGCTGAGTCAGTTCTGTGAACTTCTATAACTATCTTGTGTCATATATATATGGTTAATTGTATGTATGTATGTATGTACCAAGAGTTCCTGTAAAACCACAACAAATTCCTTGTGTTTGCGCTAGGGCTGCAACAACTAATCGATCAAATCGATTATTATCGATTATGAAAATCATCGACAACGATTCTCATTATCGATTAATCGGGTCTGCCCACAGTGCAAGTCCAACGGAGTTTACATACTTGTCCAACTTCAGCCGGTCGCGTCAAATTAAAGCACTGGATTACTTATTTCTATGGACAAAATGCATCTAAAATAGTGGAGGAAACAGAATGAGATGCTGCAGGAGAGTTACGTGATCCAAGCTACCCAAAACATGAGAATTCTTTATTTTAAGCTTTAAGCTAATGCATTAGCGTAATGGCTTGCCCTGTCAGGCGCTTTAACAGATGCGTGTGCGTCCTCAGCGCAAAAACACTTTAAGTTAACGGTCATATCCTTATGTATAAATGTCACAAATTCACGCGAGCATTTCCATTTTTGCATAAAGGTCCGTCCTGACAGTCTGTGTTAAATTTTAATCTTTACAGAATGAGCGCCAGCGCTGCGGGCACGTGCACGCGCGTCAGACAGACGGAAAAAGGAGACAATTAATAATCGGCGCAAAAACATTAATTGTGCTGAAATATCTGTTGTTGAAAGTTAAATAAAGGTTTAAAGGTCAACATGCATTGCGCATATTTTATGAGAGTAGGAATTGTAAGTGGATAACAGCGTGTAATTGTCTGAATATAAATATCAGGAGCTTCAAAACCGCATTTAACAGAATAAAGAAATGACACTAAGCCCTATTCGGAATCCATGAGTTTTATCATTATAAAATATGCTTGGAATAATAAGAATAAATTTTACATAAGTATTTTTAAATACATTTTACACAAAAATAGGTATAAATTTGTAAATTCATTTTTTATTTACAGCGGACAATCATGTGACTGGCCACGTGCGCAGTACGTTCCCGGGTTCGTAGGATCACAGAACTCGCTCCTCCACTGTGAATAGATCGCCATCCGAATCCATGAGTTTTATCACTGAGGTGATAAGTACATTTATTTTTACAGACGTCCATATGAGAAACAATTACCGTCCGAATCGGGCTATGACGTGACTGTGGTCAAAGTGAACGTGTGTTCCTTCCTGCAGAACATTACTCTTCTATTGGTTACCACTGAGTTTGTGATTTTATTCGTCTTTATCATCTTCATTATTATTTTAATTTTTAATGCAGAGATTTAAACTATATTCACTATATGCAATGCTTAACAAATTTATTAAAACAAATTTATGTAAGGTTTTTAAAAAATTATGGTTTGTGCCACTGCTGCTCTAAACTAACAGTACTGGTGATTACCAAAAT
>NW_015540860.1:84670-96023 GCF_001515605.1 Sinocyclocheilus anshuiensis | reverse complement strand
AGGTTTAAAGGTCAACATGCATTGCGCATATTTTATGAGAGTAGGAACTGTAAGGGGATAACAGCGTGTAATTGTCTGAATATAAATATCAGATGCTTCAAAACCGCCTTTAACAGGATAAAGAAATGACACTAAGCCCTATTCGGAATCCATGAGTTTTATCACTGAGGTGATAAATAAATTAATTTTTTACAGACGTCCATATGAGAAAAAATTACCGTCCGAATCGGGCTATGACGTGACTGTGGTCAAAGTGAACGTGTGTTCCTTCCTGCAGAACATTACTCTTCTATTGGTTACCACTGAGTTTGTGATTTTATTCGTCTTTATCATCTTCATTATTATTTTAATTTTTAATGCAGAGATTTAAACTATATTCACTATATGCAATGCTTAACAAATTTATTAAAACAAATTTATGTAAGGTTTTTAAAAAATTATGGTTTGTGCCACTGCTGCTCTAAACTAACAGTACTGGTGATTACCAAAATCATTTTTTAGCTTTCTGTATGGGTTAGTCCTCCAATATGCATAAGCTCTTTAGTAACAGCAGTAGGCTGTTTCTAATGCTATAATATAATTATTGCTGTTATCTATGAAAGAAAGGCAGAGAGCTTTATAGTTTTTCAGTTTTCAGATACCCAATTACAGTCAAAAAGTACTAAAACAATGCCAGCAAGAATGCAAGCTGCATAGGAGGTAGGAGGCCATTTTTATTATGTGAATAAATAAAAGTATTTAGTTATAAATAAATGACAATAAAAAAAAAATTTATTTAAACAATTTTTTTGACGGATTCCTACAATTCCTAAAATGTGTTTTCTCTTTATTATGGCAGGTGGTCTAATAAATTGTTAAGCACTGTATGTTTTCATAGCATTCAGTTGGAACGTTTGTTTTAAGGACATTGGGCAGAATGTGGAATAGTGTATTTTTGTCAATAAAATAAAAAAAGAAAAGTGTTTGTTTTTAATCCGATTAATCGATCAATTGAAAAAATAATCGACCAACTAATCGATTATCAAAATCATCGTTGCAGCCCTAGTTTGTGTCAAAGTGTTTAAAAAGTGCAGTCCACATGTTTACGTATGTTTATTACAGTGACTATGAATTACCTAAAGCAGTGTGGTAAAGCAACAGATTTGTTTTTATATTTCTGCAATCTACTTTAGTTTGTGTGATTTGTTACTGACTTTCATATTAATGTTTACACCAGGCTTATTTGTCAGTGCTTTATGTTGTCATAATTATTACATGCTTACAAGGTTGGAAGTTCAACAAATCAGTCAATATACTGTGATTGTAGTTGTTAAATAAAAATGTCATTCATATCAATTCATGCATCACCTAATTTCATTGTAACATATAGGCCTGGCCTACAGAAAAGAACATTTATGTTTAATCTATCTAATATTGTGTTGGTCATACTATACAATGATTTATAGCTTGTCTTTGTTGAATAATACAGAACATAAGCTTTAAAAAAAATCGCATATTAAATCGCAATATCGGTAAAAAAATAAAAATAAAAATAAAAATATCGCAATTAGATTATTTTCCAAAATCGTTCAGCCCTACTTTAGACCAACTGAAATCACACTAGTTTATTTTTACTTAAGTCGACCTAGATAATGTGATGGTAGCTTGGCTTTTTCCAGCAATGTATTCACACTTATTGGGTTTCAATTGACCTTGATGTAGTGTGCTTATTCCAAAAAACATTGATGACATCCAATAATGCAATACAGGTTTACAGTGATTTTAGAACAGCTTTGGGTATTCAGTATTAGTAATACTGATGCAATTAGGGCACAAATGTAGGCTATGTTTACAGAGTTTTTGGCTACACTTCAAGGTACCCTTGTTACAGTGTAATTATACAAATAAATATTGAGTAATATACTATAAGGTTAGGATTAGGGTTGATTTATATCAAATATTTCAAACTGATAAATATATCAAACAGATTTATTCAAACCTAAATTAAACATTGAAGAAAAGTAAAAATTATAATGAATATGTTATATAGTGCATATATTTAGCAAAATGTTCCTCTGTAGAGTTAATTTTTCTAGCTGACTAATGAGTTTATGGTGACCGAATATGTTTTTTCTGAGGTAAATGTGATGTTACATGACATTGTTTAAAAGCTGTTTCCGGTAAGTTGTACTCTCTTTTAACATACCCTGGATGTTCATTCATGTTTATTTCATGATGAAACTGGTATTGAAGTGGAGGAGGTGATCAGTTCACGCATGCTTCCCGCTGCCGCTTCTCTTAAACCTGGGCGATACAGCGATCTGTCACTCCAAATTAAACAGTGCCAAACTGGTACTTATTGTTCAAATACTGTAATAAAATGGACAGAATTTGAAATCTGAGACTTTGTTTTATATAAAAAATAAAAAAGCACAAAGCTTATTACGATTTATTGGATGGGTAGTACGCTACAATGTTCCATTCTGAACACAAGCTAGACTAATCGATTCTTGGGATTTAAGAATCTATATCGTTTCATAAATATGAGAATTAATTAAAATCGAGAAATCAAATTTTTTTTTTAACAGCACTATATATATACAGTGGTGTGAAAAAGTGTTTGCCCCCTTCCTGCTTTCTTATTTTTTTGCATGTTTGTCACACTTTAATGTTTCAGGTCATCAAACAAATTTAAATATTAGTAAAAGATAACAAGTGAACACAACATGCAGTTTTTAAATGAAGGTTTTTATTATTAAGGGAAAACAAAATCCAAAACTACATGTCCCTGTGTGAAAAAGTGTTTGCCCCCTAAACCTAATAACTGGTTGGGCCACCCTTAGCAGCAACAACTGCAATCAAGTGTTTGCGATAACTTGCAATGAGTCTGTTACAGCGCTGTCCTAATATATATATATATATATATATATATATATATATACACACACAAAAATACAACATACATCAAAAGTCTTATGTGGATTTGATTAATGCATAAATAATGTTTTGATACTGTGTGGTGGTCAGATAGAAATTAATCTTTCCCAATAAGTTTAAATTGATTTTTACCTTTTATTTTACCTTTTATATTAAATTCTTACATTTAATCAGTGAATAAGAATAATAAGACATTTGGGCTGTTACCAAGCAAATGAAATCAGTCTCAACAAAATTAATCTTTGCAATCCAAACATAAGCTGCACCTGAAGTGGCATTTAGAAGTGTTTACACACTGTTTAATGCATTTAACCTGCAGTTACAAATGCATAAATAATTTGCTATATTAAACATAAAAAATTTAATACTGATATTTGAAATGATTTAAAAAATGAAAAGATACTTTGAATGTGAAATTAAAACTGCCAGTAGGTGGCAGTAAGTCACTGTTAATAAGAGAGTCATTGAGATTGAACCGAATCATTTAAACGGTTGATTCATTCTGGAACAAAACGGCGTCCTGTTGCTCAGAGACGCAAAACAGCTTTGTGGCTGTTTGAAATTATTTTTGTTGGAGAAATAGAGCAAAAACAGGTAATATGGTGTCTAAAACGAAAGTCTCTTAATATTAACTACTTGTTTATTGAACTGTTGTATAAAATCAATATCACATTTGTAATCATGCTTACTTTTGGAGAAAAAACGGCACTCTTCGTGTGATATTAACTATACGAAATTATATAAATATATAAATTTTCTGCCCCATATCTTAAATTGTGTGATAATTCTAAATGCATTTTAATAGACTGATTCATGCAGTGAAAGAAAGCACTCTAAATGCGCACGCGCACTAGTCTAACCTACTAGACTTCATCACCTAATGTATGCGTGCACTCTGTAGGTGTGTTTTGTGTTTGCTTTTCGTGATATACTCGATAATATCAAATCACACAACGTTAAAACAACAATTACGATATTATCGCAGACCATACATAATCGCACATAAATCATAATTAAGACTTTCTTGTACAATTTAAGACTTTTTAAGACTTTTAAAGTCCCACGGAAACCCTGAATTTACTTAAAAATTCATGTCACCATGTTTTGTACACTGCACTTGCGCCTGTGTCTTTTGCAGCTTCTCGTACATAACGTGTAGTCATGAGGTGCTAAAAATTAAAAAAATGCTTCTACAAAAAAAAGTTTAATCTGCAGATATGGTCTTGTTTAGGGATCTGTGCCTTTGTGCATACGGACATCTGACTGCTAAGTAGTGATTGTTTTTCAGCAATAGTGTGCATCCTTAATTTACAGAGAAAAGAAGGTCACTGAAAAAATCTGTAGATGGAAAAATCTCCATACAATTTCTTTGTGCATTTTCTTTTTTTCTACTTGTTACTTTGCACGTTTTGTTAGAAAATGTTACTTTACCATTTATTCAGGTTTTTTAAGGTATCTAATATTTTCATACTTAATTTCCATGATCTAAATATTCTTAAAAATTAAAAGTTTGTTGTCATTTGGAAGTGTGTAGGCCTTCTTGCATTATTATACTGTTACATTATGATTATATATTCAGTGGCATAAAATGGTCTTTAAAATGACAATAATATCGCTTATCGCAATTATTTCTGGGGAAATATATCACACAACAAAAAGTTGTTATCGTGACATGCCTACCCATTTCCTCTCACCAAAGCAAAACACACACACACACAGTTAGTAGGGGAACACCAGTAGTCTCTCTCCTAGCTCTTCAAACCCCAAACACACTCCTGCTGGCTGTCGGTAAAGCTACCCTTTTGTCTGCCAAAGCTGCTTCAGACAGCCATTTTTCAGCAGCGGCCGAGCAGAAAATGAGATTCCACCATCAATAACCTGCAAGCCTCTTCTTAGCAGTCTGGAATTTCCTCCTGAGCCAAGAGCTCACATCCTCCACAGTCTAGAGAGAGATGTCACAGATGAGGACTTTACAGTAACGCTATGAATGGATATTAGAGAGAGACTGGTGAGAGGGGCCTTTGGAATTAGGAAAGTCTCAATTCTCAAACTTCTTTTGTCTCCAAGTCTTCTTTTGTGCAGAAATGAAACCAAGGGTCATGGTTGCTGAGGGTAACTCTCAGCAGCTCACAATCTCCACTCCACTCCCCCTCATTCTCTTACTCCACCTCTGCTTGACGCTTGCTGAGTGTGTGTGTGAACGTCTTAACTCACTGACCCCAATTTCTCATTCTCTCTTTGTCTGTCATTGTTACATAGGTTACCTCAAATGTGCAAAAAACGCAAAAGCAGTCAAAGTCCTATGGAATTTGGTCATCATGCAAGTATTACAATTGTCACACATTGTGGTTTTGGTGGCTAAAGTTCAGTGTATCCCTAGTGTGTTCCTTCAGATATCAGATAGTGCTGATGGATGACAGTACAGCAGTGGAAAAGTCAGTGTGTAACCTCAGTGTCACATTTAAAACCATCAGACTGCATTCATATCAAAGATAAATAACAGTGAGTGAGAGCGAGAGAGACATGAATAGTAAAGTAGGTGAAGAGATGTAAGAGATGAAGATAGAGAGGGAGATCCTTAACTCACATAGTGAGAGAAGATCAGTCATAGCTAGGGATGTTCATTTCGGTTATTTTTCCTAACTGACAACCAACGCTCGTTAACCGATTGTTAACCGTTAACCGACAAGATTATTTTAAATTAGAATTGAATTAAATTAGAAAGGATAAGTGTCTGTGACCTGTTAAAAAATACTAACATTTGTTTCCCTGGGATTAATTTTACATGCGCAAAAAGCAGCAAACAACCGAACATGAGGATTCACATGGTCATCATATCACATCACGCACCTGCAGAGCACCTGAGAAAAACAAAGCTAGGCTATAGGGTAAACGTACCCATTAAGCACATTTCCATATTTGAGCTCAGATTATAAAAAGAACAAATAATGTATTATCATTCTTGATGTCTTAACAAATTGATGTGTTTGTTACTACATACCTCCTGTAATTTCAAGTCAATCAGATCATTGCGCACTGAGATATGAGTATCCATGTGTTCACACTGTCTGGCGGCCATTTTGAAAGCTGTCTGAAAACTTTCACCAAAAGAGGAGCCCTTTAAATGTGCATGTTTTATATATTTAAGCCTTTATTTTGGGTAAGTTTCACTACTTATTGTAAAATTAAGAGATTAATGTTTAGACTTTTGCAGATTATAACCTGGAACTTGGATGTGGGAAATAATTACAGTTAGATCCAAAAGATAGTTTTTAGCAACATAGCGCAGATACTACAGAACACAGTTAGCTGACTAGCTGTATACGATTGTGTGCTACGCTAATAAATTACTCCACAGGCATTACTGGCTTGTACTTTTACATCCATAATATTATAAATTGATAGTTTATTGCTGGTCTGTGGTTTTAAACTGCAGTATTTTTTAAAGATTTCATATTATTTTAAGGTGAGCTTAAAGGGTACACTACTATGAAAATCACACAGCTTCAGTGGGACATCAGTAAGAAAAAGTATAATTTCATAGATATTGTTAATAGTAGTCGTTTATAATAAAATATGTATGCACTTAATACATGACCTAGATTATTTATTTTGCAAAATTGTCATTTTAATAAATATTACATGAAATTTATTAAAATTTGTTTCTGCTCCCATTAAGCTCAGTGTGCTCTCTTTAAGCTCTTCCACATTGAACGTCCATGTAAATACTTCATAAACAGACTTTAAATATAAACTGATGGTTGTCACTAAGTTAAGTTAATTGATTTTCTGTGGAATCTGTCAACTCAAATCTGCAGACTGGCTCTTTTTCTGTAGAATCTGTCAACTCAAATCTGCAGACTGGCTCTGACCTTTGGCAACTACTGTGAACTTCTACAGACTGTAAATCAGTGGAAAATCGGAGCTAAAATCGTGTAGTGTATTCCAGCCTTAAGAGACTATAGATAAGTTGACATCCATTTAATAAGAGGCTTCATAATGAGGCTAGTTTCTGTGTTCATCCCCGTGAATGAAATGTTTTACTGGTTTGTTTTATTTGATTTTTGAATTTGTGTTACTTAGCTGAACATGGACTAGTCTAGATGTTTCAATGTGCTTAAATGATACTTCATTATATAACCGATCAAATTGAATGCCTTGTTGCTTGATTTTTGCGTTCTGTTTTTTTTTTTGTGACTTTGTACATTCAAAAATATATATTTTTCAATTATTCTTTAAAAAGGTTGTTTAAAATAAACAAGAATTTTTTTATATAACATGATGTGAGCTTAATGAAATATAACAAAGAGTGAAAAATTTAAGGGGGTCTGAATACTTTCCGTACCCACTGTATATCTCGAATAAATAGGCCTATACACGAGCAACATATTTTTATTTAATAATAAATTAAGAAAATGAAAGAAAAATTTTGCAACAAGTAGCCTAGTACGCAGAGTTTCGGTTCATTTTTGTGCTGCGCGAAAGGAAACAGTCTTTCTAATAATCCGATAGAACTGTTAAACAACGGAATTAAAATGTATACAAAAAGTATTATAACGATTGTATTTTTTTATATTATTAGTAATAGAAAGGCAAACATTATAATACTTTCTCGTTTGCCATCAGCATTCAGCAAATACGCATTTACATCATTTAAACAAATCTTTGAAATCTTTTAATTTCACAAACCTTGCAAACTTAGTCGAATCCAGTTGTGAGATCTTGTGAAGTGTGCATGTGACCTGCATGATCGTGTGTTCTCTGCGTGACCTTCGGTCCGTGCGAATTGAATGCTTTTTAACATTATTATGCTGCGCGTTATGCATTTGCCCACTGTCATATTCATGTCATTTTCACTGTGTGCTGTATGTAAAATGAGTGCTACCTTGGCTTTATTTGAAAAAACATGATTCCCAATGCACACAAACTTCCCAGAATACTGAGTGCTCTGTTGGTTACAGTTTACTTCCTTTTTAATTATATTTTAATTAAATATTTATTTATTTGTGAAAAACACTTTGTCAGCTAAAGTATAAGTATGTTTATTTTACAAATGTATTTTTTAATCCATTTTCAAATGATTTCTTAAATATGAATTACAATAAACAATTATATCGGCCATCAGCCACCCTGCTTTCCAAGATATCGGCATCGGCTGTCAAAAAAAAAACAATATCGGTCGACCACTAGCATTGTCTACACAGAGCCGTAGTTCACTGACAAGCTACGCAAACAGCTTTCATTATCGCGAACCATTTCTTTGATTTCAAAATCATGCAATTATATCGTCTGTGATTTTTTTTTTTGCATAGCTTGTCAGTGAACTACGGCTCTGTATAGTAAATGCTGCTCCATCTGAAAACAGGTGATGGATATTTACTACTAATCACAGATCCGGCTTTACTGACAAGATGTGCATGACAATCGCATACGATTAACCGTGCAGCCCAAGTACGACCCCACATGCAATTAGACTTATGCCGGTTTTCGGTAATGCGATATATCACGGTAATGAATATGCACGATATTGTTATCGTGGGCTCTTCTAAATACCGTGAATAATTATATATTACAAGTTATTCAGAATTTTGAATGCATTTTAAGAATACTTTTCCCATCAACTGGTCAAAATGCACAAAACCGCTGTATGCTGCGTGAAAGACGCGATTAATAACTTCTGTAGCAAATGTAGCTATTGCTCATTGTGAATGTTAATGCATTAACTAAGGTTAACTAATGAGGTCTTATTGTAAAGTGATACCTATTGGTCTTTATAGTTCTTTTGCACTTTAATCTGTGTAAAACTTTTAACTTTATAAATTTTTCTGTATTGCTTTATTGCATTTAAATGTTCAGTTATTTTTGTTATAAGAAAAAAGTTATTAAACCTGTTATACTGTATTATGACAGCACTTTTTTTAAACTAAATTGCAATACCGTGATAATACTGTATACCGTGATAAAAGCATTAGCAATTAATCGCAACATGAAAATTTGATACCGGCATATCCCTACATGCAATTATACCGACAAAGAGTGACTTAAAAATTATAATCTGATTTTGTCTAACAACGTAGGTGGAGTCCCATTTGAGAAGCTAATGATTTACAGCATCATTTCGAAGTGTAGTAATAACATGTATACACACCTTAGATTCTCTGTGTTGATCAGTGTCAACATCATTAATTGTGAGCAAATGGCTCTGTGCAGAATGCACTCAAATGTGAACCTGGAACACAAAACCGGTCATAAGCAGGGCAGACATTCTTCAGATTTTGGTAGCCCAAAATGAATTTAAGTAGCCCGAATAAAAAAAAAATTAAAAAAAAGACATCGGCTGAACTTCACTGCGGACAAATCAGCATGATTAAAAACTTCAGTGATCACTTTTTTTCTTCAAGTAACAAGTCAAGAAAGTAGGGGTGCAACGGATCACAAAACCCACGGCTCTGATCATATTGCATTAACATATCAGATTTTGAGTAACCGATCGGATCATTTTGCAGATGAGCAAAAAAAATATGGTTCTTTATTATTTAAATACCAGAATACTTCTTTGATATCACAGCAAAAACTAGTAGCATATAGGGATGTAACGATTCACTCAACTCACGATGACACGTAATGTAAAGACTGTTTAATTCATACTGGAAACCGGAGGGCGCTCTTGCACAGAAACTCCACATATCCATAGCAGAAGTAATACTACTGACGACACTCCAGGAAGGTATCCAGTTATCGCTGAATTAGTGTTGTCAAAAGACCCGGTATTTCGGTACCAAGTTTATAAGGAAAGTATATAATGCAATGTTAATCGACATGGCTTTTATCACTGTATAGAATACTATCATT
Organism: Sinocyclocheilus anshuiensis; assembly: GCF_001515605.1. Taxonomy (NCBI): domain Eukaryota; kingdom Metazoa; phylum Chordata; class Actinopteri; order Cypriniformes; family Cyprinidae; genus Sinocyclocheilus; species Sinocyclocheilus anshuiensis. Next base: position 86,255 of record NW_015540860.1, on the reverse strand, counting down.
CTGTAATATGAAACCACGTCTGGTCACAAAAATAAGTATTTCAAACACTCGACTATGTTATTAAGTTAATTTGGAGAAAAAGCATGTATATAAATTATATCTTTGTTGGACAACAGGTTTGTAAACAGGCTCATACACATGCAAAACTGTATCGCACACGTGCTACTACATTTATTCAGACCGATTTTTTGAGCACTGTACAGCCCTAACCAAACCAGTTACAGATTGTAAAAGGAGCTGGAGCTCCTCATTTAGCGATAAACTCCTCCTCAATTTCGCGTCCGCCTTCCGCGATGTCGCTCCGCACTGTTGCACACAGAAATATGTCAACAACTAGACTTTATCGTTATTATCGCGGGAAGACTAATTCTTATCGTGGAGAGAATTTTTACCGGTACATCGCAAACGATAAGATATCGCCCATCCCTATTCACAATACAACTCTCACAATTTTTATTTGTAACAAAATAAGATTTAAGACAAATTATAAATGAAAAGGTGTCCTTTTATTATTTCTCCAACAAAATGCTGCACATTTCTTTGTGAAATTGATATGTAAAATAATAATAATAAAAATTTAAAATAAAATTTGTTTACATTTTTAAACAAATCCCAAATCAAATAATTAAATAATACAAATAAAATAAATCTCTTCATATAAACAAACTAATGCTTTGGCTGTGCTTTTTCCATTTAAAAACTGGCAACCACTGCATTTTAATCACGATCCAAACAAAGATGCTAAATACATGTTATTTAGATTGCAATTAGATTTTATAATTTCGAAATTTGAAGCAAAAACAGAATGGTCTGATTTTAGCTTTGTGAATGAGACGCAAATGTCACTCTCTGACAGCAGGTGGCGCTTATGGAACAGCAGGTATTTATAGGCTGCTGCCCCTTTAAGACCGAATGCACAGATCCAATATAATAATGCACTTGAGATTTCCTTCTCCACTGTTTACGTTCACTTAAGACTAGGGTTGCAAAGGGGCAGAAAATTTCCGGTAAATTTCTGGAAATTTTCCAGAAACTTTCCATGGAAACTTCGTCTGGGGAATTTTGGAAATATTCCAAGTTTGAAACTTACTAGGAATTTATGGGAATTTACGGGAATTTTTGGGAATTTATGGGAATTAAAAATCCCTTTTCAAGAACTACAACGAACGGCTCGTTTGGACTACAGTGTTTGTTTTCCGGGCTTTGTGATATCACAAAGTGGCTCATTAGAATATCATTACAAATAATTCCCGCCTACAGAAATTCGAATGGTTGGGGGGTGGGGAGGGGCGAGGTTGTGGTTAGAACGCTTGGTTGAGTGCATCAGACGAGACGACGAAGAAGAAGTGCTGCTGCAGAGTTAGTGCATCAGAGAAAACGAAGAAGAAGAGCTGCTGTGCTGTAGCGTCAAATTTTCGGCATGTCTAGAACAATTCTTACAAGTATAACACAACGTAGCTGGGCGCCGTGGACAGACGCCGAACGGCGCCGCAGGTGTGCCTACACTCATAGAAAATAAAGTATTTGAATTTTAAAGATGTGGCGCGACGCTGCGCTACTGCCTGAAACGCTGTTTTTTTTTCAC
>NW_015540860.1:80573-82160 GCF_001515605.1 Sinocyclocheilus anshuiensis | reverse complement strand
CAATTTTTATTTTTAACAAAATGAGATTTAAGACAAATTATAAATGAAAAGGTGTCCTTTTATTATTTCTCCAACAAAATGCTGCACATTTCTTTGTGAAATTGATATGTAAAATAATAATAATAAAAATTTAAAATAAAATTTGTTTACATTTTTAAACAAATCCCAAATCAAATAATTAAATAATACAAATAAAATAAATCTCTTCATATAAACAAACTAATCTGTGCTTTGTGCTTTTTCCATTTAAAAACTGGCAACCACTGCATTTTAATCACGATCCAAACAAAGATACATGTTATTTGCAGCATGAGCAGTTTTTAATCTAAGTTAGATTATGTAATTTCAAAATTTGAAGCAAAAACAGAATGGTCTGACTTTAGTTTTGCTTCCCCTTTAAGACCGAATGCACAGATCCAATATAATAATGCACTTGAGATTTCCTTCTCCACTGTTTACGTTCACTTAAGACTAGGGTTGCAAAGGGGCAGAAAATTTCCGGTAAATTTCTGGAAATTTTCCAGAAACTTTCCATGGAAACTTCGTCTGGGGAATTTTGGAAATATTCCAAGTTTGAAACTTACTAGGAATTTATGGGAATTTACGGGAATTTTTGGGAATTTATGGGATAGAAATTTGAAGCAAAAACAGAATGATCTGACTTTAGATTTGTGAATGAGACGCAAATGTCACTCTGACAGCAGGTGGCGCTTATGGAACAGCAGGTTTTTGTAGGCTGCTGCCCCTTTAAGACCGAATGCACAGATCCAATATAATAATGCACTTGAGATTTCCTTCTCCACTGTTTACGTTCACTTAAGACTAGGGTTGCAAAGGGGCAGAAAATTTCCGGTAAATTTCTGGAAATTTTCCAGAAACTTTCCATGGAAACTTCGTCTGGGGAATTTTGGAAATATTCCAAGTTCGAAACTTACCAGGAATTTATGGGAATTTACGGGACTTAATTGAAAATCTGGGGAAATTTATAAAACTCATATACAAACATAAATATAAACATTTGGTTTGATCATAGGCTCACATACATGCAAACTAATACAAATTTTAAAAATTACTTTTTGGGGGGAATCTGTGATGCTTTTTTCAGGATTTATTGATGAATGAAAACTTGTGAACAGTGTTTATACAAAATAGAAACCTTTTCTAACAATATAAGTCTTTACTATTACTTTTTATTCGAATTTTAAAGACGTGGCGCGACGCTGCGCTTCTCGTCCGGTGTGCGACCGCCTGAAATGCTGTTTTTTTTTCACCTCCGTGCCCAAACGTCTTTGGACTTCCGAAAGTGGATGATGTCAGGAAACAGTGGTTGCAATTTATTTTTTAACTCTGTTCCTGAGCATTATAACCCCAATTTGCTATTGTGTGCTGCGCATTTTACTGAGTACAGCTTCCACAACACGAGGGAGTACAGTGCCGGGTTCACCCAAAAGTTTTTGTTGAAAGACGGAGCAAGGGCGTGGCAGTAATGAAAACACGGTTTAAGCTGTTCCCAATCACAACGCACTGGGACAGCTAACCAATCACAACACATTTTGTTTTTTGGAAGGCGGACCTTCATCAAAGCCG
>NW_015540860.1:76051-80531 GCF_001515605.1 Sinocyclocheilus anshuiensis | reverse complement strand
CACACAGTGACGTAGACATGTGGGGGCGTGTTTGAACGAGGCGTTTTAGGAGGGCGTGGACCAGTCTTAACTTTTGGAGCACTCTATAAACATGACAGGCTAAATAATTAAAATAAATAATTGAATTCTTTGTAATTAAATTAAGTGCAGTCACTTAAGTGGGCCTAAACCTGCAGCTCAACAATAATCAGAACATAAATAAATCATTTTCTGTAAAAAAAAAAAATGCAGTCATTAAACCTGCAGCTCAACAAGGTTTTTGGAGACATGCTCACTTTCTACACATTCCTCTTTCAGTCCAAGTTATGATCCAGGAATGTCCACCTTTCCTGGATTAAGTTTGGAGCGGTGAGGTACGAGAATGTGTGCACATACACATAAGGAAAGAGAGAGTGCGAGTGTCACACACACACACACACACACACACACACACGGTCTTTCTCCATACAACACTCAAACAGTGGCAAAGACACCTGAGAGCCAGCAGTTTGTTTGTTTTTTAAATGTCGTGATTTTGAACAGATTTAAACAATGGCAGAAGGCCTAAAAGTACAGACATGATACCAGCTAAATTTAATTATTGTACTAAATCGCAGAAACGTAGTGCTTTAGTCTGCTATTCCTTGCTCTGTGAAGTAATGTTAACGTGAGGGAGCAAACTAGTTGACATTAGCTAGTTAATTAGCCATGTTATCTGTCTCGGTAGCAAGCCAAATAGTATTTATTTCAACACTGAAACAAACGGCGGGTGGGTCTCTGTCTTGATCGGGGGTGAAAGAGGGAGAAATTAAGATGACACAGATATGTAGTTTATGTACGACCTGGAAGTATTTATTTAGCGCTCGGTGCTAAAACGTCAACTGTACGGAACATTATTGTGTACGGAACATGGTTAGTCTACGTTACCCGAAAAATTCCAATACAGCAGACTTCATCTTTTTCGACGGGGGAAAAAGTTCCAAGGATTCACCTCCTTCGGCACAGGAAGTCATCCTACACACAGGGGACTCTGACCACTCGCACTAACCGGAAGGGGAGGGGTCGTGTGGCTCGTTACGCTCTTCGCTGCACACAACCGAGGGAGTCCTGCACTTTCCGTCTTTGATGACACGTAAAAAAAACTGTGCATACTGCAGGAACGGTATAACGGAAAATTTTTGTGGTTTTGAAACCGTGACTTTTCCAAACCGCGGTATACCTTGAAACCGGTTATCGTCACATGCCTACACGGGAACTTGCCAGCTGAAGATATTGAGGAAATTACGTCGCTCGCTTTGCCAAGTGCATTCCAAACGACTACATAATGGTACGCACGTGCCCTGCTCACTCCAAAGTGCCCACTCCAAGGGGATAGGGATGATCACTTCCATTTGGAATTTGCCCCGTGAACCGTTCGGTACCGATACTCGTATCGGCACATCCCTAATGCAAACTAATACAAATTTTTAAAATGACATTTTTGGGGGGAATCTGTGATGCTTTTTTCAGGATTTATTGATGAATGAAAACTTGTGAACAGTGTTTATTCAAAATAGAAATCTTTTCTAACAATATAAGTCTTTACTATTAGTTTTTATTAATTTAACACATAAATCACAAAAAAAGAGAAAATATACTGACCCCAAACTTTTGAATGGTAGTGTATTGTTAAAAAAGGATTTCTATTTTAAATAAGCTCTGTTCTTTTTTTTAACTCTTTATTCATCTATGATAGGACAATATTTGTCCGACATACAACTATTCGAAAATCTGGAATCTGAGGGTGCAAAAAAAAAAAAAAAGTCAAAATATTGAGAAAATCCAAATGAAATTCAAAGCATATTACTAATCAAAAAAGTTAAGTTAAGTTTTGATATATTTACAGTATGAAATTGACAAGATCTTCATGGAACATGATCTTTACTTAATATCCTAATGATTTTTGGCATAAAAGAAAAATCATTAATTTTGACCAATACAATGTATTGTTGACGCTACAAATATACCCGTGCTACTTATGACTGGTTTTGTGGTCCAGGGTCACAAATGTGTTATATTGAGGGGAAATAATGTCTATTATCAGTGTTCATATTTGCAGATATCTGAACGCTGCTGTCGGTGCTGATTACCATAGATAAATCAGTCAGCCTCTGCTTACTGTAGACTGCTGCTGATATGAGATCAACAGACACTGATAGAAAGCACAGCTCCTCTTCCAGTAAAGTCTTGGGCACTCTTCCACACGAGTCAATACTTTATTATGCTGCCAGAAACTCTCACACACACGAAGCAAACTCATCCTGGGACCAACTACCATATAAAATCCACAAGCTACAGACTTCATACATAACATCAGGCAAAGAACAGAAACCTGTGGAGTATTCATACAAAATGACATGGAGAATTAATTTATTCCAGTTTAGGAACAAGCACTTGGAGATTTAAAAGGATAATGGTAAAGACATATTTAAATCCCAAATGCAGAGCTGCAGCCAGATTATATCTCTAAATGGGCCACTCTGGACATCCTACAGGCTTGTAAAGAAAACAATGGGACATAGGAAGGGATTTTTCCAACAGGCAAGTTCCACCGTCTTGTCATTTCCTGGCCTTACTTAGTTCTCCATCTCGACTTGGTTACTTTACCTCCCTCTTTTAATATTTAACTGACCCGTATGACTTTTTTTTTCATCTGAACTTCATAAGCTACTTTTGTTTTTATAAGGAAACAGTAGTTTTGGTTTACATCAGGAAAACAAGGTTTTTGTTCATGGATAGGATGTAACATCACTGGCCTCATTCAACACACTCAATATTTCCTAGATCATGCAAAGAAATCCTTAAGCTGGCATTCACATTCAGAGTGACTTGAGTGGAGAAAGATCCAGTGAGATCAACAGTAAGTGGCTGATAGCAGTAAGGTGAAGCCTGTTTCTATTCCATCTTCACACACATCTGTCAATTTCACCAGCTCTTACACACACAGCTGCTACAGGCTCTGCTATGCAAAATTGTCCACCCCTCACATTCTGTTTCAGTTGCTTGTTTCATAATGGGCCAGCGAGTACAAAACCCTGAGGCAGAGAGAGTCACCACCAATATACTACACCCTCACAATTGCTGCAGCAGAGAAAACACAGAGGATAATGAAGAAACCACATCAGATGGATGACAGTCAGCCCACACACAGCCTTAACTCTACCCTGATATTCAGGTTGAAGTGCAAAGGGCTGCCATGAGCACTGAGAAACCAGAGAACAGCAGAGTTAAACTCAAAACACACATATTAGAGATAGAGACTGGCAGTGAAAGCAAAATCCACTCAAACAGAATGGGTGATAAAACAGAATTCAAACACTGTCTGAAATAGTCAGTAAAAGGCTAAGTAAATCTAGGGCAAGCTATAAAATAACCAAGTTGCTCAAAATATAGAACTTGGAAAAGGTATAGTTTGAAACCTGAGGTACAACAATAAAATAATACACTTGGAAACAAAAAGATGGCCTATAGTAATTGGTGTACAATTTATCAAACACAAAACCTTGCTTGTAAACTTCAGAAATTATTCAATGGAATTCAATGATCAAATCTTTCGGTCTTCAGTCAGAACTTCAGTCAGGACATTTAATGATTTCCTTTTTTAAAAATGGTAAATAATTAGTGATTAATAACACGTATATATTAGGAAAAAATTGGTCATTTTCAGATTACTGGCATTATCGATCTCCACTTGTTTCAGGTTCAACATCAACCCAACAGTCTTGACAACTTTCGGTTACAAAATATTTATACTGAATTATTGGATGTTTGTTATCAGCATTAAATTAGTATTAGGCTTGCCGCGATAGACGGTGCTGACGGTGATACCGTTGTTAAGCCGCAACACCGGTTACGTCACTTGCCCATGGCGGCCCCCCCACGTCGTTTTGATTTTTTTATAGTAATAAAAATAATTTAGTTCAGTAAAAGAACAGACACTACCATTAAAAACTGAACACGGCTGCTCAATGCAGCGTGCCGAACAACAGTCCATCACAGATCAGATTTCATTTATCCAGTGAGGAGAGTGAGTCGAGCTGACTGACAAGAAGAGTGGGTGAGACAGACAAGACGATGGCGGATGATTTAGTTTCGAAACGAAATGCAAAAGCGCCTGTTTGGCAGTATTTTGGATTTTGAAAAGCCTGTTGACTTTTGCCATTTATCTAAGGTGATTTTGGAATTTTTATTTAATTGGTTCCACAGTGTTTGCTGATTTTTACTTTATTTAAACTTTGTGTCATTTATTTATTTTATTTGACATCAAGGTGTATACCATGCCTCCAAGCTTTCTTATTCATTTTGCTAATAAACTTTCTACGTTTCTTATTTTTTTGGTTATATATTATACGTTTACTTATTTCCAGTTTTGTATAGGCTACCTATTTAAACTTTATGCAAGTTATTTGTTATTTTATATTAGGCATAGCCTACCCTATAGCATGGTGTATTTTTATTCGTT
>NW_015540860.1:72037-76015 GCF_001515605.1 Sinocyclocheilus anshuiensis | reverse complement strand
TATTTGAAAGTGAAAGTAAAATGTGCACGCCGCTTTTGCAAGCTATTTAAAAGTGAAGGAAAGCGAGGAAAAGAGGAAACACCCCTGCCCCCACGGTGATACCGGTATTATTGTCACACATCGATTAACTGGTGGGAAAATTTCCTCACCGTCACAACCCTAATTAGTATACATCTCAATTAAATTGTATTAGACCATAATCACACTAATATCAGCAACTAAAACTACAACTTTTCCTCTACAAACCTGTTTGGAGTATACTTTATATATTCAAGGGCTTTATTTGAGCAAGTCCAGTTTTTCCAACAATCCAAAAATGAAAAAAAATATCTTGTGGGACTACTAACGTTAGGTAACTTATAACGGCCTTTAGTACAGGACTGATCTCTAACATAATGTGACATCACAAGCCAGATATTTTCAGCAGAACCTTAAAATTTACTATTCAGTTAACAACTCAGTTGTTCCTCAATAGGCAGAGCCTGCATTCATACTACGCCTGCAGTCGACTTGCTCAATGCCAGGAACGCACAGGGCTCATGGGGCTCAGCAGAACACACAAATACATTGATTCTATCACTCAATACAGTCTATCCCTCAGCACTCCACACCACAATCACTATATGAATACATGCTGTACTTGACACCCAATGTCACATGAACGCATACAGACACGCACACCTACATTTTCAGTCCCTCTCGCTGGCTGCTCTCCAGATTACTAAAAATGTCAGAGAGGTAGCAGCTGCTATTGATGTGGCTGTGCAGACAGACACTGACGTTCTCCACAGACCGCCATTACTGCAAGTCTACTGCCACTTGACACCACTGCTGACAACTACAGAACTCTTACAAAGAGCACAAACGCCGAGTGCGCACCCAAACAGGAGTGCATGCAATTAGTTTAATGCATCGATACATTACAGCTGCACTATGTATGCTCACTTCCTTAGGGAATCTGCTTTGACTGATTAAGAATGTATACAAAGAAGGAAAGTATATCTATACTAAGAATGTGCACTATGCATAATCACATCATAAGCAAATAAAGCAGTAAGCAAAAAGGAAGTTGTAATAGTTCTATTTTGCTTAGCAGGAAATACTCGCAAAATGCTGCTGATGTGAATATGATGGATTTATATGATAACCACCTTCTATAGTCAACTCAAACAGGGTAAGCCTTCCGACAGGGCTTGGACAAAATTCTCAAATCGACAGAATAAGCATGCATGCATTTGCTGGTGCAGATTAGGGCTGCACGATAAATCGCATGCGATATTTAATGCGGAGATTTACCGCTGATTACAGAACGGCTTTACTGACAAGATGCGCATTAAATATCGCATGCGATTTATTGTGCAGCCCTAGTGCAGATGTATGCGTGTCACAAGCAGTAAAAAAAGCCTAAAATACTTCGGTGTTATTTTAAGCTGTGGTTTTAAATTTTAAAGTCACTATTGTGTAACAAAGAAAGAGGAACTGATTGTAAAGATAAAACGGGAGGCGTCTGAGAGTAGAGAAGAGGTGAGTAGTGGCTGTTTGCCCAATCCCTGTAAAGGGCTGCAGGGAGGGGCTGACAGTCAGAACCTCCAGACAGTGCATTTAGTGAATGTTAATGGGGCACTCAGCACTACTCAAATCTAACCATATACAAAATTGATGTCAGATCAAGGACTTTTTCTAAAGCACCCAAAGGCACTGTGCTCTGCACTCCACAGTCCACCAGACACTTCAAGTTCAAATGACCTTCTTATAATGCATTCAAATAGTTCAAAACACCACCCACTAACAAGGACACTAACATAATATACATCCCTTGAAGTGAAAACAAAGGCTCCCCGACCTTCAGCATGTGGCCATTAGTCTAATAGTCTAAATGGTATTTGCAGTCTATTTACTCTGACCTTTTATAGCAATCAAACACTTGGCCATGGGCACATGTTTACAACACAGTAGGGCTGGGTGGTATAACGAGTTTGTACGATATATCGATATTTTCTTTATAAGCGATTCGATATGAGGCAATACCGTTTATATCGATATACAGTAGTTTGATACGAGCGCATCTGAAAATATAGCGGAGGACACAGACTGAGCTGCTGCGGAGAAAGTGCATCATCCAATTTGTTCCAAACATGTGACAAGCTTCATATTAAGGCCTTTAAAAACTGGTAAGACAGTTTATAGTTTCGTTTCGCATATTAGTTTAAGCGGCTCGGCCCGTCATATGCTCTGACAGAAGGGCTGCTTGTGCCGCTGACAGAGACAATAGGCTACTCGCGCTGCTTAATGTGTTTTAGATGTGCTGTATTCCTGATAGGGATGGGCATTCCAAGCAAAAATAATATTCGAAAATCGCTGGGTATTATTCGATTATTATTCGAAAATCACACCCCTCCCCCGCAAGCACCCACAATGTTGTCTGCATGAATGAACAGTGAGAGCAGAACGAATGTGTCACACGTTTTAAACTCAACAAAATGGTCCACAATGTTAGTTTAAATGTTTAACCTAGATAAATGTGCGCTGTTAGACTCATATCCAATCGTTTGTGTGGAGAGTGGAAGCTGAAGCTCTGCAGCACATAGAGGTGCCAGCGCTATCACTTGCATTTTTTTCTAACAGTGGAACCAACTTAGAATAGGCAGTCATTTTTGCTCATAAAGGTAAGAGTAATTGCGTGCATTTGAACGCAGAACTGTTCAGCTGTGCTGACGGCAAGATGACGTTAAAGATGCGCTCCTGGAGGAGATGCTGGCAATGCCCGATGAGCGGAGTGATGGCGGGGATGGAGAAGGTGCCATGCGTACCTCGGCGGCTGGAGAGGGAGAAGAAGGAAGTGCACCATCTCCTCCAGAAAAAAAAAATGAATCTTGCAGACCTGCTTGGAAAGAGAAAAGCACAGTCCTCCAATCCGGTCCCAAAAAGAATCCGTGCAGACACTGAAGTCGCAAGGTACTTGCAGGAGGAAGCCCTCGATCTGCACTCTGATTTGCTTGCCTGGTGGCGGGATAATCAGGCTCGATTCACTCTTCTTTCGAAAGTTGCCAGAAAATATATGACTATATGCGCTACGAGCGCTCCCTCGGAGCGTGTATTCAGTGCGGAAGGCAACATTGTCACTCCGTTAAGATCTTCGCTGAAACCAGACAAAGTGAACATGTTGGTTTTCCTGGCAAGAAACTTGAAGACCGAAAAATAAAGCAGCAGGACTTGCCGATTCACTTAAGCGGCCCAGTAGTTTAACAATGATGTTCCTGATGTTCCCTTGTGTTGCACTTTGAAAAACCCAAATCAGATTCAAACACTTTTATGTTCCACTTTTAAAAATGTTGTTATAAATGTAGCTAGCCTTAAGTTAAATAATATTAATGATAATTTGCTGTTAAATGATTAAAACTGTTCCATAATTCCTATTAAACTCAAAAGATATAGAAAAAAACAAAGTTTAAATAAATTTAATTTTATTTTATTATTGTTAATATAATTTGCTGTTTTAATATTTGCCTCTGTATAACGCATATTAAAGTTCATAAGTTCAGCGCTGCTGTGTTTACAGCGGAAACCAGGAAACGCTATAAGCGCCGCCTGCTGGCAGAGAGTGAATCTGCGCCTCATTCAGCTCAGCTTTCATGCAGATATTTTTTATGTATAGTTTCACAAAACTTAAGTCAAACCATTGTTTTTGCTTCAAATTTCGAAATTATACAATTTAATTTAGTGTAGGGATTTCATGGTACTGTCCATTTAGTTCTGGAACTAAAGCGGTGCGAAAGGCCCTTATATTTCCACAGCGGGGAAGGGGTGGGGGAGGGGGGTTGCGATTAACCGCCAAACCGCGGTGATTTGTTGCGTCTTCACCGTGGTAAGAAAAATCCCATACCGTCACAGCCCTACGCACAGCACTCTTATTTGACATCGTCCCAAGTTACTGTAACCATTATATGCTACGCAAGTCTTTTTTTTATGCCCCGCAAG
>NW_015540860.1:66533-71746 GCF_001515605.1 Sinocyclocheilus anshuiensis | reverse complement strand
TAATCGCACAACCTATTCGATATTCTATAATTAAATCAACTAATGAATATTCGAAAATCGTGACCCATCCCTAATTCCTGAATACATAACTTACATTTCACAGGTATATTCTCCATCTGTAAATGTTAGAAAGCCATGGAAATATTATAGCACTGACTGTAAAGTGACTGTAATGGGGTAATCAAAATAGCCTAACACAACTCTGTGCTTTTCTTCTCATTTATTTTCATTTTTAGTTTAGTGAATTTAACTTCCGTTTTAAAAGCCTTATTTTTGTTTTTAGATTGCAATGTTACAATTAGGGATGCACCGAATATTCGGCAACCGAAATTATTCGGTTGAAAATAGAAAAAAAATATCTTTCGGTGTTCAGCCAAATAAGCGAAAAGGCCGAATAATATGTACCGAACAATGACTAACGCGATCAAATAGAGGCACGCACTAATGCAGCGTTGTCTTTGACAGCTTTTATGTGCGTTATTGGCAGCGCCACCCTCTGCTTACATGAACGCGTCACCACCGCATCAGCACGGAAAACATGGGGAAATTTTTAAGACAATAATCGCACAACCTATTCGATATTCTATAATTAAATCAACTAATGAATATTCGAAAATCGTGACCCATCCCTAATTCCTGAATACATAACTTACATTTCACAGGTATATTCTCCATCTGTAAATGTTAGAAAGCCATGGAAATATTTCCATTTTTCTGTCAGAAGTGCATGAGCCTTCTGCTTTGGGATTCTCCGCTAAACTTCAGTGAACGAGCGCCGCCACGCGCATGCGCGCCAAACAGACAGAGCTCAATTAAATAGGAGCGCAATAATTCTGACTAAATATACATTTCCCTCAAATATTTGTAGTTGGACAATAAATGTGACATGTAGAATTTTAAACCTACAAGTAAGTCTATTTTTATGATAGCACTGACTGTAAAGTGACTGTAATGGGGTAATCAAAATAGCCTAACACAACTCTGTGCTTTTCTTCTCATTTATTTTCATTTTTAGTTTAGTGAATTTAACTTCCGTTTTAAAAGCCTTATTTTTGTTTTTAGATTGCAATGTTACAATTAGGGATGCACCGAATATTCGGCAACCGAAATTATTCGGTTGAAAATAGAAAAAAAATATCTTTCGGTGTTCAGCCAAATAAGCGAAAAGGCCGAATAATATGTACCGAACAATGACTAACGCGATCAAATAGAGGCACGCACTAATGCAGCAACCATGTCTGCACTGAAAGTATTTAAAACTATCAGAGAAAGACGCAGAAATCATTACAAGCACGAAGCACCGACAGCGAGAGACTGTTTAGTGCTGCATCACGTCTCCGATGAGAAGAGGAGGTGGCTAATGCTGGTGGTTAAGTTACTGTATGATGATTGAAATCGCGAAATTAACTCAAACGATTAGTAAATAAACTGCAGAATGTTATATTTTCTAAGCATGCACGAATTGCATGTATTCTGACAGCACTGCACGAGCTCACGCCGCCAGGGTTCAAAGTCTAAACTAGCGCGAGGAAAATCTGCGCTGAAACGGTGTTATTTGTCAGTTGCTCAGTAACATTTTTGTGAATTTTTTTAAAGAGTTTTGTAAAGAGTATTGTAATTTTACTGTCGTTCTGTAAAATAAAATAAAAAAGACAGACAATAATAATGATAATAATAATTACCCTACAGCAGCTCTATTAATACATTTATTATAACATTCACACATAGTGTTCAAATTGGGATCTGTAATATTGTCTAATGTTTTAAAATAATTATCTTCTGCTCAGCAAGGCTGCCTTTATTTGTACAGTAAAAAATACATGCCTGATTCAAGTCTCAAAAATGGCCAAAAAGTATTATTTTACTAACTTATTCATTTTAAGTTAAATTGTGCTTTGTTGGTATAATGTATGCTAGAATGTTAAAAAAAAATGTTCAGTGTTAAGTAAATATTTTTTAATTGTTGTTTTGTAATTGATTTTTTTATTTGAAAAGCAGGATAAAACAGTACAAAGCACATTTTGGCAATTTAATTAATGCAATGGTGAAAAAAAATGGCAAAATAGGCCTACATGGGGGGAAAATGTGGAAAAACCGTGTTTGGTATTCGGCCCAGTGTTTCATTTTGTTCGGCTTCGGCCAAGAATTTTCATTTCGGTGCATCCCTAGTTACAATGTTAGAATGAAATGTGATTTTAACCCTTTTGTACATAATATAAAGGCTTACATGGTTACATTCACTTTATTTGTTTTCATAGCCTTTAATATGTATTGTTTTGTTGGACAACATTGGGCGGTAAGTGAAATGTTTATATATTAAATACAGATTTTTTTAATCCAAATACAAAAACGAAAATACTGAGAGATATATACCGTATATCGCAAATCGGCCAAAAAGTACAGCGATATGAATTTTTGCCCATATCGCCCAGCCCTAACTCACAGCACACACTGACCACCACTAGTGCAGGACCGATGCCATGGGAGTTAGTGCAAATCTCTGCCTTAACTAATGGGATCAAGTCAGGCTCAATTCTGATAGAATCAAGTCATACATCAGGATTATTTAAAGTAACATTTTGCAATAGTGCATTTTGTATAAAAGAAACTTGACTTTACAGTTCTGTTATTGTTACGGTGTAGTCCATTACACATAGCATTGTCACACAGCTTGTCCATTTCAGCCTCTAACACTCATTCACTTAAACTTTCATTAAACATTAAAAAGCTGAATTTTTACTTCTATATCTAAATAGCATAATTCTAAAATTCTAAATTGAAAAATATTTTGCTCTATAAATGACTTACCAGCATAAACTTCTCTCCAGATATGGTGCCATCAAGAGCAGATATGGGGTATTATTGCCTCACTGAGCTAACAAACACACCAGTGTCAACATTACACATATAACGCTAGTGGTTATGTCATGCTGATATCACTCCACCACTGGGGAAACTCCAGCAATTTGGCCTTATCTAACCATGTGTGATATGACACAACTGCTGCTGATAGCAAGCAAGAGAACTGAATATAACGGTGGGTTAAAGGGGAAAGCTCATAGCCCATTTTCTAACAGGGATATTCACTGATCCAAAAGGCCTGTAAAAAATAATCCATGAAAGTGGTTTTAAAAAAAAGTAAAAGATGGTAATAGTGAAGTGCTCTTTGCAAACTGATGCTAATTAACTATAATGTGTAACGAGTGATTTGTTAGTCTTAGCCATCCAAAAATACTGCATTTAAAGGAGGTGAACAGCAGAAAGAGCAGATAAGGTATTAATGTAATTAATACATAAACTATTCTTTTAATTAAAACTTTTGTCCAGCAAAGATTAGGGATGGGTACCGAAACCCGGTATTTAATCGGTCCCGGGGCTAAATTATGAAAGACCGGAGTATCGATAAGCTCTGACGTTAACGGTTCTGCTATCGGTACTGGAGAAATTAATAAAACACACATACATTTATTATTGCTATATATACATTATCTTGCAAATTCTATCTCACCAGAGTCGCCAGCTGTTTTTCAAACATTTGTCTATGATGCATTTTTGCTATTCGCAATTCAGAAGCAAGATTGCGCTCGTGCGGAGGAGCTTCAGCACTCGCAACATGAAAGCCCTGCTTAATTATGACTCGATAAGCCGTATCGGTAAGAGTAGTAATACCGTTAAAACCTTAACGATACCCATCCCTAGCAAAGATGCATTAAATTGAGCAAAAGTGACAGTAAAGTCACTTATAATTGTATACAAATGCTGTTCTTTTGAACTTTCGATTCCTCAAAGACTCCAGGAAAAGTACCATGGTTTCCACAAAAATATTAAGCAGTAGAACTGTTTTTAACATTGACAATACAAAATGTTTCTTGAGCAGCAAATCATCATATTAGAATGATTTCTGAAAGATCATGTGACACTGAGGACTGGAGTAACGTCTGCTGAAAATTCAGCTTTGCCGTCACAGGAATAAATTACATTTTAAAACATACTCAAGAGTTGTTTTTAATTGTAAAAATATTACAACATTACTTGTTTACTATATTTTTTATCAAATAAATGCAGCCTTGGTGAGCATAAGGAACTTTTTTCAAAAACATTTTAAAAATCTTACGAACCTCACATTTTTGAATAGGGTTCAATATATAAACATGAAAAATATATAAATACTGTCTATATGAACAGTATAGTATATATAGTATAGTATATATTTATTTAATGTCATGTCAGCATCAAAGGCTATTTTCATGGCAAAAACAATTTAAAAAATACAAGTATAACAAATACAATAAAAACCAGCAAACAAACAAACAGAAGTTATATCACACAAGATTTTTTACATTAACGTTATAAAAATTCTAAAACTTTTCCTGGCAAAATTTTACTAAATAACTCTTTAAGTGAGTTCACTTCATAAAAGAGTTTTGTCTATATGAACAAGGCTGATGGCAATTAACACCTATAATAAATAGCACAAAACAAATTGCCCTTCCAATTATGAAAGAACAACATTTTTCAATACACAGTGATTGCAGGAGGAGCAGTTCTTCTGGAGCCTTATAGAGGCAGCACTGCAGCAGGGGTAAAACACAGCCAACTCAGCAAAGCAGTCCACCACAGTCAATTCAAAGACTGACGGCATGATGACAAGCCAAGAAGTCTGATTACACAGAAAGCATTTTGCATACAGTTAATTTCCTTCGCTGTTCCTCTCTAGCTGCTCATTTATCAAAATGAAGAATGGTCAAGGACAAACACTTCGTAAGCTACACAGTAAAATCAGCAGTGTAATATTTGCAGTGTTAAAAGTTATTCATTCCCAAAGAGTTGAATTAACAATCTACAGTGTTAAACAGTACTCGTGTTCAGTGTTGTTATATGGTGTAATTTCACTTTTACACTAGAAGTGTGGAATAAAAAAACCGCCGAACTGTCTGGACTCCGCCCTTCAATGACTGCTGCCTCACATGCGACGACGCCATTTTTTCTTCAAGCTTGACCGAGACGGTAAATTGGATTGCTTTTCTCTTTATAAAAGTACACGGGAAAAACATTTTTGTTGATAATTTTACTCAAAATATGATTGGTGGTGAACACATTTAGAAATTACTAACTGCGCGTGTTTTTTGTCAGGTTTAGTGTTAAGTTCGTGTTCGTGAGGTGGAGAGATATGTTAAGTTACAGAAGAGTGTGAAAGTTTCTCATGCCGGTTC
>NW_015540860.1:61497-63484 GCF_001515605.1 Sinocyclocheilus anshuiensis | reverse complement strand
AATGTGCTTACAATTTATGTTGTATATGCTTTTAGCTTCTTTCATTTTAGTTCGCTGACAGATCCTCTCGCCTTCATTCCCGCCGAGGCCTGGTTTTACTACGAGTCTGGCACTGAAGCAACCACAAACCACATGTGGGCAGTTTTCTACTCAAATGAGAGAATTCATCAAATGGTAAATTTATATTGAAAGCATTTTTTGTGACGCATGACACCGTGTTGAAGTGTCTGTCTCGCCCGCTGCAAACGAGCAGTCTTTCTGCAGACAGAGCTGGCATAACACGGAACATTTACCAGTCATTTGATTGACGTTATCTAATGCAAAACTGAAATTAGAGCGCGTTTAAAAACTTCCATTCGCCATAGGCTTAAGTGTGAACTGCGTAATCTGTACGTTGCTTGTTCTCAGCGCTGAATATCATGTCTGTCATGTCGTCATATCTGTCGACAAGTTTTTCTTATGACAATTACGTTAATACAAGCATCTTGAAAGTTAGTTAAAGGTACGTTAAACTGTAAATCCTTCAGTCTTTCAATTTCCTTCAGTGCCCACTGGCAGAGCATGCAGGTACTTTAGCTTGAAACCAGTCTTTATCAATTCATATGGCATGCTATTTTGGGTTAAATAATGTCCTAAATATTTCTAGATATACAAAGTTAAGTTTTAATGGAGAAATATGTCTGAATCTATCTGTATTTTCTTTTCACATTATAAATAATAAATTAATAGTAAGATAAATTCTTAACACATGTTAATTTATTCTAATGTAGTACACTGTTCATTTTAAGATGCCTTATTACTCATGTTACTCATTAAAATTGAGACTTTAGTCTTTGCAACTTCAGGGATCTTATCTATGCACAATCAGCTTGTAACACTCCAAAGAGAAAGGAAAACTTGAAATCGCATCATATGACCCCTTTAAACTGTAAATCCGTCAGTCTTTCAATTTCCTTCAGTGCCCACTGGCAGAGCATGCAGGTACTTTAGCTTGAAACCAGTCTTTATCAATTCATATGGCATGCTATTTTGGGTTAAATAATGTCCTAAATATTTCTAGATATACAAAGTTTTAATGAAGAAATAAGTCTGAATCTATCTGTATTTTCTTTTCACATTATAAATAATAAATAGTAAAATAAATTCTTATTTTAATTTATTCTAATGTAGTACACTGTTCATTTTAAGATGCCTTATTACTCATGTTAAGTTCTCAGCATACTCAAAATTAGGGGTAATCACAATTATTTTACCATATTTACAGTCCTAATGTAAATTACTGAAATAAGTGTTTTTTTTATCCTTTTTCAATAGAATTGGCCCAGACTTCTGCAGTGTCAAGTGAAGGAAGCTCCTCTCATAAGATTGCAAACTGGGAGTCTGATGACACTGAGTGTGAGTGATGGAAGCCCTTCAAGAAAGGAGCAGAATGCTGAAGATGAAGCCAGAATTGTGAGTGTGTCATTTATATGTTATTCTATGTGCAGTACAAATTTAAAACACACAAATGAATATGAAAAATTAAAGTTTAACTGGGCAGCCACACAATATCTGCTTATGTTCACACCTGGAATTTACTAATTATTAATTTAAGATATCAAACTGCAAAAAGATAAATGGTTAGTTGACCCAAAAATGAAAAATTGTCATTATTTCTCACTCTGTCATTCCAAACCTGCAAGACTTGCATTCATTTTCAAAACACAAACGAAGATATTTTAAATGAGAACATTTCCTTCCATCGACAATCTACACAACTACCACTTTGATACTTCAAGAAGTTCATAAAGAGATCATAAAACTAATCCAAATGAATCGAGCAGTTTAGTCCAAATTTTCTCAAGAGACTCGATCGCTTTACAATGAACAGATTGAATTTTTTTTTTCACATTTAAACATTAGTCGGGGAAAATAAACAGAAAAACAGAAAATTTGGACTAAACCACGATACGTATGGATTGGATATCTTTATGGATTAGATCTCTTT
>NW_015540860.1:47857-61429 GCF_001515605.1 Sinocyclocheilus anshuiensis | reverse complement strand
AGATACAGTGAAGACAGCGCGTTAGTTTAGAACTCTTCTATTAATTTTTTTTTATCATAGAGAGTGTGTTAATTTGTGCAATGATAACCTACCAGCAATGTAAATGATTTTTTAAATATATTAGAATGAGTACATTAAAATATAAATTTATTAGAACGAGTACATTATTTATGGGCTTAAAAACAAGATGCAAACAATCAGAATACTGTACCTGGTGGGGAGTGCACAATGTAAACATGAAACATATGCCATTACCTATATTGTACTGTGGTACAGTTATGGAGGCCCTTCATAATGCAGAGGTCAACTCCCTGCTCTGCCAATAGCTAGAAATGGCACTATAGTAAGCAGTGTTTAATAAACAGCTGTTTTTCTCAATTCTGCTGAGGTGAAATTCAGTGCAGTCATGTATCATGATACGTATCGTATCGTGGCCTCTGTATCACGATACGTATCGTATCGTGACTTTGCTGGTGATACACAGCCCTAATTGGGACCATATATGATCTTTAGTAGTGTTAAAATCGACACTTTAAGTGTTAAATTGACACTGCATTTTTTACTGTGTATCAACTCCTTATCTTGTCCCTGAATAGTACTCGAGGCATGTTCCGCAGTTCATATAAGCAGAAACAAGGCATCTGACATGAATTATCGAAAAGGCCGGCTATAATAAAGCTTGCAGCTGCAAAACTGCTGTGCACTGTGTATTAGACTCTGTGCAAAGCATTTTGAAAACAGACAGAGATAAAGTGGTAAACTAGCTCCACATTTCAGCAGACAATGCTTAAAAGGCAAACTCATTTCTTTTCAGTGCTTATCAACAATCTGTATGGAGCAGTGAGGAGAGCGAGAAAGAATATCATTACTCAATACACAACACAGAGGGGTGGAACTGGAGTTGATGTGAGTCCAAAACAAATCTGTTGTTTTCTGGCCATGAGTCCTGGCAGCCCTGCAGAGCAAAGAGGTTGTCTGAGGCCAGTTCTGTTTTGGGTTCGGGCATCTCGCTGGTCCACTTATGACAGTGTGCTTTGTTCTCTTCTAATGTACAGTGGGAAAGAATGCTGCTCAAGAGAAAAAGCCCCTCTGCTGGCCCATGTCCAATTACACTAATACACTTTAGCTGTGTGGCCTCCATTTTTCACATTCCACTGCCTTTCATGTGCAAATCAACAGCTGTTGACAAGCATTTGGTATCCACTATGATTTATTGACCCTTAATAACAACATCCGAGATGGAGTGTAGTTCCAGCCTCATCATCAGCAAGCTATGAATGAAGGGAAAAAGTTTTTCAGGAGTCGCGGCAATAGAGGCGGCGCAACTATAAACGACATGTGAATAATCCCGACATGTGAAAAAGTGAAAAAAACGCTTTCCTAGTGATATTTACAGTACAATGAAGGAAACCAGTCTCCGATTCACATAAAAACAATGGAACAGTGAGGCAGTGTGGGGATTTGTGGAGTGTTTCATGAACAATTGCGTTTTTCAATAAACAATAAGTTAATTAAGAGACTTACGTTTTAGACACCATATTGCTTGTTTTTGCTCAATTTTTTTTTTTTTCATTTTTTAAATCATTTCAGATATCAGTATTCAAAGTTTTATGAAAATATCGAGATATAATTTTTTGTCAATATCGCACACCCCTAGTTTCAGTACATCACTACATGAGCTCTAGCTCTAAATATGGGCTCACAAACCACTGTTGAAGTCTGTGAAAGCTATTCCCATGCACTATTGGTCTTTATCCCTTAAATGTTATCTATATACTGGGGGCATACTCGTTTGAGAGGCTGGGGGGGAGGGACAGTGAGTGAGTGGTCCCAATTTCTGAGAAAAATATTTAAACAAACCTAGGATAGTGGCAAATGTTAAAAATGTAAAATTACAACTAATTAGTATTTGGGGTTTAAGTAATTAGTCTTTTAATTCATTTTAATTCATTAATTAATTTTGGGGGAAAACAACGGTTTAAAGCAGTATTGCACTTATTGTTTTTATGCTTAAACCCTTTTTCGTCTTTGACCCAAATACACACACATACAGTATATATATTGAAAGTATTCACATGTATAAATTTATAATATTAAATGTATATATTTATATTATATAAATATATTTAATATATAAACAACATTTTTCTTAAATATATACATGCACGTGTGTGTGTTTATATATTGTTATTTTTATATTTATTTATTTTCCTAAAAGTGTCACTAGTACAACAAAAACAGCCAACTGACAAAACGATTTTGATCAAAGCTCCTTGAGTGGCATCATTATGCAGCTCTATTCTTTCTAAACCAAGACCATGTTGCAGCACGAGTAAAGATTCCCTCATCTGGACACGTTTAATAATGAGATGTTGACTAGGAAATTCTAAATAGCACGGATCTAATCTGATTAACACCCAAGAACCACATCCAAAACAGACTGAAACTATACGTCTCATCCGTTGCTTGCGCCCGGCAGCGTTACTACAGAACTAGCCAAGCATTCGGTACAATATAACAACACATAAACCAAGCTAACTCAGCTAGCTCAATAGCCGACCCCCCAAAAATTGCTCAACGGAAGGCAGTGCGCTTTGTAAAACATTGTTTATAACGCTAGAAAGCTAACCGAATACATAACGTAACATGCCGGGCATAATTTAACGGCATTCCGTCTAACCTTAAATCACAAACACCGCTAGCTATGCTAACTAGCCGGCCAGTCTTCACGGAGTGGTTGATTTCCGCCTTGCTCGGAGACGCTCATTCAATGTAGCAGAGGTTCAGTGAAGGAATAATGGCCGTTAGCCACAGACAAACCCCGTGACTCCGACAACGTCTCTGAGAAGTCTCGGCACCCCTAAAACCGATAAACGGCTGACAGACTCGTGGTCAAAACGTCTTGTAGTAACTTACCTCTCCGCGGAAGGTGAAGGTCTATCGCTACCGGACGTTTATGTAGTTTCTGAGCAGAAGGAAATTAAGAAATGTCCGCGAATAATCCACATGTACGGTTTGCTACGGGCGTGTTTTCGTCCTCGTCGGTTTGAGCCGCAAATCCACTTGAGCGCCGCGCGTGAGAAACTAGACTGCTCTCGCGCTCCCTCGATGGGTTCGGCCTCGTCTGTTTTTCTTTCTCCCCCGTCTGTTTTACTCGCGTTTCCGCCCTCTTATCTCCGAACGGCTGTGATTCGAGAAGAGCAGTTCGTGGCCATTCTGTTTAGTCGTTTTTCGCAGCGGCGGCTATAAATACAAGAAGCGACTGAAGGAGAATCTCTGCGGTTCAGAGATGACTTGAGTCCGTGTGTGTCTGACTGACTGACTGACTGCTGCTGGCAAAGCAAGAGTCCGCTGGACGTCAAGTGCAGTTTCTCAGCTCTTAAAGGGCCAGTGCGCTCCTTTTGAAAATAGGTCCCACTGCTATGTAAATCAGTACAAATCACACCACTCGTCAGAAGATATATGAACAGAATATGAAGATATACTAATACAAATATACTAAAGATTTACTAAATAAGTGATTTCCTAGGGAAGTCATGTAGAGGAAATAATAATAAATAAAAAAATACATTTTAAAATGTTATTTAAAGAACAAAATGTGTGGGGGTTACAAGTAGCAAGCAGCAATTGTGTTTAAACAAGCAATGCTCATTTTTATCATCTCATCTAACAGACACACAGACAGACAGACAGACAGACAGACAGATAGATAGATAGATAGATAGATAGATAGATAGATAGATAGATCTGGGCCCCGCGTCAGCTAAGGACAGCCCTGACTCACACTTATGTCGATACAAACTTATATAACTTCCTTTCTTCTGTGGAACAATGTTGGTAACCAAACAGTTTCAGTTCCTATTGATTTTTTTTATTTAATTGGTTTTTCTATGAACAAAAACTACAATGGAAGTCAATGGGAACCAAAACTGTTTGGCATTACCAGATCCATGAATTTGTGACTTAACTTATTTAAACCACAAACGTTGTCTACATAATGATCTAAAATAGTTTAAAATGGCCAAACTAAATATCAAAGGTTCTGTCATCCAAATGAAATGTCACTGCATTTCCAGAAAACACATGCACTCTTTGGCAAATGGCTCATGGAGACACTAATGTGTTGTACCCCCTGAGCTGCATCTCTCCAGGCCCTCCACATCTGGGCTATTTGAAGCCCGTGGAGACACAAGCTGTGGATACAGTGTTTTAACATTGAAGAATAGTGTCATAGAGATCACACTGTGGGCTCAGTAAATGACCTGTGGTTTCGCTAATGATCTGAATCCTTTTCTCTGCAGCTCAGCCACCCACGGCCATCAGGCACCGACAGCCATGCATTCGTGACGCTCCAGAATTAATCAACTTTTCACACACAATCTTCCCGAGGAGTCTTATATGTCAACAGAGTTTCATTTCCATACCTCTGTGTAAATGATGTTGACCTGCTAGGGGCACATTGTTTGTGTGGGCAGCTCCTTTATTCAAGCCCTTGTGTAATTGGCGGTTTATACTGTAAGCATCATTACATGTGTTCCTGCTTTTCTAAAGTAAAACAATATGGCGGTGATCTCAGAGGATGAATCTCTGACACACAGCCACCTCATATCGTTGCCTTGTGGTGTTATTCTCATGTGTGTGAGTCTGCGGATTTGCATGTTGACATTTACAATGGATGTGTGTCAGGGTAACCTTCAGAGAGCCAGCGAAAAAAAAAAAATCCCTGAATTGACATTCATAAGCGTGAGTCAGTCGTTTTTCACATTGCCTCAAACGCTGGATGTTTCAGTGCTCTTTCGTCTTGATGGAGAGGCCAAACTAGAGAAATTAAAGGGATAGTTCAGTTAAAAATTTAAATCATCATTTACTTACCCTCAAATTGTTCCAAACCTGTATGTGTTTCTTTCTAATAAAATATACTATGAAAGTCAATGGGGACCAGAAACTGCTTGATTACCAACATTCTTCAAAAAAAAATTTGTGCTCAGGAGAAGAAAGAAACTCTACAGGTTTGGCACACCTTGGGCTAAACCTAGAATAGTGTTAAAAGCACACTGTTTGGTGTTTTGATCAGATTTCTGTTAAATACATATTTATGCCTTAGTCATCTGATCTGATTATTTGCCTGGAAAAGTGTCTTATGTGTAACATTAAGACCAGGTTGGGTTTGACCTACATTCAGTTTCCAAGTTGCTCCATGATGTCAGGGTCTGTTTTTCTGTAGCTCTGTTTTTCCTTCGTCTCCGCAGTCTTTTCATTCTCTTTACCCATCCAGTTTTCCACCCCTCCATACAGCCACACTACCATCCCTCCCTTCCTCTGTCGTTCTCTCTCTCCTGGGTCACCCGCCACTGAAGAGGAAAAAGGGTTGTTTATTTTATCAAAGTTCCCCAGAGCCTGAAGTGTCAGTGTTATCTCACCCTCCATCTCTACAATGGCCAATTACTCAGCACTGCGATAAAGTTAAAGCAGTTACAGTTGCCTGTGTGTGTGTGGATTAACAGACAAGCAAACCCAGTGGGGTATATCAAATATTGCAATCACATTCCACCGCCCATTATAACTTGAGCTTATTTTTATTGTTTTGCAATAGATTACAGTGCGGTTTCCATATAATAAACTGCCCATGAAAAATAAGCTCAGAGATTTGGATGAGAATTGATGAACTGTGTAAGAGTAAAACAGGATAATCTGCTAAAAAAAATGTAGGGCAGGAAACAAGTGAATGGTGAAAAGCGGGCATTACAGAATGAAGGCAAACTGAATTGCTGTATGGCTATTGGATAGTATTTGGATTAATGACATGCTGCTCTTTTTTTCAGGTAATTTTGCAAAAAAAAAAAAAAAAAATGGGAAAGTATATCACAGAGTGGACCCCAGCGGGGTCTCTAGGTCAATATATCTTTTAAAATATCAGATTATGTGACCTTGTTATGACAAGGCAAGGTTAGTTCATGTTGTAAAATGTCATGTGGTGCAAATCTCCAAAAATGGAATTTATGACTTAATAATTCATGGTATTTATAAATAATAATACTTTTTACCTTGAAAATAAGGTGTGTATACGCACATGTATTCAAGATGAAAGGAAAACACATTTTTACTTTTTATTTGATGTTTACACCACATGACATTTTTACAGTCAATAAATTTGCGATCTAACGAAGTAGCTACTGATATTTTCTCTCGTATTGTGACATACATCCGAGTGTAATGAATTATCAGGAAAAAAGGACAGGGTACAATTTACTGGTAGGCAGTTGTTATTTGATTTAAAAATAAACATTTCAAAAAAACATTTTTAAATATAACATGCATGGATGAAACATTCACAATAACATAAGCTCAACATGCATTTAGAAAATAGATTAATTTCCATTTTTAAGAATTTGATACATGAGTCTTAAACCAGATATTTACAGGTCTTTAATTTTGCTTATCTTTCATCTTAAATTTTAATCATTAAAATGTTTTGACTTTAAACTGTTGCTTCTAGCAATATGAGTCCTCTATCCATAATATTGCTTTCCCTAAGTGAAAAAAGTCTTTTGTCTGAATCACGAGAAAAATATGCACAGATCAAGTAACACTAACAAGCAAAAAAGATCAAAACAGCTCTAAACAAATATGATGGTGGATTTTGATGTGAGCAAACAACAGGGGATAGACTTTATCACTGGAGGAAGCTAGTGTTATTAGATTATGGACAAAAGTGACAGTTTAAAGTTGACTGTAGACCTGTGGATGCCTTAGTGATAGATTTATTTCTTACAAACATGCAATAATCGATGGACTGGAGTCATGTGGATTACTCGTGGATTATTGTGATGTTTTTATCAGCTGTTTGGACTCTCATTCTGACGGCACCCATTAACTGCAGAGGATCCATTGGTGAGCAAGTGATGCTAAATTTCTCCAAATCTGTTCTGATGAGAACAAACTGATCTTGGATGGCCTGAGGGTGAGTAAATTGGACTTGGACTATTCATTTAAGAAATTAAATACAGTCCATTTTTTAATTCCATGTTGTCTTTAAAGGGTTAGTTCACCCAAAAATGAAAATTCTGTCATTAATTAACATAATTTATTCAACAATTATTCTCCAGCGAGTTACGTCTTCCGCCATTTTGGAGAGTATCCAAGAACGTATTCGACGTAATCAGCGTTGTTTATGTTCGGGGGATAACGCGCGCGCATGAATGTAATCTGCGTAATCAGCGTTATTTACACTTAGGGGAAAGCGTGCGTATGCATTGTGATGCTCTCTAAAATGGCGGAAGACGGTAACTCGGGGGAGAAGAATTGTTGAACAAAGTAATTTTTTTTTCTTTGCGCACAAAAAGTATTCTCGTAGCTTCGCAAAATTGAAGTTAAGCCACTGATGCCACATGGACTGTTTTACTGATGTCCTTACTACGTTTCTGGACCTGGGAATATTACAGTTGCGTTGCTGTCTGTGGGAGGGTCGGAGAGCTCTCCGATTTCATCAAAAATATCTTAATTTGTGTTCTGAAGATGAACGAAGGTCTTACGGGTTTGGAACGACATGAGGGTGAGTAATTAATGACAGAATTTTCATTTTGGGGTGAACTAACCCTTTAAGACTTCTTTGGAGAATCAACTTTTGAATAGCAGACTTTCAGTTGTCTCTGTATATTAAACTAAAAACACAATTTTGGTTGAAAGATTCAGTGAAAGCAAAGCAGTGGAATTCCCTACTCACCACAATGCCTTCTTCTTCTGGTCTTTTGCTCTGTCAGGCTTTGGGGGAAAAATCTGCTCAGCTGCGTGCACAAAGTCTTATCCCTGCTGGTTCTTCTACAAGCAAAGCTTTAGCTACAAGCTATTGATTTCAAAGCCTCTAAATTGGTGGTTATCTAGCAGAGAGCCATTAGCCTAGCTCAAATTAATGATGAGCAACATCAACAGAGGCAGCGGGCAGAGAGAGGGGGGTTGGAAATGATGGAAGGCGCTCAAAGTAGCTCTCCCTGTTGATACAGCTGAAGACATTACCGTGGCACAAAAGTGACAAATGAATTTGGCTGACAAGAAAGAGAAAAAGAACATGCCGCTTTTATTTATATACTCTCAGACGGATGGTTACTTCACACAGCCACATCTGTGATAACAATTCCACATGCTGGATTCCTCGGACAGATCATCCACATTCCAGACTCTCACCACACAGATTACTCAAAGCACACACACACACACACACACACACACACACTCCGTTATGCTTTCTGTTACTTCTCAACTGCGGAAATGAAGCCACCCGTCAAAATGGTGAAAAATGAACCCATTTTAGGCATTACATAATTAGTCTACAAGGAAAAAGTAATAGGAAAAGATTTGAGCGCAGATAATAAAAATGAGGAGACATATTTGGAACGGCGTTTGGGTTATATATAGCACCATTATAATTATATCACAAATTCTCAATCAGCAGAAGAAGGACAGAGAGAGGTGTACACTCTTCAGGTCTAGACAAAATTTTACGTACCAAAGCTGGTATTCATTACAGCAACCAGAGAACGGGGGAACATTCCGGAAAATTATCCCTCCCCAGCCGAGAGAGAAAGAGAGGGAGAATAAAAGAATTGAGAATATGAAGAGCAGGTGACATTTGCTCAAAAAAGGCAAGAGAAGGAACAGAAAATATGTCTGTATGAAATACAACATCAATAAAAGTGAGGATGTAGGGTGGCCTTTAAATTTATCTCATATCCTCCAGCACACCACACACTCTCTCTCTCACACACACACACACACACACACACACACACACACAGAAGATCTGGCAGAATAGCTGTAGGGGGTGTTGAGTAATGCTAGAGATAAATCATCAGCTCTTCAATGTTTCTCGCTCTGTCTAGAGGAAGAAGAGCTTGGCTTTAGGGTTTACAGAGTCAATACGGTTTACATGCACAGACCTCAGAATCTATATTACTGAGAATGTCTCATAGACATACACTAAACATTTCAACCCACTAAAACTGAAGAGTAGTTCAACTGCAGTCTTAAACTGAAAGTGAAATTAAAGTTACAACCTGCAAAGACAAGCACTTTGAATTTAATTACTGATAAAAAGTTGAAATCTCATCAAATCAAGTATAAATGAGAGAAATTATTTTGACCAGTTAAATGGATGGAAACAAATATGTTATTTAGCAATATGACATGAGAAAGGGTGCTGTATTGTGTGTGATATTGTTTTCATGCAACGGTTCAATAAACAAGTTCATATCGAGTGGCTTAAATTTTGGCCAAAATCTGTTTGGAATGCACAAACACAGAGAAGCGGAGTGATACAAACAGTAAAAGCCCATTCACACCAAGGAGAATAGCTGTAAAGTATAACACCACAACTATATAACAATAATGGCACAGAGCAACAATATTGCTGGATTTACTTTCAGAACGATCTTGTCCACCTGATAAATTGTCCAATTGTCCATTGTAGTCAGTGGTATAGCGATATATAAAGCACAAAACACACAGAAGTCACTTTCAAACCAAGCAGCCTTCTTTTGGTCAGCACTGCAATTTTACATGAATTTCAAAATGTTGTGTGAAATTCTATAGGAATGACTGGATTTTGTCTGTGAAATTTTGCCGAACAATGGTAAATGTGATTGGACCTTTTATAGTACACTCATTTCGGTTGACAATACTCAAAAGCTGTTATGAGCAATGTTTATTCATATCACACATTTATGCTAAGCCTTTAAGAACTTGCAGTGTAAACCACAGTCTCCTGCTATTGGGATCTGATAGAGCATTTGCTGAAAACCACAAGAAGATTGATGTCAGACTTAAGCTGATTGATCTAATCGAGTTGATAAGGTCTGAAATTATTTGCGATTCAGTTTGAATCATTTGGACAGTTCACTCACATACTCACATGTTTAGTTATCAGAATTAAGACATAGCATACACATATATTGTTGTTATATAAAGCTAATTATTTTTTACTATAGACTGACCCGAACCTAAAGCCTAAAATGAAACTTTCTACATTCTTTGAAGAAAAAAAAAGAGATATTTGTCAGATTCAGCTCACATCTAGGGATAAAATCACAAATACACAAATGTGCAACAGAGTTGAGATAAAATAAATACATGTACCCAGTGACACACTGGTGTCCAGGGCCTTTTGTGTAATCACTCTTCTTTCTTTTTACTCTCTCTTTTTCTTTGGTTCTTTAGCAAGCATACACAAATGGCCCTATTGACCGCTCACATACTTGACATTCCAGCCTGTATTCCAGTGTCTGCCTTCCTCAGGCCTGCAGCCAGCGCTCTTTTCCCCATTCCTTTTTTTATTTTTTCCTCTCAGAAAAGCGTCTTTTGGTACTAAGTACAGCCTGGTAGACTGCAATCACAACACTCTCTGTACAGCCGTCTGTTACACACACAGACAGAAAGAGAAACCACCCACATTTTCCTGTCCCGTACATACAGCGGAAGCACTATAACAGAATTTGGCAAAGTCACCGGTCCTGTCTTTCCATTACAGACCATATGTCAGCTGGAGTGTTTGTATGACTGTAGAAACAGGTTTATATATGTTTGCACTATAGATCCCAAGAGTGCCCATCATGGCAAGCATCCATTAAGGCAGTTTTTATTTTTGTCCTGAAGAACTGTAATTTGCATTCTATTAGCATTAACCAAGAGATGAGGAAAACAAGTGAAGGATTATTAGTGTTGGGTTAAGGATTTGAACAAACCTATAAGCCTAAGTACCACTGCCATACACTTATTTTATGCAAATTTTGGGACACTAAATTAAAAATACCAGACAGTAACACTAAGATGCAAATGAAGACATCCAAAATGCAAATAAAAACAAACATGTATGCTTGCTTTAGGTGTATAATAATAAATCAGTGCATTATTTTGCTAAGAAGACATAAATGATGATGAAAACGTTTATAGTAGGAATAATAGAATAGAATATGCATTATTGTCCCATTTTTTGGGAAATTTGTCTTGGACTCAGCAAAAGTCAAGTGATTGAATAATTCACTCAAACAAGACAATGGGTCTCATTCACTAATCACTAATCTGCGTTTTCACATACAGGTCATGATTTATTAATAGGTTTTAATGCTAAAATGAATTCTAAATTTACGGGAAAAAAATGTAGGAACAACTAAAACCACAAATGGTTTTGCGTTTGCTTTGAGGATGACACACTTTTGACACATTGTTTGAGGATCTTGCTGCACGTTCTAGTGAGACTGTGTCTTTAGAGAGCATCAAAAAGGCTGCGGAAACCTTTATATGTGTCAGGAGATCATCGCAATCACTCACGACAGCACAGTCACCTCCTCCGACAGATTACCAAGAAGTTAAGATCCCCAGAACTCTCTCATATCTCTCTTACTCACCTGCCTTCGATCCTAACCAGCACCACATTGACAAACCCCTCTGTTTACCTGAACTCCTCTTGTCTCTTGCCTGTGTGTGACAATATGGTAATGGTTTGGTTGTTTTTTGTTAATTACTAACCTTCAGCATGCAGCCACTCAGAAAACACCAAATTTATTAACTTTTAATAAGTGTTAACAACCAATTTAAGTGCGTATAATGTTTTGTGAACAAGTTCTCCTGTGTGTGTAAAATACAAATAATTCACGCAAGTGAACAAGACCAAATATCGCTAGCAATCATCTGTCTGTGCACTTTATATAAAGTGGCTATAACTTACATTTCCAACTTCTGATTGTTTCAGAACTGACCATTTTGAGATGGAATGGCAATGCTTTTATAAGCAATCAAATTTGCCAAAATAAAATCCATATCTAGGAATTAGAATATCACAAAGACCTGGGAGTGATTTAGCTTCACTAAATCAACTGCCCATAACACCTCAGCAGCCACCAAGCATCAAGCACCATGGACGTTTTCTTTTCATTTCCAACCCTTGTGCCACATGAGAGTACAGTTGTTTGATATTTCCACAGGCTATTTTGGAGTTCACAGTCAAGGAGAAAAGAGGTTTGAGTCGGTTTGTCTTCCAAGCAGGAACTTGGCACAAACCACGAAGGAGAGAAGACAGACAGCCTTTAGATTGGAAAATCCCATATTCATCAAAGAGAGCATATTAAAATGCTCTCCTGCACCCTATAACTCTGCAGGGAGCAGGAGATATCAGGGAGTACAGAATGGAAAAATAAGGACACCGCGTTAACATTTGGGAAACGGATGATCTGCGGCGTTTAAAAATGCAGCAGGCAGGGAAGTAACTCTTCTAAGATTATCAAGCTACGATCCACTGAACGTATCATAAATATTTATGCGGTTACAGACATATTATCTAGCTGCATCAAAACAAGAGGGCATCATTCACGAATCTCATACATAAACCCTGCGCATTCTCCCCGAGCTGAATAAAATAACTCATCCTGTGCGATTTTTTTTTTTTTTTTTTTTTTTACACACTGCTCTGTCAGTTTACTTGCCATGAATAAGGTAGAGCTCCACAATGGGAAAAGATAACGATGCAAGTTCAAGGATGAAGGAGAAAAGATAGGAGAGCTTGCCAGCATTCTGTGGGAGGATGAAAGAGAGAGCAGGAGAGAGAGGGATGATGGGGTGGAAGAAGAGAGAGGGTCATCTGGGGGGCTGGAAGGCCATAAATAAGGCTAATAAAATGACCGTGCTTTAGATGGCTGAGGCCCAGGCCTTTAGCCTGATTTATTCTGATTGTGTCCCAGCACACAGCAGACCCATCTATCCAGCTCTCTCTCTCTGTCTCTCTCCCTCTTTCCTCCTCTCTTCCTATCACCCACCCCCATCCCAGACACACATCCTATTCCAGGGTACTAATATCATGTTGCTCACAGATATCTAGCACCCACAACCATGAGAAAAGGGCGTAAGTGCCAGGGGTGTAAATTACTTCAGTAATTGTGCCTCATTACTATAATTACATTTTATTTTGGGCAATTTGTACTTTACTTGAGCACCATTGCATCAGCACAGTGTAATCCTATACTCATATTTTATTAAAACATATTTTGTGTTTTTCTGAAGTAACAAATCAAATATACATGTGAATTTGAAATACTTTACATTTAAAGAAGAGTTTCTGACCTAAAGCATAGTGTTTTAATCATATTATAACCATCACAGACCTGACTGAGTGTGAACAATCATTCATCAAGTCTATAAACTACTATACTGAAATATCAAACAATTATAATATCAGTTGTGGGTGAATGTTTAACGATTTCGGTTAGCAGGTTTCTGTTTAACATCTGGTGTGCAATTAAATGTGGAAGCATTTGTACTTTTCTTCAGTCAGTTTTTGGCTAGACACTTTGACTATTTCTGAGTACCTGCTAAGAGCTTTCCCAGGTCAGAACATTGAGGGTTAACTGCTTCCTGTGTCTCCTGTTCATTTCAAGGTCTTTCATCTTCTCTGTCTAATACGTACCAGTCTAAAATCTCAGTCGGACTGCAGAAACCCAGGAGGATTTCTCTAAAGTGACGGCACACACTGGATTGGTGTGTAATATTGGCACATTTGGAACTCTTTGGAATGGATGTGTGTGTGTGTGT
>NW_015540860.1:36633-47624 GCF_001515605.1 Sinocyclocheilus anshuiensis | reverse complement strand
TGTGTGTGTGTGTTTGAGAGAGAGAGCTCCAAATCTACATGTCTTAGCAGCGACATTATTCATCACAGCCCGGAGCAGCACTCCTGTGGGCTTGTGTTTCATCCATTTGTTAGAATCTTTCTGCTTCTCTCTCGTTTTCTCATAAACACAGATATCCACAGTAAAGACGGATGTCTTAACATCACATTGTGATATAGAGCTTCTGTTTCAGTTGTTACGTCTTTATCGGCTCTGCTTCTCTCCGCTGTATGTATGATTGTGTTGTCAGGAGATATAAATAACAGGCCCACGGACTGCTCGACAAAGACTCACATCAGTTATAATTATCAAGCTTATGGAGGGATGTAACAGGAGAATCAGTTCACACCAGTTGTTCATCTCTATACACTTTTATTAAACCATTACAGAGTGGGTTGAGATTTTGAGGATTTGGAATAGCGTATGCTGTTGACTGAGAAAGTGGAAATGGAATCAGAATGTGGCAGCCTTGAACCTGCATCACTTACATGAGAACCATGGCTCAACACGCACAACTGATTTCAATGAAGTTAGGCATGAGCACATGCTGCTAGGCTAATGATGTGATAATCTGATAAAAAGGTTGCGACCCATTTAGAAGTAATTTAGATAAAGCCTTTAAATTTCACATTTAATTCCTTGAAGCAAATAGAATGTGAAAGATTCGCAATTCAATGATTCGCAATTCAAATACAAATTTAAGTGCAATTAAAGTTGCAATGAAATGGAAGTAGCAGCAGATGTTTCCGTCCATATTTTAACGTACATCCGAGTAAAGTGGATTATCCCAAAAGAAAAAGTATGAAAATTGCAGGCCGGGGACTTGCAGTCAACTGTAAGAAAGGGGCGGAGTTTAGGCAGACTAAATGACTGTGGCTACATTCAAAATCACATACTTCCCTACTATATAGTAGGTGAAAAAGAGTATGTGACAAAAGAAGAATAAAATGTCCTAATTCACTCACAAAAGGGTACCTGGATGACCTACTACTTCCAGTGAGATTCTGAAGTGTGCATATGATGGACCCTTTACTATCCCTTGAGGCCACAGGAAAGAATCTGTGAATGGCAGAATGCGACGCAACTGATGCTGGTAGGTCACATGACATTAGCCCCTTTCACACAGTAATACCAGTAAATTGCTGTGAAATTACCGGGATGACTTTACCGGTACATTAAAAAATCCGCTGTTCACACAGGCAATGACTTTCTGTATTTTTACTGGTAAAGCACCATTCACACATCGGTTTGAAATTAGCGGTAAATTCTGTGACATCATCAACAAGAAATGACCTCTAAATGGCTGTGTCTCCCGGTGTTGTGTTTGTAAACATGGAAGGGTATACGTGGCCGGTCAATGTTTTTGTTGATGTTTTCATTTTTGTGTCAAACATTCTCGTTTATGCAGTGCTTTTGTCCCAGAGACATCGAATTACAGCGTGGAGTAAATGTGTCATCTGTGTCAATATTTTGAATTTCAAGGCTCAGAGTAGATGTCTTACGTCAGCGCGTTCTGAACTTGCGAGTGCTCATACTGGTAATCTTAATTCTGTGTTCACACACAGCATCATTCCAGCAATTTACTGGTAATGTTACAACTTCACATACTGGTAAATTGCCAGAAAGCATTTACTGGTATTTTTGAAAAGGTCCTGTTCACACATGATCTCTTAACGGTAATTTACCAGTAATTTACCAGTAAAGTCTGTATGTGTGAAAGGGGCTAATAACAACATGGCGAACACAGTATGTCCAGATTACTTTGATACTACACACATACTATATAGAACATACTTTTTTTAGTGGTTGCCAAATAATTACTTCAATTAATTCAAAATAAGCATCTACTCAAGAGTATGCGATTTCAGACCCAACCTATGTCTCATTTTGAAGGCTACGCCCTCCGGAAGACACATTTGTCAGCTGCATTCGTCATGAATGCTTCATTTTAGAAAAGTATTTTGTGACAAATGCGGCTTCCAGCCTTCACAACAAGACACCAAATGATTGGAGAAGTCCTGTGTATGTCATCAAAGTCTGCAGTTTCATTAAACAACATCAATGTTAAATTAACAGATTAAAATGTACATATATTTTTTTTTATGTGGTGGTGGAAAAAAATGGTTTCATTGACGGTGTTAATTGTTCTGATGATAATTGTTTTTAACTATCAGTGAATAAATATGTATAATTTGTCATAATTTATGGTGTCATTATTTGTGTTGTGTTTCTTATGACTAATATATTCCTAATATATTAATCACAAGATAATTGCCCTGTTGTAAATTCTTTGTATTTAAATTACAATTACAGTTAATGAACTATAACAGAATTCTTATATTCTGAATTGTGCCAACCCTGACTGATAAGCAGAAAATATACTCTCGCTCTCAATATTTCTTTCTCTTTCTCTCTCTATATTTCACAGCACAATTGAAAGCAACATATTTTCCAGAGAGCTGTGCCTTTGTCACTTTTCTGAAAGCAAACGTGTAGACCCACCGCAAAGAAAACATTAGTGGAAAGATCCAAGAAAGAATACTAGACCATACATTAACATCCCTCTGAGATGTTTTCTTCAGTCACCTTTAAAGTGATTATCACAGACGACCAAATTTCGAGGACTTCTGCTAATTGCTTTACTTGGCCTCTTACTTAGGTACTTGACAATCTCTTTACCTAAATTAGTCTTCAGCATTTCCAATAACGGTCAGCGTTGGTTGAAGCCAGGTCCATTTGACTTGGCTCACGCTGTGGGTAATTATACAGCAGAGAATGAAGTGGATGAAGTGGCGTTCAGGTTATACAAAGTGTTTTGCGCTGGCAGAGGGATGAAAGAGGTAGAGGGCGAGAAGAGGAGAAAATAGAACACCTCAAACTGCTTTCAAAGGATCTCCATCTGTAAAAGAAGCGAACGGTGGGGACTCATGCGTGGGAGGTCTGGAGAGAAGAGTGGGACGGAGAGAGAAAGAGAGCGGAAAAATGAAGAGATATCTTTTGGATGGTTTACTGTCTATTTTTATGCCTTTCTTCTTCTTCTTCTACACAGAGCGTCATCCTTCTTTCTCTGAGGGTGGGCTGTTTTTCTCTCAATGTGAGTGTTGTATGAATCAGTGCAGCGGGCCTACGCATTACCAATGTGCAGGACAAAGGACAGGAAGAGAAAGGAGAGCAGGCTCAAGCTGTTTATACGCTCTGCTGTTGCTAGACAGATATACCTCGAAAAAACTCTAAAACAGCGCCAGTGACATTTAATCCCTCTACACCCCCATGAGAACCGGGACACCCCGACATGACCATCCCCATACAGTACCATGGTACATATGAAGTTATCAGATTGGTACCAAGGGTGTAGGAACACTCTCAAAAGTGGAGGGACTGATTATAAACCTTATCAGCTTAGCTCATGAATATTAAGTGACTAATTCACATGTATTAGGATTACAGGGGCTGATTTTTTATTAATAAAGACTTATTTTCATTCATTTGTAAACTAATACATTTTGATGTCTGTGTTGGCGCCAATAGCCTCGTGGTTAGTGTGCCGACCTACAGAGCAACAGCGCTTGTGGCAACCCAAGTTCAATTCCCATCTTGAGGTTCTTTGCTGATCCCGCCCCCCTCTCTCCACCCAATTCCTGTCAGCTCTCCACTGTCCTGTCCCAATAAAGGCCCAAAAATATGTTTGTATCACATAGCAAGCTCCAAATGTTTGGCTTTTCTGACATAGTAAACTTGCTAGGTAGCGCACCTTGTACAGCATTGCACTTGCCATTTGGCGCTTGAGTATGAGTCCTGTGAAACACAAGTCATGATTAAAGAGCTTGTAAAAGCAAGCTAGAATGGCATGGTTGCTTCAGCAAATGTTTTTTTTTTTTAATCTCATGTTTGCTTTTGTTAACACTATCGGTTAGGTTTAGGGTAGAGTTTAGTGTAGGTGGCACATTATTTTCAAATGCAATATAGAGCATTAAACATTTAGGACCACTCACAAGACATTTCGTTGACGTGACAATGACAACATGGTAAAGGAAAACATACATTTTTAGCAGCCATGAAATAATTACTTATTCAAAATAAGTACAGACTCAAGAGAGTATGCAAGTTCTGACACAGCTTAATGCATAGCCTTTTAAAGTATACTCCATTTTATTGAGTGCACACTAGAAAGTTTCATCCTTGTCCAGTGTTTGAGATATTTCTCTCCAGAAGTTATGACCGATAAAATGTCTTTGTACTCATTGCGTGTAACTTTTACATGAGCGCTCATTAATGTGGCTGTGTTGTAGTCATCTCTAGTAGTTTGTTGTTGTTCCATCTCTTTTGCCATTTCATCTGACATTACATATGAGAAAGTCATATATAACTATGCAAAATCCGATCAGAGGTCAGACTGAAAAGGATTTCCAGAAATGTAATTTGAATAAGATTTCAAACCACAAATCTTGATTTTTTTTTCACTTGCTAAATATGATCAGATAGTAAGTTGGACTTATTGTCTGAATAAGGCTACATAGTACGCAATGCATGGATAGAAAAACTGGCTGCGCATATACTATGCTAATGACTACATTTACGTCACATACGCTGTATGCATATACAAGCAGATGCATAAAAACCAAAGTATTCTTTAGACTTCAGGGTGCGCAAACTAATTTTGCATCATTTTGCAAAAATTTAGCCAAATTGCAGTATCTTAGAAAGTAACATAATTGTTTGAGTCGGCCTTCAAATTGGGAGCATGCCAATTGCCTAGGTGGGCAGCTCAAGGTTTCGGAACAGAGCAATATTGGTAAAATGTCTTTCATTAGCGCTTATTTTACGGACGTTTTTTCTTCCGTTGAGTGTGTGAAGGCACTCTAGTCTAGATATAGGTTCTCAAGGTTATCTGCTGTTAACTGTGTATTTTTCTTTCTGTCAGTGCTCTCTGCACGCTGGTATCTGTGGTGATAGATGATACAGCCGATAGAGCGGCTGGTGTGTCTCAGCAAAAATATTCCCCACCCCCTCGACAGGCTTGCTGTTAAAGGCGGAATAAGCAAAGCTGCTCCGAAAAGTGCTGAAATACCAAGATAAAGTCACCTTCATTGAGCCCCAAGTGCAAAAAAACACAGAGAAGGGGAAGATGGAGAGAGAAACCAAGACCAAGAGAGGCTCAATTAGCTCGTAGACCTATGCGATAATGTGTGACAGTGAGTGATCCATAAATATGGATGAGCGTGAGTGTGCGTGCATATATGTGTGGGGGAGGCCGCGTGTATCCTGAGCCAAGTCTTCTCAGAGTGTGAAACCTAATGAGTGCATGTGCTGTAATCTCTGACACATGATAAAAACTTTCAATGCCAAAATCAGTAATGGAGAGTGTAGAAGAGCAAGAACTGAACTGTTAGAAGGCTGTAATGCGATCGCAGGCATTCCTGTGCTCACGGCAGAGCCAAGTATTGTACGGTCTCAGGCTGATAGAATACACTTTTGTTCTCTACAGATACACTGAGTCATCTTGATCTCACAAGGGACGAGGGAAAGAGTGAGAGAAGGAAGTGGAGAAAGACATGTTTGTCTTTGATGAATGTATATTGAATACTTCACCACCATAAATCTTGGCAGATTCCCTCATCCGCCCCAACTAAATAGTTTGCCGCAGGCATTTTCATGCCATTGCGGTCAGCATGGAGGCCACACCTGTTTACCTTTTGCCTATATTCCATATTCACTACATAAACCTGTGCACTTATGCTCATCAAAACTGCATTTGTTGGTTAAAAAATGCAGTAAAAACAGCAATATTGTGAAATTTACAGTTTAAATAACTGTTTTCTATTTAATTATATTTTAAAATGTAAAATGTTCTCATGATGGCAAAGCTGAATTTTCAGCATCATTACTCCAGTCATCAGTGTCACATGATCCTTCAGAAATCATTTTGATATGATCAAGAAACATTTCTTATTATTATCAATGTTGACAACAAGTGAAAGACCCATTATAAAGAAAAAAATATATGGGAAAATGTAAAATTGTATTAAGGTATGATAATACAAAATTACCCTTCGCAAAGACCCACCCCCCTTTGTTAATGTTGCTATGTCTAACAAGCCCTGGCACTCTTTTCAATCCACACATCATGTTCTCACGCAGCGAAAAATACATCGCGGACCAAAGAGGAAACTGACAACGCGCCGACAGACAAGACAGAGCAGGTTACTTTTGGTATGAAACCAAAACCATTTGTCTTTTTTTTTTAAAGAAATTCAAACAATAAATACCGTTTTGTGGCTCTTTAATGTACTGTGACAGATCGCTGTAGCGCTGTAACATGAATGAACATCAGAAGGTATCGTTTCAACCACGGAAAGGCGTCAATACAATGTTTTTCAAATTCAAGTTCACTGACGTTAATCTACTGTCCAGGGCTGTGTTTCCCAAAAGTAACTATGGTCGCAAGTTCCGTCGTTACCAACAGAGTCCAATGGAACTAACGACCATAGTTAGCTAACAATGCTTTTTGGGAAATGCATCCCTGTCTGGTTTGTTTGTTGTACAAAAATGGAAGATTCTGCCTTATGATTGGTCAGATCGCCTGTCAATCAAACTCCTGTCAATTCAGTGAATTGTAATTTATTTAGTTTACATATAATTCTTATTTTTATTCATATATTAAATTTACATTTACGCTATTTTTTGTACACTTGTTTATCCCCATCTTTCTGTGTGGCGTTGGGTAACTGCAGTGAGTTCAGAGAGACGTTTATAAGACTGTGAAATTCTTCTACAGTAAAGGTTTTCCAGCCCCAAGAGACATCAGTGTGTAAATAAAGGACAGAGAAATACGAAGCGACTCTTCTCATCACTGTCCTCATCTGCTCTTCCTGCATAATGTGCCTCAGCAAACGCACGCACACACACACTCCTCTGTGTTTTTCTCTTTCATTCATTCTATCTCTTTCCATTTAATGATTGCTGGCCAGTCTAGTGTGCATAAGATGGCTATTCTCCTGTGTTTCCTCAGAGGGGTTAGAGGCCAGCACCAAAACACACAGACACACACAAGCAGAGACACACACTGACACACACACATGGGGGTAGAGGTCAGCGGTGATTAACACAGTGAAAGGGACCTTTCCCCTAGAAAAAGCTCTCTCAGTATCAATCATAGTCAGACCTTATTCAACCCTAATAATGGCAGAGTAGATTAATGAGTGTCTCTCAGACAGCACACACATCCTCACACGCACAATCAGAGGAGACAGGGTTTATGTACAATTGTGTAGAGCACATACTCTATGCAAGTTGTAGGGATATGAAAAATTTAAGGGGGTCTGAATACTTTCCGTACCCACTGTATATACAATCATATTGTTCCAAATGAGTTCCTGTGTGATTTTCTTCCATCAGTTAAAACAGAATATCCTGAATAATCTTATAAATATAATTAAAGGGATTGAGGACTGGGGCTGTCAAGCTCCAAAACGACACCATTAAAGTATCATAAAAGTCCAAGTTAATTGTGGACTACATTCCAAGTCTTGTGAAGTCATATGGAAGCTTTGTGAAAGGAACAGACTAAAATGGAATAATCTTCCACTTCAGTGAACTGTTAAATGCTGCAGCTGGATCATTGAGTCAGTGAAAACTGGATCAGGCTTATTTGTGAATCATTCAGACTGATTTAACCTTCAGATCAATTTGTGAATGAATCATTAAAACTGATTTGAACAAATCATTGATGGTGAGGTCACATTTATCGTTACTCTGCGAAATTTTGTGTGCAAAATCCAGCCATTCCAATAGTAATCTGCATATTTGGGAATTTTGGATGAGG
Organism: Sinocyclocheilus anshuiensis; assembly: GCF_001515605.1. Lineage (NCBI taxonomy): Eukaryota > Metazoa > Chordata > Actinopteri > Cypriniformes > Cyprinidae > Sinocyclocheilus > Sinocyclocheilus anshuiensis. The sequence goes on along the minus strand of NW_015540860.1, from coordinate 39,784 downwards.
GCGATATCTTCTGCACACAAGATTCACTCAATTTCAAGTTTGTCACATTAATTTACTGGGCTGAGAAACAAAAATCTGCTTGCTTTTATAAGTGACTTCTGTCTGAGTGGTGCTTTTTACATTTCTACACTATTGAGAAGAGACAATGGACCTCTTTAGGCTTGCAAAAATTTGTTGCAATATTGCTAATGTGACCGGCCACACCTTTAGACAGATTCATTGAAAGATCCGATTCAAAAGAATGATTTGTTAACAGATCAGTCATCACTATGTCTCTTATAACTTATAACATAACTACAGCAAATAGTTTTTTTAGTTAACATAAAATGTGGTCTGTTTCTCATGTGACACTATCATATAACTTCAGAAGACTTAGAATATAGTCAGCAAGTTATATGGACCACTTTAATCATATATTTATTGTGCTTTTTTGTAATTTTCAGTCCTCATTTAGATGTTTTCCTTTAGCAGACACTTATCCAAAGTAACTTACAAAAGAGAAACAAAAGCGATTTGTCAAAGAGCCAACAATATTTGCAAAATACATTTCCTTTCGTTAAATTGCAAATAATTTCCAGAATATTCCTAAACAACAGAATTTTTGGAACAACACATTATGGCACATTAGGAAATCATGACAATTTTTGATTATATAACCATACCCAAATAATAATTTGCTTGTTTGTTAAAGGGGTCATATGATGCGATTTCAATATTTCCTTTCTCTTTGGAGTGTTACAAGCTCTTGGTGCATAAAGAAGATCTGTAAAGTTGCAAAGACTAAAGTTTCAAATCCAAAGAGATATTCTTTATAAAAGTTAAGAGTCAGCCACGCCTACCTAAAACGGCTCGTTCTAACACTCCCCCACATATCTACGTCACTATTTGGGCGGCGTTATGCAACTCTTCCCACATCTTCACGCAAAGAAAGAAGGCATAACTTTTATTCTTGCTGTAGTATTGTTGTTGCCGCCGCCGCCATGTCGTGAAGGTGCTGTGTGCTTCTTTGTGAAAGCGAAACTACTTTGTTTGGCCTTCCAAAAGAGGACGATATCGCTTCGTCATGCCTGGAGCTGATCCGTGCTGGTCGCTTAGGAAATACTTCAACTTCGTGCTGTGGATCGCCGGATAGGCTTTCACCGTGGACGAAGTGGAGTCCAGCCCGGGGTCGTCACATGTGGTTGCCGCAGGCATCACAATATGGTAAGGGAAGTAACATTTCCGTCACACGCTTGAGGAATTCGGCCAATCACAACGCACTGGATAGCTGTCCAATCAGAGCACACCTCGCTTTTTCAGACCGATGAGCTTTGCAAAAAGCGACGTGTTTCAGAAAGGCAGGGCATAGAGGAGAAACAATAATGTACAGTATGTGGAAAATAATGTCTTTTTGAACTTTAAACCGCATAAACACATATTTCATTACACCAAATACAAAAAATAATGTTCTTTTTAGCAGCATCATATGACCCCTTTAATATTTAACCACCGTATTAAGCACATAAAACCTGTATCACACACATGTGATTCAAGTATTAAGCACATAAAACTTGAAAACTTGAATTCAAGTATTAAGCACATAAAACTTGAATCACACACATTTAAAATTGTATTATGCTGTAGCAGATTGTTGAAATGACGATTGTTGAAGATCAATGTGTACAATCATGATTGAAGACCTCAGCCATCCTCTCTCCTCCCCCATCTCTGCTCTCTCTCACTAAAAGTCATCAGACGCTGTCAGGAGCGGCCATTACTCAAGATGCTTATCACCCACGTGTCTGCTCGCTTTCTCTCTCTCTCTCTCTCTCTCTCTCTCTCTCTCACACACACACACACACATCTACAAAACTCAACACTCAACACAAGCTCACACAGATTCCTATGACCCCCACTCTATGTGTTCAGCACTCACACACACATACACACTTTAAAATGGGCTTTCCAGGATGGTAAAACACAGCGATGAGGACGACAGGAGATGGGATCAAAGCATCCAGATCAGATGAATGAAAGGGACTGTGCCAGCACTCTCTAGTGAGCATGCACCTTCCTCAAAAACACCTTATTCAAAGACACACACAGATTTGTGTTTTCACAAGGAAACAATTCAGCCTGAAGGACAGGGGGAAATTGTTACTGTCTCATAAAAACTAGTAGTAAGATGCCATAAACAACATTTAAGGGCAATGGACTGTTTTATACGTAAACCTGTGCATTAATTATCTTAGTAGTGTTTATTAAAGTAAGCATCGCTATTATTACAATTTCAAACAACCAACTGAGATATTCATTTTCTATGCAATCTTGTGATTTTCACCTGTGGATGATAAAAGTTATATAAAGTTTGTGTATATAAAATTGTGTATATAAAGTCAAAAGTTTGGGATCAGTGAGATTTTTAATGTTTTTTTAATGGAATCTCTTATGCTCATCAAGGCTGTATTTATTTGATCAAAAAATACAGAAAAAAAGAGAAATATTGTGAAATATTGCAATTTAAAATAACTGTTTCTATTTTAATATACTTTAAAATATAATTGTCACATTATCTTTCAGAAATCATTCTAATATATACTGTATATATATATATATATATATGTTTTAATATAATGTTTTATATACATACATATATACGATATACCTACACTGTGTCCAAAATAGTGTATTTCTGGTATTCAAAGAAGAACTTACTTCTCAACTGTTTATTTTTTTAGGTGTATAATATGTAATATCCTTGTTGTGATTGTTGTTGTAACGGGGCTGACGAGACGTGAGACGTGTGGATCCATCTGCAAGCTTTATTAAAGAGACGTGGTAAACAGGCAGGGTCAAACAATGGCAAACAGGTATATGGCGGGCAAAACACAAGAATAGTACCAGGGCTAGTCGATTTTTCTTTTATGCCAAAAATCATTAGGATATTAAGTAAAGATCTTGATCCATGAAGATATTTTGTACATTTTCTAATGTAAATATATAAAAACTTAATTTTTGATTAGTAATATGAAATATATACATGCATGTGTGTGTATTTATAAATACATAATAAATATACAGAGTACACACATATATATACTATGTAAACAGGGCCGTTTCTAGCCAATTTGACGCCCTAGGCGAAATCCCTATTGACCCCCCCCCCACACCC